>NW_011494899.1:4368167-4370373 GCF_000754665.1 Bison bison bison
AAAATCACTACAGATGGTGACTGCAGCCATGAAATTAAAAGACGCTTACTCCTTGGAAGGAAAGTTATGACCAACCTAGATAGCATATTCAAAAGCAGAGACATTACTTTGCCAACAAAGGTTCGTCTAGTCAAGGCTATGGTTTTTCCTGTGGTCATGTATGGATGTGAGAGTTGGACTGTGAAGAAGGCTGAGCACCGAAGAATTGATGCTTTTGAACTGTGGTGTTGGAGAAGACTCTTGAGAGTCCCTTGGACTGCAAGGAGATCCAACCAGTCCATTCTGAAGGAGATCAGCCCTGGGATTTCTTTGGAAGGAATGATGCTAAAGCTGAAACTCCAGTACTTTGGCCACCTCATGCGAAGAGTTGACTCACTGGAAAAGACTCACTGCTGGGAGGGATTGGGGGCAGGAGGAGAAGGCGACGACAGAGGATGAGATGGCTGGATGGCATCACTGACTCGATGGACGTGAGTGTGGGTGAACTCCGGGAGTTGGTGATGGATAGGGAGGCCTGGCGTGCTGCGATTCATGGGGTCGCAAAGAGTTGGACACGACTGAGCGACTGATCTGATCTGATCTGACCTTACTTTCCTAAGAGTTGAATTTTATTCTCTAAAGCATATGCTAATACCAAAAAAAAAAAAAAATCACATTAACTAATCCTTTTTATCTTAAGCATTCAAATACTTCATTTCCATAAGGAAATGGAAAGATCTGAATACCCTGCTGACAAATAAGTCAATTATTTTGACACAAACTAAACCCAGTGAAATGAGAATGATTAGGAATATGTTAAGAGTTTAGTATATATTCAAATTAATTCATTTGTATTAATATAAAATTTATATGCAGAGCACTGTTAAAAAACAGCACCAGTTTTTAAATGGTTTATTAAATGATCTATTTTAAAATTAATTAAAATGGTTTGCACCGTGTATTAAAAAAATGAATAAATAATGTTCTTTACATTATTCTTTTACTTACATGCAGTCTGGCTGCATCAACAGCATTTTCATATACGTCATCTAAATAAATTGGGAAGACAGCTCGATGCCAGTACAGAAAACAACAGTCACACTGTGTCTGGACTCTACAATGTAAAGTAGTAATTAATGGTACCAAAAGTGAAGTCACCCTCCAAAATAATGAAAAGAATGACATTATATACTGTAAAGGTAAGAGCTGTCTATTCCTATCTGTATTCCCTATATCACTTAACCCAAAATTAGCATAGAAAAGTCACAAAATATGTATTTTTCAAATAATGGTAACAAAACAGTCCAATATGTGACACTGCTAGAATTTTATAAACGCATTTTAGTTTTAAAGCATACTTAAAAAATATAACTTTAAGATAGTTTAAATTTTCAGTACTATTTGATACGACTAGTCCTACAAGCCCTGTACCACATGCACCATTTTACCTGTCTCAAAGTTGAAAAGGAGACCTTTCAAGAAACTGTGACCAAAAGAGCAACAACAGAAACCGGTGGCACTCAACCTATTCATTATCTTTGCCAAGTGACTATTTCACGCTTTATAAAAGGGCAACAACTTGATCATAAATAGAGTGAAGAAAAGTTCCGTATTTCTTCCATGGATAGAAAGTGAAATGCCACTAACTACAAAAATCTGAGCTTCTCAGAATAACAAAAACATTATGCTATAAATACGAGCACTAAATAAAAATTGTGCTGTAATCTTAGTTCCACTGGAAATCAAAATTCAGAAAATCCATTTTCTCTTCTAAGAAACTCAATGCTTATTTGATAAAAAGAAAACAATAAAGCCACAGGAGTTATACAAATAAGCCTTCCAAAAATGAATCCATCTTAGTGACTGTCTAACCAACGATGTAACTCAAATTCTGTCCCAAATAAAATTATGGAAGACTATGTGAGATGGCTCTAAGTCTCTCACAAGTAGATGAAGCTTTGTTACAAAGCAGCAACTCTGAGTCCATTAGAGATACCCATCACAATAAGCACAATAGTTCCAGAGTCTGCCAGATGCTCTAAGGGCTAGATCACATTTTCAAGTGAGTTCTTCCAAAAGCTACATCCTTACTACAGAAGACAAGTAAAAGAAATACGAACCCTTGTCAGTTTCATTCTAGTCATGCCACAGAAATTATAAGCAGGAACCAAAGGTCTACCTAGATTATATTCCTTCTACTGCTAGCCTATGTAAAAAAAAAAAAAAA
>NW_011494899.1:4370473-4376739 GCF_000754665.1 Bison bison bison
CCTGATGTTTCCATCACCCGTATCTTTCATTACCATTACATATCCCTACTTACCTTTCTCGGAGTTCACTGATAAGATCCAGTTTCTTCATGACTACTTGAAGTGGAAAGAGCTCTTCATCTTTAAATGTTTTCTATTAGGGAGGGGAAAAGCGCAGAGAAGTCGCACTTGAAGGACAGGTTTCTTAAGTCAGTAAAAAGGGAAGTGTGAAAGCTCAGGTCTCATTTTCACTCTGTAAGCAACAGCAATACACTTACCATCTGTGTGCCCACACTCAGTGCCAAAGAAACAATAAGTCGTCGCTGCTTTGTGCTTGGTCCATTTAGAGTGTTTTCAGCCAAAACTAGAGCAGAGAGCACATCAAGACGCTGTTCACTATATTTTTTGTCAGAAATTACTCTTTTCTTAAAGATAAAAGGAAACAGGACATACCAGCTTTAAATTTGAGGCAGTAACAAAAGACTCATGAGGAAAAATTTTTCAGTTATCTTTTCCATGATTCAACTTAACAGCACTTAAGACAAATACTTTCCCTATTCACTTCTTTTGATAATGTCAGATGCTTTATTTCTATAACATTCTTGCTGAGCACCATCAGGAAGAACAAATTACTAGGTGTACCTCAAAATTACCATATCAATTTAACAAGGAACTAATTTAAGAAAGATACAACATTATTTTAATAATGCACAGTATGTCTTTTTTAGGAGAACTGTGTTAATGCTGGAAATTCAGGCTAAAGATAATCCTCATCACTCTCAGTAAAATCATGGAATACCTTGGAGATTATAACCAAGAATATTGTGGATAAACAGGCTTAACTAGAAAACACAAAACAACAGAAGGGCAAACTAGAAAGATAATATAATTATGCTTTTATACCTTGGCCACAGAAATAGAATTAAGAGCCTGATGCTGAAGATGCTGTGTTATATGTGAGACTGAATCAGCCACAACCATGCTTCTCCTGTAGAACATATGCTCTATAGCCTAAAAAGAATCAGAAGTGATTCTGTGAGAATCAACTTAAAACTTAAAATATTTAGGCACAATTCTAGAATATCTTTATGACTTTGGGCCTGGTAAGAAAGTTATAAATGAGATGAAAAAAGCACTACTATAATGGGTAAGACTGGTCAATTCAACTGTATTAAAATTACAAATTTGTTTATCAAAAGCCACTATAAAGAAAATTAAAAGATAAACCAACGTATGAGAAAATACCTGCCACACACAAGGGATAAGTACTCAGAATATGTAGACACCAAATGAATCAAGCACTTTTTTAAAAAGGCAAACAATTCAACAAATACCTGAACAAAAGACATAAAAATATTTTTCACAAAAGAAACAGTTAATATTTGAAAAGATACTATCATTAATCATCAGGGAAATGTTAAATATAAAGTCGTCTATAAACACTAATTCACAAGTACACATGCACACACACACACACATACACACAAAAGATTGATAATACCAATGTCGGCCAGGCAGGGAACAACAGAAATCTAATATACTGACGGAGGTATGTAAACTGATGTTAACTACTTTGAAAAATAATCTGGCATCATCTTAAAAGCTGAGTATACACATAGCATAAAACCCAGCAATCCACTCATAGGTTTATAACCCCTCATAAAAACTTTTGCACAATTACACCAAGAAACATAAATTAATACAAGAATGGCAACATGATTTAAAATAGCAAAAACTGGAAACTATCCAAAAGTCCAACCCTAGGAAGACTACACAGTAATGAAAATTAATGAACTACAGCTACTCACTCCAACATGTTAAGACCAAATAAAAAATTCTGAGTAAAAAGAAACCAAGCCAAAGAATACATGAGACATCACTCCATTAATACAAACTTCAAAAACATTTATAACTAAACAATGAGTGGTTGATAAGTTCAGTCATATGCCACCAACTAAAAAGAAACAAGGGAATCATGAAGCTCAGGACAGCGGGTCCTCCAAGAGGGTAGATTAAGATGCAGTCCCGGAAGGACAAGAGAGGGGGCTTTAAAAACACTGGTAACATTCGCTTTCCTAAATGGGGTAATAGGTTTTTAAGTGTTTATTATTTTTAAATTATGCTTACATATTAAATATAAGATATACATGCATTTATACATATATATACTTCTGTATTTGCATTTCATTAAAAATAAATATAACTAATAATACCTTAAAGGAAAAAATGGCTAAAAATCTAAAGACAAGATCTCCAAACTATATTTCCTAAGCATATCTAAAGCCACTATTAACAGAAATTCCCTAGCAAATCTTTAGCTCAGGTTTTACAAAAAGCTACAAGTAGGCTCTCCCACCTATGAGTTTTATTTCTTTACTTAACAGTATGCTAAGAAACATTTTACCACATTTTCAAAAGCATTCAAATCCCAAGATTACAACACTTCCTCTATATTATAAAACAAACAGCCTCATGCTGACTGGCCTCATATGCATTTTAATACTATAACATTTTATGTGTAGTTTTTAAAACTCATGTAACACACTTAGAACTTCCACGAGTAAAACTACTAATATTTTGACTAATCTTTTCATTTTCCTTCTTTTCTTTTGGACTACATGTTAACTTTTAATAAAGTTTAAGTATATTGGCCATTCACAGAAAATTATGCAAGAAATTTCTGTCACTGGTTAGTTCCTTTATCTAAGAGACAAAAACACATTCCCATAATTTTTTATACTCATAATCAAGAAGTCAAACCTTACCCCCAAAAATCCTACTTTATGCTTGGATCATTTCTCAATTATAATGGCAAGGTAACACAATCCAAAACTTACCTTGAGAAGTTCAACAAGCCTGCATAATGCTTTAACTGATGTTTTGGTCATTGGCTTTTGCATGGACATGTAGAGATTCATTGTGGTTTTAATAATGGTACTAATACTATATGCATATAAAAAGCCCTATAAAAAACCAACATAAAACATCAATTAAAATCACAATAAAAGGTTTCATTCTTCAAGATTTCATTCTCTATGTGATAATAATTCTTCAACTCACCAATATCTAGTGTTTCTAAAGTGCATTTAAGATTCTGAAATACTCTTTACATGCAGTATTATACATGGTGGTGAAGTTTCAAAGCACCCCTTTAAAGTTATGCAACCTATCACACACTAGAAGGTTAGTCCTCTTGACATTACAGTATATAACTGCAATTAAAGAATATTTCCATTAAAAAAAACAAAACTTTCAGAGAAACGACTGGGATGTCAGGAAGGTATCTATTCATCCTTATGTTACCTGCCAGACAAGAAGATTAAAGACTCCTATTTGCTGCAGCTTAAGACAAAGGCTGAGGGCTCTAAGGAAGTAGGAAGTGAAAAATGAGGAGAAAGAGAGCTGCTCTCTGGCCAGTACAGACGTTCAACAGCACTCCTCAGTTCCAAACCGATCTCCCCTTTCTTTCTCACCCAGACCAACCCCTACCATCCATCTGCTACCATGTCCTCTGCTTGTGTTGCCGCTAATCGACTTTCTCTCCTTCCAGCCCCAAGAATAGGGTCTCTCTTACCCTTCTACTTATAAAGGAAGCCACAAGTCCTGTGAGGATTAAAAAAAATTTAGTGCTAATAAACCCAAGGAAACAGTATAGAATACAAAATAAGAAAAAGGCTATTACTTCTCAAACATATTTTCATTTAGATCCAAAAAGAACACACAGAAACAGAGTAATGCAGATTCTTTGGGTTCATAAAGAAGGACCAAAAAGAGACACATGTACAGTTTAGAGATGAACCTAAACTATATTATTGTGAATATATCCAAGGTGCCAGGGCAGCAGCTATATGCCAGTGATTCTCAACCTTTCTCTCCAGCTCCACCCTGAGTAACAGTGGCTGACTAAAGGAATGACACAATGCAGGGAGGGGGAATTTTCTGTGAACCAATAGCAGCTCTATGGTAAGGAGATGCGCCACAATTAAAAGGACCAAGAAATGAGAGTAGGCAGCTTCCTAAGAGGTGACAATAAGATCAGCGCTTGGGGTATACACGCAGGAAAGAGTCGCAAGTCTTACCTTGTCAGCTACAGGGCTATTACACCAGACCCTGAACCTACTGCAGCACTGGGAAAAGTTAAAAAGCAGAGACAAGGAAAAGGAAAGTGTAACTCTAAGGCAGGCAGAAAGAGGTTTTTTGGGGGGAGAGGTGGGAGGGGACACAGAGGTCACAAGCTACCATCACCTCATTCCCAAACTAATTAATGGTCATTAGTTTGTGAAGGATACACATGAAGGATGAATGAATTTTAAACATCTAAATGGGGTGGGGGAAGGTCTGGGGTCTGTTTCTGTAAATGGCAGAATAGATAAGTTGGACCAACCTTCCTGTAGAAAACCAGAAAATCTGGACAAAACATTTTTTTTTAACTCTTGGAAGGTATCAAAGAGCTATCAAGAAAATAAGAAACCACAAGGCCATGATAGGGAGAAGACAGAAACCCAGAGAAATGAGCTCAGCATCTGAGGCTGCTTTCCCATAGAGGCATCTGCCCATTCCAAAAGAGGATAACAAAGACAGAAGCCAGACATAATCTTTCAGGATCCCTGAGGATAAAAATAAGAGCTCATGGCCTATCAAGGAGAGGATGGAGTCCTGCTAAATCAACCAGGCTCTGAGTTGGGATTCTTAAAAACTACCTGCTAAAAAGTAAGGGTGAACTAGAAAAAAACAGCCATCATACAGTTTAGGTCCCGATTTACGATGATCTAAACCCATGACGGGGCTGAGGTAATCTCAGTTACTAGTTGTCCTAGACTAATGCGTATTGGAAGCAAATATTAAATCCTCTCTGGAGGAAGAAAAACAATACCCAGATCTTCAAATTATGTCTATAGTTTTATATACAATTTGTGTTATTACAAATCACCAGGCATACAAAGAGATAACATATATTCAAAAAACAAACAACAAAAAATAGATAATAGAAATAACTAGCAATTATTGGACATGGGCTTCAAAGTAATTACAGTAAGTATGCAGACGGAAATAGAACACAAAATTATTTCAGAAAATTGGAAACTATAAAAAAGAAACAAACTGAAAAGTAATTAAAATTAAGAACTAAGAAAAAAATTTTTTAAGTCAGTAGATGGGTTTAGTAGTAGGTTAGATGAAGAAATAATTAAAACAGATAATTGAACAGGAACAATACTTAAGGAGTTGATGACTGAGAATTTTCCACAAATTCCAAAAGCTTTACAAATCCCAAGTACCAAAAACACATAGAAAACCTCATGTAGGTACATCAAAAAATATTGCTTAAAAACCAAAAAGTATATTTTATAAGCAATCCAACAAAGACATATATTGAAAAAAACAGCAAAACTGACAGCTGCCTTCTCAACAAAAACAAAGGAAGCCAGAAAACAAAAAATTAAGTTAAATTTTAACAGGTATTCCACAAGTAGAAAGATGAGGGGATTCAAGAAGGATAAAAAGCAACTGAACAGGTAAATATATGGGTAAATCTAATGAATACTACTAAAAACAACAGCAACAATGCCTTACATGGTTTAAAATATACATAGAATCAAAATACACTACAGCAGCAAAGGTGAGAAGGGGTAAATAGAATTAAAAGGGCTTAAGAGCCTTATACTGTCTGAAAGTGAATTACTCGTTTATATTGGAGTTGAATGTTCAATAATGCATCTTAAAATCTCTACAGTAACCACTAAAAGAACAGTAAAATACTGAATGAAAGTAACAGAAGGAAAAATAAAATAAATAAAAATAATTCAAAAGAGAGCAAGAAAAGAATATAAACAAATAGAAAGCATTAATCAGGTGCTAATTAAATATGAGTATCAGTATTGACATACATAAGAGTTTCACTGGGGAGAAATACATGTTGCTTAAACATGACCAAGATGATCACGATGGTGTTATCACTCACCTAGAGCCAGACATCCTGGAATGTGAAGTCAAGTGGGCCTTAGAAAGCATCACTATGAAAAAAGCTAGTGGAGGTGATGGAATTCCAGTTGAGCTATTTCAAATTCTGAAAGATGATGCTGTGAAAGTGCTGCACTCAATATGCCAGCAAATTTGGAAAACTCAGCAGTGGCCACAGGACTGGAAAAGGTCAGTTTTCATTCTGATCCCAAAGAAAGGCAATGCCAAAGAATGCTCAAACTACCGCACAATTGCACTCATCTCACACGCTAGTAAAGTAATGCTCAAAATTCTCCAAGCCAGGCTTCAGCAATACGTGAACCGTAGAC
>NW_011494899.1:4376860-4377491 GCF_000754665.1 Bison bison bison
GCCAACATCCACTGGATCATGGAAAAAGCAAGAGAGTTCCAGAGAAACATCTCTTTCTGCTTTATTGACTATGCCAAAGCCTTTGACTGTGTGGATCACAAGAAACTGTGGAAAATTCTGAAAGAGATGGGAATACCAGAGCACTTGACCTGCCTCTTGAGAAACCTATATGCAGGTCAAGAAGCAACAGTTAGAACTGGACATGGAACAACAGACTGGTTCCAAATAGGAAAAGGAGTACGTCAAGGCTATATATTGTCACCCTGCTTATTTAACTTATATGCAGAGTATATCATGAGAAACGCTGGGCTGGAAGAAGCTCAAGCTGAAATCAAGATCGCCAGGAGAAATATCAATAACCTCAGATATGCAGATGACACCACCCTTATGGCAGAAAGTGAAGAGGAACTAGAAAGCCTCTTGATGAAAGTGAAAGAGGAGAGTGAAAAAGTTGGCTTAAAGCTCAACATTCAGAAAACTAAGACCATGGCATCTGGTCCCATCACTTCATGGGAAAAAAGATGGAGAAACAGTGGGAACAGTGTCAGACTTTATTTTTTGGGGCTCCAAAATCACTGCAGATGGTGACTGCAGCCATGAAACTAAAAGACACTTACTCCTTGGCAGGAAA
>NW_011494899.1:4377591-4378259 GCF_000754665.1 Bison bison bison
GCCAAAGAATGCTCAAACTACCGCACAATTGCACTCATCTCACACGCTAGTAAAGTAATGCTCAAAATTCTCCAAGCCAGGCTTCAGCAATACGTGAACCGTAGACTTCCAGATGTTCAAGCTGGTTTTAGAAAAGGCAGAGGAACCAGAGATCAAATTGCCAACATCTGCTGATCATCGAAAAAGCAACAGAGTTCCAGAAAAACATCTCTTTCTGCTTTATTGACTATGCCAAAGCCTTTGACTGTGTGGATCACAAGAAACTGTGGAAAATTCTGAAAGAGATGGGAATACCAGAGCACTTGACCTGCCTCTTGAGAAACCTATATGCAGGTCAGGAAGCCAACAGTTAGAAATGGACATGAAACAACAGACTGGTTCCAAATAGGAAAAGGAGTACGTCAAGGCTATATATTGTCACCCTGCTTATTTAACTTATATGCAGAGTATATCATGAGAAACGCTGGGCTGGAAGAAGCTCAAGCTGAAATCAAGATCGCCAGGAGAAATATCAATAACCTCAGATATGCAGATGACACCACCCTTATGGCAGAAAGTGAAGAGGAACTAGAAAGCCTCTTGATGAAAGTGAAAGAGGAGAGTGAAAAAGTTGGCTTAAAGCTCAACATTCAGAAAACTAAGACCATGGCATCTGGTCCCATCACTTC
>NW_011494899.1:4378359-4381566 GCF_000754665.1 Bison bison bison
AACTGTGGTGTTGGAGAAGACTCCTCAGAGTCCCTTGGACTGCAAGGACATCCAACCAGTCCATTCTAAAGGAGATCAGTCCTGGGTGTTCTTTGGAAGGACTGATGCTAAAGCTGAAACTCCAGTACTTTGGCCACCTCTTGTGAAGAGCTGACTCACTGGAAAACTCTGATGCTGGGAAGGATTGGGGACAGGAGGAGAAGGGGACAACAGAGGATGAGATGGCTGGATGGCATCACCAACTTGATGGACAGGAGTTTGGGTGAACTCCGGGAATTGGTGATGGACAGGGAGGCCAGGTGTACTGCAATTCATGTGGTCGCAAAGAGTTGGACACAACTGAGAGACTGAACTGAACTGAACTGAAAGGAGACACACATTAAATAAAGGAGCCAAACAGGTTGAAAATAAAACGATAGTAACAGATGGACCTTGCAGACAGACCTAATTAAAAGAAAACTGGTACAGCTATGTTACTATCATACAAAAGAGACCTATGACAAAAAGCATTACCAGATATGATAAAAGGTTTGACTCACCACTAAGCTATAACAATTCTAAATGTTATGTGCCTATTTAGTCTCAAAACACATAAAATGAAAGTTGACGAAGCTACAAAGGATAAATAAGACAAATCTATAACACAGTGGGAGATTCCAACCCAATTATCTCAGTAACTGACAGAATATTCAGACAAAATAATTAAATATGATCCTACTTGATATATATAAAATACAATGACCAAAAAAAAGCAAACTATGTTCTTTTTAAGTGTACATGAAATGTTTGCCAAAGTTGTCCATAGCCCGATCCACAATGCAAATCTGAACAAACTTCAATACTGAAAATATTTTCATACTGGGAGAAATCAATAATAAAATGGTAACTAGGAAATCCTCATACTTTTGGAAATGAAGAATTCTATTTCAAAACAGTCAAAAGAGCAAAGGAGAAATCACAATGATTTTTTTTAAGTATTTTGAAGTAAAGAATAATACAGATACAACACACCAAAACTTACGGGATGCAGCTAAGAAGTCAGGACTTGGAAGGAATGTAGATTTGAATATATTAGATGCATATATTAAAAGCATGTATTAGAAAATCTAAACAAGTCACACAGACTCAAACTTACATAACCAAATCAATTTCAGTTTTAAACACAAAAACATATCCTACCCTTCACAGTTCTTTCACAGTGTACCTTCTGCATACTGGATTAACAAATAAATGATCCAAACATTCTAAGAAAGAAGATGCAACTACCTGTATAAAAACATTACATCTACTGGTGAGGTCTTCGGCAAATTTATCCATTCTCTGCTCTTTAGATAAAATAGATTCCATTTTCATCATCCATGAACTCACAAAGACGTAGTAAGACTGTACATCTCTAACAAAGGAAAATATTGAGGTTATTCAGCACAGGAAAGAAAATTTACTTCCATTTCTTCTTCTGGCTACAATAAAATATTTCCTGGCAGCAGTCAATTCATCTTTCAGATTTTTTTTTCCAGATTTTCGAAATATACATGTTATACATACACACATAATTTACTTAAGCAACAAATATTCACTGAATGTCTATACAGGCCAGGCACTGTTTTTCAGTACTAAAAACAAAAAACAGCAGTAAACAAAACAGACAAAAATCTCTGCTCCCATGAAGCTTACATTCTAGAAAGAAGAGCTGTGCAATAAAGCAATCAGTAACTGAACTCTGAGATGTCAGATATGTGCTATGGAAAAAATACAGCAGGGAAAAGTGACTGGGGCAGCAAGTACAATTTTAAACACAGTGATCAAAGTAGCCTTATTGAAAAAGTGATTGTGAGCCAAGATTTGAAGGAGACAAATAAGTAATCCATGCAAATATTCAACAGATGAGAATTTTAGGAAAGTAAACAACAAATGCAATCATCTCAAAACAGAAGAGTGTGCGCCATGCTCAAGTACTAAAAGAAGTCAGGATGACTGAAGAGCAGAGAGGAGGGGTGAGAACAGAAAAGGAGATCAGAGAT
Organism: Bison bison bison; assembly: GCF_000754665.1. Classification (NCBI taxonomy): domain Eukaryota; kingdom Metazoa; phylum Chordata; class Mammalia; order Artiodactyla; family Bovidae; genus Bison; species Bison bison. The sequence goes on from NW_011494899.1 coordinate 4,380,381, forward strand.
ACACAGGGGTGAGTGGGTTGGAGGAACAGGTAAAGTGGAGAGTAGAAAGGGATTTGTATAAGGCCTGGTAAGGACTTCAGTGGAAAGCCTCTGAAGTTGCTCAGTCATGTGCAACTCTTTGCAATCCCATGGACTGTAACTTACCAGGCTCCTCCATCCATGGAATTTTCCAGGCAAGAGTACTGGAGTGGGTTGCCATTTCCTTCTCCAGGGGATCTTCCTGACCCAGGGATCGAACCTGAGTCTCCCACATTGCAGGCAGATGCTTTACCTTCTGAGCCACCAGGGAAGCCCCCCTTTAGACTCAACCTTGTTGGTACCAGGGATCGGTGTTACGGAAGATGATCTTCCCACAACCTGGGGGAGCTGGGGTGAATGGTTATGGGATGATGCAAGCACAGTGCATTTATTGTGCACTTTATTTCTATTACTATATCAGCTCCACCTCAGGTCATCAAGGCATTAGATCCTGAAGGTTGGGGATACCTGCGAGCGGATTTGAGCAGACTGACCTACTCTAACTCTGAGGAGGATCAGAATCACTTTGGTTGGCATACTGAAAATAAACTATATAGGGAACAATGGCAAAAGCAGGAAAACCACTTAGGAAGTTCCTGTGATAATGCAGAGGAAAGGAGATGACAGCCAGAACCAGAATGAAGTATTTAGAATCTGAAAATTAAAGCTAACATTTACTGAATGCTTACTAAATATCCAATCACTGTTAAAAGCACTTTACACAAATTAACTCATTCCATCCTCACATTAACCTTGTGAGGTAACCAACATATTATGATCTCCATTTTACAGAACAGGAAATTGACAAACAGGGAAATTAAGTAATGGGCCCAACATCATACTAGTACTCAGCTGAGCCAGGACTTAAGCCCAAATCTAGGAAACTGTCCCAACCTCGAAAAGCTGAATCAGTAATAAAATTCTAAGCAGGTTGCTTATTAACACTACATCACTCTATCAAAGCATATCAAATCACTCAAGATGAGAACTTTCAGGGGCACAACTATTTAAGGTATACTCTTTTATTTTAAAAACGCATATATATGGAATTTAGAAAGATGGTAACAATAACCGGGTGTACGAGACAGCAAAAGAGACACTGATGTATAGAACAGTCTTATGGACTCTGTGGGAGAGGGAGAGGGTGGGAAGATTTGGGAGAATGGCA
>NW_011494899.1:4381676-4391366 GCF_000754665.1 Bison bison bison
TTTGGCAAAACTAATACAATTATGTAAAGTTTAAAAATAAAATAAAATTAGAGAAAAAAAAAAAACAATAAATTAATTTCAATTGATTCTATGTGTTTTAAGGAGGTGAAACCTCACCATCAAATCTGAGAAAAATTATTTCTGCTGAGCCAGGATTCCATTAAACAAACACCACCAACAGTTGCACTCTGCCTCAAATGGTGCTAAAATTTATTATTTGACTTGTGGATAATTTGATTTAAAAGTCTGGAACACAGATAAAGGGCCAAATCCCAGGGCAACGCCTCCACTTTGAGGAGGAGAATGTGATCAGGACTCAAGCAGGACTCCTCTCTCCCGGGCTTTACTTCAGTGTTGTGAATTTGAGGTTTCTTTGGCAGTTATGACAATGAAAAAGACACTGCCCCCTTCAGCTCAAAGGAGCTCTGCAATGACTGTGTAGGTATATTTTTGAAACAAAAGAATTTAGAAACATTAAAATGTTATCATATGGGGGGAGGGAATCCTTGAAAGTCAACTTATTTTTCACTTAAGAAGACTCAGTTCCTACAGCACCTTGGACTGACAGTCCTCTGTGTTCTGCCTGTCAGCTCTGGTGTAAGGTCATTACTCCTCAGGGCAGCTTACACAACTCTGCTGCAAAGGCTCAGAGCAGGCTGGGCACGGGTCTGCCTGGCCTCTCTGACATGTACCTAGCTGTGTGCCCTGGCAACATTCATTTCTCTAAGTCTCATTTTCCTTACCTGAAAATGGGATGAAAATAGTACTTTATAGTAGTGTTAAGGGCTTGCGCTCTACAGGTAAACTCCCAGCTCCGCCACATTAGTTGTTTAAATTTGAATAACGTCACTCTCTCTGTATCTCAATTTTCTCACTTATAAAATGGCCATAACAACAGAATCTACCTCACAGGATTTTCTGATGATTAAAGAAGATGACACATATGAAGTTCCTGGAATATACTGGCTTATTGAAAGCACAGGGTAAATATTAGTTGTGATTTTACAATTTCCCATATGGGAAGATTGTTACAGGGTTTATGTAAGACTGTGTTTAAATCCTTTAGCAGAAGGCCTACTGCTGCTGCTGCTGCTAAGTCGCTTCAGTCGTATCTGACTCTGTGCGACCCCATAGACGGCAGCTCACCAGGCTCCCCTGTCCCTGGGATTCTCCAGGCAAGAATACTGGAGTGGGTTGCCTAGAACAAGCTTAAAAATGTTGGCAATTACTATTAATATCTGCCATGTTCATCTTTTGGTTCTGACTGAACTTCTGAAGACACAGGAATTAAATCTGTTCCCTATTCAATCTGAACGCCCTCCAAATATTTAAAGAAAATACATCATTCTTCAGATTTCTCTTTTAAAGGTCAAACCATATAGAGACTTTTCCACCGAGTCTTCAAAGGTCATGGTTCTCAGATCTAACATCCTGATCGGCTTCATCCACGGATGCTGCACTCTGTGGCCCTCTTAAAATGTGGCACCACCAAACACTAATTATGTGACCAGTAAAAATTCAATGCAACTATCAATTCCCCTAGCCTAGACATGGCAACTCATTTCCAAAATTTGGGTATAATTATTAATGTAATCTAAATATAAACTGACATTTTTATCAATTGTATTGCATTGTTAAAGAACGTTAAGCCTCCGATAACAAAAATATCCGAATCTTTTTTAAGATTACTGCTAATAAATCTGATTCCTGTCTCTCCATCCTACTGAATTCATCTCCGTAATATAACCCCAAACTTATGTCTTCATCTCTCAACTCTGTCTTAGCATGTATTGGAGAGCCCTGAAATCTCTGCCCTGAGTAGTCCTGCCTGAATTGAGTTGCTATCACTCTCCATGACTTTAATCACAGGACCTGACTTGGGAGTACTAAAAGATGCTTTAGGGGATCTCATACATTCCAAACATACTCCTCCTTTCCCACTGTACGGGAGTGATGCAACTTCCCCCTCAACAGTGAAGATCAACACAAAGTGGGTAGTTTTCCATAGTATCATATAACTACATTACAGATTAAAAACCGTGATCAGTACCGGGCCAGTGGCAAAGCCCCATGACACCTCACTTAAAATCTTCATCTAGGTCAACATAAAATTTTAGCACTATACTCCAGGGAGAATGCAATATACTCCAGTGAGTAAACTTAACTGTTGAGCCAGATGATGAGAACACGTGAGTTCATTATACAGTTTTCTCTATTTTGTGCATATTTCAAATTTTACATAGGAAAAGAAGCTAAAAGATGTAAATATTAGAAGAAACTAGGAGTTAAAGTATTCTTTTAGGGAACAGGACTAAGGTATAGGGGGCAATTCAGCAGAGGACAATTATTTTTCCCTTTGAACCTTTAGTACTTTTTAACTTCTTAAATACAGGCATACATTACTTTCATAAAAATAAAAAAAGGATGGCATCAATCTTGCAAAAATCAACACTGAAGCACGTACACACGATGTTCTTAATTCATCAAATGGCATCTACTGCAGCAACTTCACGTCACACACAAAAACTACGTAATGCACCTGCTAAAAAGGCATGTGTGTGTATACGTGAGGGTACGCACATGTACATGTATTTCCATAACGCATAATTTGTCCACATCGTAAGCTGAGGTTTACGCCTACAACATTTAAAACAAGAACACACTCCTAGAAAATAAATCTCGGAGAGACTGCCCAGCCTCTTCTCTGGTAATGAGTAACTATGTTTGATCTTATAATTCAAATGCTTTCCATATATTCAGAATCAGTGTAAGAGTTAAAATATAAAATATCTAAGTAGTTTCATTATGGATACTTATAAAACCTACTTGGTAAGTGACTGTGCTTTCTGCTGTAGGAAAGTATCTCTGTGTATTTTAATGGCCTGAAGACTTTTTTTGTCCAGAAGTTTGGCAGCTGCTGGTATTTTCTGGATCAAAAAATTATCAGGAAACCAAATAATATTAGCAGTTAGAGTGATGGCTGGTACCTGAAACAGGAAATATAATAAAGGGGGAAATCATTAAATGCAGGCTAAATAATGAACTGTTTAATAGTCCAACAACAGGCAAAGGAAGACAATTTATTTCAAGAAAAATAATGATAAAAAGATCCTCATTAATGTGAAAAAATTTATGTTAACATGGCACAGAATTCAGGGCAAGGCATTCCTGTACCTGGTGTGGAGCATGACATTAATTTTATTCTGCCTAAATATTAAACAACATACACAACATACACAAACACACTCATGGATTTTCAGATGAACAAAAATATGTAAAAATTAAACAGAAACTTGAATCGTTACGACCTTTACTCTCACTTTATATTAGTGAAAAAATGCAGAATACATATCCAAGATGGCTGGGTTCTCATGGTCAATGTACCTGATTCTACATAATGTTTAAATAAATTTTCAACTTTGAAATCAGGCGCCACACCATGGAAACAGCAAAGACAGAAAAAAAAATTATCTCATATTTTTCCTACTTCAATAATGGGAATGAATGACAAAAAGAAGGAAAAGAAAGAAAAGAGATAAAAGTAGTAATAGGAAGTTAATGTACAGGAAAAGATCCAGAAAAGCACCTACTAATCTGTATTTATATGATGCGGAATTATGGGGTATTTTCATGTACAATGTTACTTATTTTTGGACAGCTTAGTTTTTTAAATGAATATTATACTATTAGTTTTATAAGTATTATTACAAAAATTATCATTTTTGTAAACAGGAATAAAACACATTTTAAAATATCTAGTTTTATCCAAAATCTTTTCCATCTATTCAAATTGAAAAAAAACAGAAGTTACAAATTCTCACCTTCTTACAAATGTCCAATAAAGACTTGTAAAACTTCTTATCAACAGTTCGAAAAATTTGAAAGTGCAATACAAAGAGTCCACAAACTCCCACATACTTGTCTCTCTGATCAATTTCAGAAGGTTCTCCTTATAAAACATGAGAGAAAAAGAGTATACTTATAGTTCTGCTTTAAAGGAAATGAAAACTTTACAAACAAAAAAAAGAATGCGTTTTACATTACCAAGTCTGGCTTCTACATTTGCAAAAATTGAGCGAATACTATGTGCAAATTCTTCAGCAAAAGTGCTATTTTTCGACACAGATACTCCTCCATTGAGAGAGTCAAACTGCTGTTCTATACAGGCCTACACAGAAAACGTTTAGAGAAATTTAGACTCTCATAAGTTACATGACTTAATATGCTATGAAACAGAATTAAATATAGAGTGATAAAATCCTACATTCATCATTTTAATTTTACTAACATTGAGGCTCAAGTTTTCAATCTAATCCAATATCTAAATCTTTCTGAATGGGAAATGTATATATACTTATATATTTGAGCACCAGTTATGTGAAAGGAATAAAACAGAACTGAAAATCTATATCCTACAAGAAGGGACACAGTGGTGCTTGGTGATACACAGAAGGTGTATCTGATGAAGCATGGGAAAGCATGCTTTATTATTTTAATTTACTTTTATGAAGAGACTTCATTTTTTCTGGTTACAATTACTCTCCTAGCACTTTATTACATCATGTGTAGAAATGGCTCCTAGAAAAAGAATCAATGAAAAAAATTCTTCTAAAATTAATGGATTTGTAGTTACATTGGTATAAACAAGAGCTGTGATCATTCTGTAAAAACTGTGACCATCTAAAATATAAATTAAAGGTAACCTTGAAATAGATCTTTAAATGGAATATACAGTTGAACCTTGAACAAGTCAGGGTCAAATCACATATAATTTATTGCTAGCCCTCTGTATCCACAGTTCCTCTCCATACTTGGATTCAACCAACTATGGACTGTGTAATACTATAGTGTTTACTATTGAAAACTATCCATATATAAGTGGACCCGTGCAGTTCAAACCCATGCTGTTCAAGGGAGTACTGTAATGCAACTTCTGGTGAACACTACCAAAGCAGTGCCATCTAACAGAACTTCCTCTGATAATGGAAATGTTTTATGTATGTGCTGACTGGTATGACTGTTAGCCACAGCTGACTTTCCCCGCCGTTTTACTGAGATACCACTGGCATGTAACATACGTAAGTTTAAGGTGTGAGGGCTTCCCTGTGGCTCAGCAGCAAAGAATCTGCCTGCCAATGCAGGAGATGTGAGTTTGATCCCTGAGCCAGGAAGATCCCCTGGAGAAGGACGGCAACCTACTCCAGTACTCTTGCCTGGAGAATCCCATGGACACAGGAGCCTGGAGGGCTACAGTCCATGGGGTTGCAAAGAGTCAGACACGACTGAGCACACACACAAGTGTGATAATTATATTACATGTGGCTATTAGCATTTGAAATGTTGCTAGTATGGCAGACGGTGATTTATTTTAATTTAAATAGCTACATGGTTAGAAGCTACCTGAATTGTATAGATCCAAATTATATTCCCTGTGTAGGAAGAATTAAAACAGACTTTTAAGAGGCTGTTTCACAAATCTAAAATCTAGAGATTAACAACAAAAAAATGCCTGACAAACAACTGTTTATATACTAATCCTCGAACAGTTCTATCCTTTTACATAATTAAAAAAAAACTTTATCCCAAATATAACCAGTATACTGTTAATTTCATTAGCTACTAGATACTGACATAATTATATTTTACAACATAATCAATGTTTCAAGCTTAAGCACTTTTAAAGAAGAATACAGTCACAACAGTATGTTATAAAAGTGCCCCACTACAACTCTGAGCTGGGTCTACTAACAGAAGCCCGTTTATTACAGTCTGATACAGCTCTCATACCTGAAATATCATTCCATCAAGTAACTGCCCCTCTAGCTTCAGCAAGAACTTTTCAAATGGCTTTAGCTTTTCTTCCTGAATTCCAAACTTTGAAGGATTGTGATGGACAGATTTCAGTAACCTTGTAGAAAAGGAGGAGAAAGACCTTCAATTTGCCAATAAATTCTTATATTAAAACTATTCCCCAAAATCAAAGTTCTGTATTTATAATCATTTATTTGACACTACACATTTGAAAATTTGAACAAAAACAATCCTAATATATTTAAATTTCTAATCACATACCTTTTTATATCATCTTCAATTCAGATACCTGGTACTCTCTAGATAAAATTTAGTGAAAACCTAATAGATTGAATAAAATAAAATGCCTTCACTTTAAAAAGTCTGGAATATAAAACAAAATAAAACCAAGCTGAGAATAAATGTTACTTGTATAGAACAAGGAAAATAAACCTGGGTCCTAAAATAGTCAAATTAACATTCACTACACTTTAAGAATTAGGATGCTTTATACAAGTATATCATACTCTCAAAAAGCCCATCTGCAATTAAAAGAATGGTTACTGTCTTCAAAGAAAATCTGAAATGAGATCCTTCTAAATATGTATCTTCAGGTCTCTTAAAGGATCTGTACTATTTATATTTATTTTTTAGTAATACATTAACTGTACAAAGAGAATATTTTAAACATTTTAGTTGGCTCACCTTTTGTACATAGTCCAGTGGTCTTTTAATGTGATGTGATTATCAATAATTTCATCCAGGGTAAGCAAAACTGTTAGCAGCTCTCCCAAGTGCTCATACATAGTCTGCAAAAAAAACCTTTAATGATTATCATTTAATCACTAGTTAGAAGTTAAGCTTCATGTGGATTTTAAAGTTAAACACACTTGGGATAATTACTAACTTAAAGCAGTGGGAAAGTTAAGCTACAGATGAAACTACTAATCCTCAAGATGGAACAGCCTAAAATTGGAAAACCCTTCACCCAAATTTCATCCTTAATCACATTACTGTAGATTCCCTCAGACCACTTACAGCAGGGGTCCCCAGCCTTCAGGATCTAATGCCTGATGATCGGAGACGGAGCTGATGTAATAATAATAAAGTGCACAGTAAATGCAATGTGTTTAGATCATCCCCAAACCATCCCTTCACCCCCTTCCCCACCCCTGTGGTCTGTGAACACTGTCTTCCAAAAAAAGCGGTCCCTAGTGCCAAAGAGGCTGAGGACCACCAACTTCGAGAGTCTGCGTTGGGCCAATACTAGGAAGAGTTACACTCACAGTGGGTCAATAACGCCTCATCAAGTTCACAAATGAGAGAACAAATGCAAAAGAAGGAAAGAAACCCTTTAAGAGCCTTGCAGTAAGTGTAGTACTCCCCAATCATATAAATGCCAAAGTAAAATACGCGAAAAATTATTATTTTACAAGTTAAATTACTTTTACCTGAAAATGAACTCCAGTTGTTTCTATAATTTTGGGTGCAATCCTGTAATAAAATAACATCCAAGTTTAAAAGAAAACCTCATTTTTTGGTCACAGTTCATGTTTAAGGAAAAAGCCTCTTGGAATTTAAAAATGTATTTACTTTTATTTAGGCTTTAGTCACTAAAATTTATACAACACAAGTTTACTATCATAGTCCACACCCAAGAAGAGAACTAACGTACTCTCCTTGCCTATACCCAACTCAGTGGGTAGGTACATGTCAATACATGGCCCATCTAGCTTGGGATGAAGCAGAGAAATACCAAAACTGATATTCATTTATTTCTAAACTATTAGAATTTCTCAATTTTCAACTAGAATCTTTGCTATCCTACCCAAAATGGCATTTGGAAACTAGTCCTCTCTTCAGTTGGGTTTATTTCTAGAGTTTTCATTCCTACTGAGAAAACAATGCATACAAATGGGATTACACCAAAGTCAAAGCCCCAGGATAATTCAATTTTACTTCGCAGAGACTCAACCTACTCAACAGTAAATAAATTAATACTTATATATTAAAGCACATATAAAATATTCTGCAAGATAGAATACTTTAAAAATTAAATACAAAATTCAAATAAACTTTGTCTTTCTAGGACAGGGCTGTGGTAGAGAGGGGTCTCTGAATCACATACCAGGTTCTATGGCGGGCCAGGGTAGCTATGATGTCAGTCCCTTCTGCCATGAGAACTTTAGTGAAAAACAGAGCTAAGTATCTGACAGAGCAGAAGCACACGAGAATGGGAAACAACACACTCTTCCACTTTACAAAGAGAGTTAAGATGCAGCATGGTCTAAGAACAACAACAATGAATGGACTGGTGACCCAAAGAATCAGACTGAAACTGCTATGGAATCTTGGCAAATACTTCCTTTGGGCCTCAGTTATCTCTCTTCTCACAACTGAGACCTCCTAATCATATACCTAAACAAAGGTATTTTAAGATTGTAAGTGAGTGGGAAAAAATTAAGTATAAAGTTTTAATCAAATGCAAGATATTACTCTGTGGTGGTTAGGAATACTAACCATGACAATTTGATCATTTTTCTTGATTTAGGGCAATGATATCCAAACTTGGAAGATCATTAGAATTATAGATTATCTAGTCCCCTCTCCCTAAGATTCAGTAATTTAAGTGTCATATGATTCTAATGAGCCAAGAATACTTCAACGTAAAGAAAAGCAGTAAGAGAACTCAGTACATTCTATGTTAGCCCTTTTCTCTACAATTAAAGATTATTCTGTCAACATTTTCATTCAGACAGATAATGGGTTCCTGCACCACGGTATAAACTGTCTTCCTAACCTCTGCATTATACACATCACGAGTGTTTAAAACATCACGAGCGTTCAAAAAAAGCTGAGTACGTGAATGAAGGAATGAGTGAATAAATGAGTAAACACACGAAAACCTTTTAAATATTTAGCTAGTTTAAGCAAAGACATTCCCTGCATCTCTATTAAAAATGCAAAATGATTTTTAAAATCCATTACTTGTTACTGATATAGAGGGCAGCCAACTGATGGACTACATTCATCACCACTTCATAGCACCTCGTAACAAAACAAGACAGTTCCTGAAATGACAAGTTGAGTATATGTTACAAGTTGAGTAAATGTCATCATTTCTGACTTTTATGTTAACAACGCTAAACATAAACAAAACTGTTTTCCAGTAAAAATCTCCAGTTAACCTGCAATAAGATTTAAAGCATCCTTCAAGCAATCAGTTATTCACTCACCTCCCACGGTCATTTCTACCTCTTTGCCTCCATAGCATTTCATTCATCCTTGTATTTTAAGTCTTGCTTTCACTGCTCATATAATTCCTAAGTGACAGAGACTGTCTTACTCCTTCTTTGAATAGCCACTGTCCAGTACTGTAGTTAATCTTCAACTGCTTCTCAATTTCTGCCTATTAAATGAACATCTGAATGAATGAAGCTCAAAAGCTGCCAGTTTACAAAGTGTGACAAGGAATGGAAAGGGTCTTCAGAAATCACTCTGAAATAACTTCAAATGTTTATAACCTTTAACCCTACCTATTAACAGGCTTGGCACACATTAAGTGAAATATAGATTTTCCCAGGAATATGTTTGTCATTCTTAAAGAGATGGGAATACCAGACCACCTGACCTGCCTCTTGAGAAATCTGTATGCAGGTCAGGAAGCAACAGTTAGAACCAGACATGGAACAAAAGACTGGTTCCAAATGGGAAAAGGAGTACGTCAAGGCTGTATATTGTCACCCTGCTTATTTAATTTATATGCAGAGCCATGAAATTAAAAGACGCTTACTCCTTGGAAGGAAAGTTATGACCAACCTAGATAGCATATTCAAAAGCAGAGACATTACTTTGCCAACAAAGGTCCATCTAGTCAAGGCTATGGTTTTTCCTGTGGTC
>NW_011494899.1:4391466-4395509 GCF_000754665.1 Bison bison bison
ATGTGAGAGTTGGACTGTGAAGAAGGCTGAGCGCCAAAGAATTGATGCTTTTGAGCTGTGGTGTTGGAGAAGACTCTTGAGAGTCCCCTGGACTGCAAGGAGATCCAACCAGTCCATTCTGAAGGAGATCAGCCCTGGGATTTCTTTGGAAGGAATGATGCTAAAGCTGAAATTCCAGTACTTTGGCCACCTCATGTGAAGAGTTGACTCACTGGAAAAGACTCTGATGCTGGGAGGGATTGGGGGCAGGAGGAGAAGGGGACGACAGAGGATGAGATGGCTGGATGGCATCACTGACTCAATGGACATGAGTCTGAGTGAACTCCAGAGTTGGTGATGGACAGGGAGGCCTGGTGTGCTGCGATTCACGGGGTCACAAAGAGTCGGACACGACCAAGCGACTGAACTAAACTAAAGAGTACATCATGAGAAACGCTGGGCTGGAGCAAGCACAAGCTGGAATCAAGATTGCCGGGAGAAATACCAATAATCTCAGATATGCAGATGACACCACCCTTACGGCAGAAAGTGAAGAACTAAAGAGCCACTTGATGAAAAGTAAAAGAGGAGAGTGAAAAAGTTGTCTTAAAGCTCAACATTCAGAAAACTAAAATCACTGCATACAGTCCCATCACTTCATGGCAAATAGATAGGGAAACAGTGGAAACAGTGGCTGACTTTACTTTTCTGGGCTCCAAAATCATTGCAGATGGTGATTGCAGCCATGAAATCAAAAGATGCTTACTCCCTGGAAAGAAAGTTATGTCCAACCTAGACAGCATATTAAAAAGCAGAGACATTACTTTGCCAACAAAGGTTCGTCTAGTCAAGGCTATGGTTTTTCCAGTGGTCGCGTATGGATGTGAGAGTTGGACTGTGAAGAAGGCTGAGCGCCAAAGAATTGATGCTTTTGAGCTGTGGTGTTGGAGAAGACTCTTGAGAGTCCCCTGGACTGCAAGGAGATCCAACCAGTCCATCCTAAAGGAGATCAGTCCTGGGTGTTCATTGGAAGGACTGACGTTGAAGCTGAAACTCCAATACTTTGGCCACCTGATACGAAGAGCTGACTCATTGGAAAAGACCCTGATGCTGGGAAAGATTGAGGGCAGGAGGAGAAGGGGACAACTGAGAATGAGATGGCTGGATGGCATCATTGACTTCATGGATATGGGTTTGGATGGACTCCAGAACTTGGTGATGGACAGAGAGGCCTGGCGTGCTGCAGTTCATGGGGTCGTAAAGAGTCAGACGACTGAGCAACTGAACTGAATTCACACCTATCTTACTTAGAATCTAATTAAATGTATGGCTGTTCTAAACAATAAGCTCTCTGTGGGCAGAAATGTGTTGGTTTTGTGCACTGCTGTATCCCAAGCACCAATCACAGTTTCTAACATATGCTAGGCTCCCAAAACATTTGTTGAATATATAAAATGAAATTATATGCAGCTGTGAGATCCACAATTTAAATGTTTTAAAAGTGAAAATAATGCATTTCAATTTTATTTAAACAGCTCCAGTTATCTCTTATTAAACTTCTATAAACCTAATAAAAGCAAAGCAAAGACTAGAAAATGCAGGACAAATAGAAAACACAAAGCAAAAGGTAGAAACGAGTCCTGGTACATAACAGACTATCTATAAAATACAGAAAAAGAACCAATTAAAACACAGAAATTTTCAGATTATATAAAAAAGCAAAATCCAAATAGATCCAGTTTTAGAGAAACACAACTGAAACATAACGACACTGAAAGGCTGAAAGAATAAAAAAGAATTTTAAAAAAAGAAAATGCTAACTAGAGCTGGGGCAGTGATAGTAGTATCAAATAGATTTTGATTAACATTAGTATAGCTAATTAATATGTATGTAATTATATATTATATACATAATTATCACAGTTTAAGAAGGTCATCACACAATAAACAATTCGATTTACTGGAAATTATTAACAATTCTAAACTCATAAGCACCAAATAAAACATCCTCAAAATAAGAAATGCAAAATTTGACAAAACCAGAAGGAGAAACTGACACCTTCACTTCAACCTTGCAAATCAACATTTCTCAGACCCCAGCCCAGCAGGCTTCCTGTTAGGTTTTGTCAACAGGTGGCACTAAAAGGAGACCTAAAGGCAGGAAAGGGACATCCCTTCTATTTCTTGCTGTTTTTATCAACATAATCCAGGCAGGATCAGTTCAACCCAGCAATCACAACTTGCCCCAGGCTCCAGCTTCTTTCAGCACTGCTGCTGCTAAGTCACTTCAGTCGTGTCGGACTCTGTGTGACCCCATAGACAGCAGCCCACCAGGCTCCCCCGTCCCTGGGATTCTCCAGGCAAGAATACTGGAGTGGGTTGCCATTTCCTTCTCCAATGCATGAAAGTGAAAAGTGAAAGTGAAGTCGCTCAGTCGTGTCGAACTCTTAATGACTCCAGAAGCAATATTCAATTTTAAAGTCTACCAGCAGCAGCCAGGCAGCACTGATTCCTCAGAGCTATGATATTAATACTAATTCCCTGGGGCTCCTCCTCCTAGCTCTCAGATTCTAACAACCTGAACCTTTTTCCTTTTTTACCTAGATATAGGGGTGATACTTGCGTCCTCTGGCTTACCTCACTGTTTTTCCTTTCAGCCCTCCAATCCTTATGTAACCAATTCTCTAGATTTAATATATATTCTTTTTTTCTTTAATTGAAGTACAGTTGACTCACAATATTGTATTAGTTCCAGGTGTACAGCAAAGTGATTTAACAATATATTTTTTCAGATTCGTTTCCATTAAGGTTAATAAAAAAACTGAGTACAGTTCCCTGTGCTATGCAGTAGATCACTGCTGTTTACCTATTTTGCGTATAGCAGTGTGCACCTGTTAATCCCGTACTTCTACCTTATCCCTCTTCCCACCTTTCCCCTATGGTGACCGTACGCTTGTTTTCTATGTCTGTGAGTCTGTTTCAGTTTTGTAAAGAAGTTATTTGCATTATTTTTTAGACCCCACACATAAATGATATATTTGTCTTTCTCTACCTTCACTTATGATAACCTCTAGGTCCAGCCATGTTGCTACAAATGACATTACTTTATTCTTTTCTGTGGCTGAGTAATATTCCATTGTGTATGTATATACCACATCTTTATCCATTCATCTGTTGACAGGCACTTCCTGTCTGTTGCTTCCATGTCTCATCGACTGTAAACAGTGTTGTATTACTGGGGTGCATGTTAACTTTTCAAATTAAGAGTTTTCATCTTTTCAGAATATATGCCCAAGAATGGACCAAATGGTAGCTCTTTTCAATCTCCCCTTTTGAAGTATCCTGTGTGATACTTGCTTTTGGATTGAACCCTGACTGACATGTACCATCACAGAGGACAACTGCAACAAAATGCTCTCAATTAGGAGAGAAGACCAAAACAAAGTAGTAAAGATATAAAAGATTTGAACATATTAGCATGCCTGATTCAATGAAATACATCAAATCTTATATCCAACAGTCAGAAGGTAAGTGGGATTATGGCTACTGTTTCCTGATTTCCAGTTTTTGCTTTTATCATATGAGCACTGCTTTTACAACAGGGAGGGGAGAAACAGAACTTATTTCATTCTTTTGATAAATCAAAAGACCTAGAATAACTTTACACTGTAAAATAAAACTTTACAGTAATGAAAAGTCTATCTAAATTGAAACATCTGGTTAAAAGCATCATATGCTGCTGCTTTTAAAACTTCACTCTTGTCCATATACCAGCTTAATGATCTTTCTTAGCCACTTTTTCTATCATAAATTATCTTTTCCTACCAGGTACAAAGTTTAAATTGTTTTAAGAGGCATGGTGATAAACTGTCCATAAATGAAATTATACAAACTTATTTTGATAGCTTATGTCACTAAAAACGCTTTGAAAATCTTTCAGGAATTACAATCTCCTTAAATATAATCCAATGCCAACAAAGTGCCTTACCCTCAGAGTACAATCTCTGAGCATCTGACATTTCAGAACTCTTTTCTGATTACGTGATTTACTCAAACTTTTTTTT
>NW_011494899.1:4395609-4400862 GCF_000754665.1 Bison bison bison
GGGGGGTGGGAAACTCAATAAAAAGTAAAAACCACTTACCTGTAAGAATGAAATAAATCTCCCCATTTGAATTTGACAATCACCTTCCACCATGCTGGAATCTGTAGCTTTAAAAAGCAACATGAAGAATATTTCAAGTTTTTATCTTAAAGTCAATCAACATCAAAAAAGGAAAATAATTTTTATTCATTAGGACATCTTCTAATCTGGATAGTATGAAAAATAGAATTTTACACTAAAGAGAAAAATGAAACAATCATTAATCACACAATTAAAAGCAACCATCTGTCCCACTATTTAATGAATTCAAGGAAAATCTTCATCTAGCTATTGTGCTTTGTAATTTATAAAAATATTCACAGATCAATTTTATACAGAATTTGCTGCCGCTTGTTCACTGAGGTTTTCACCTGTTTACTAAATAAAAACACAAAGCAACAAAGAAATGTGACTGTTCACTGCTCAAACTAACACTTTACATGATCATAACAGTCCTAGAATTGTCAGTTAACTTTGTTTATTTCAAGTACCACAACATTACAATGTGAAATTTTAAAACTTACCTCCTTCTCCATAAAACAAGAGACCATTATAAAACTTAGTTTCAGCCTGTTTAAAAAAATTAAAATAATTTTAAAGGTTGCTATTTTGTTTTTAAATTCCTAGGCTGTCTTCATTATCCTTATTTAATAATACACAGATGACTACATCATACATACAAATTTACTTAACTTCAAAAACTGCTTATAATATAGGTAAATTCAATGTATCTTTAGAATACCAAAGATATTACTGATACTCAAAGTTATTTCTTGATTTCTTTAGCCTTTACTTTATCTGACCACTCTAACTGTCCGACATCCTCTCACAAGTTCATGAGAGAAAGCAACCATGTAGTACCAAAAACGTAAAAAAGAAAAATAAATTAAAAAAAAAAAAATCTAAAGAAGAAAAGATGAAGTTTACCATCTACCACTTTCAAAGGCTCATGGGTGAGGAAATGCAAAACATTATAAATTCAAACCTTTTTTATTACCATCTACCAGTTTTAATGGCTCACGGGTGAAGAAACGCAAACCATTAAAAATTCGAACCTTTTTAAAAAAAAATCAGTTATATCCAGAAGATCCAGTATATATGACAAGTAATACAGAAGGAATGCAGGCCCAGACTCAAACCATTACTACCAATAAAATGTTGGATGAGTGACACCCTCTTTAAGCTTCAATTTTCTCATCTATTCCTCACGTACCTCCAAGTGGTTATTACTGTTAAGAGGGTTAGCATGGTGTTTGGTAAATAGTACTTAGTGAATGGTCTCATTATTATTGCTAAAATAAATATATAGCTCACCCAATCTTCATGAAATATTTGTGCACACTTACACATATAAAAGCGCATATTTGCTTTTTCATATTTGCTTTTAAATCATGTTTTTAATGTCTTGAAGAATATAAATAATTACCTCATATTTTAATTTCTTGATTTCACAACAAAGTGCAGCATAAACAGTGATGACTTTGTTTAGGACCTAGTTTCATGAGGAAAAATACAAAAGGAAAGAAGTAAATTATAGAAGATAATGAAAGCATTTTAAAAAATAGATTTTTAGGTTTAGGAATCTGTACCTTGTTTTCGGTCTTGATGAGTTCCAAAAGGGAAGACTGTTCATAAGGCAAAAGCTATAGAAACAAAGGAAAATAAATTCCTTTTTAATTTAAAAAAAAATCATTAAAATTCTCAATACACAAATTGAGACTAGCTCTATTTCACTGAAAGTTGTGTTAGACCCTGTACTCAGCACCCGTCCCACAGCAGATGGGCACTGCTAACAGGTACAGGATTTCTTTCTGGAGTGGTGACAATGTTCTAAAATTGACTGTGGCACAAGTCTATGGAAACACTACAAACCAAAGAAATTGTATGATACAGAAATTACATCTCAGGAAAGTTGCTATTAAAAAGTCAACACTGCTACCTTAGGACAGTTGTCTAGCACATAATAAATGCTTAAAAAATGTTATTATTTGAGTAGTAAGAGGCTACAGTTTCAAAGATGAAACAAAATAGAACAACCTCAAAATGGAACACAGCAGCTTATTTTATATATTAAAAAAATAAAAATAAAAACACTCCCATATTAAGAGCCCCTAAATAGCATAAAGGAGCTTTTGAAAAATCATGGAAATATTCTTTATCTTGACTGGGATATGAGTTACAAGGGGATAGATGTTTGGTAAAATTCACCATACAATATATTTTAAATCTACACACTTTTCTGTATGTAAAATAGTCTTAATAAGAAAACAAAGCCTTAATATGCTATTCCAACCCTCTTCATTTTCTTGATAATGAAAAACAAAAGTCAGCTCAAACACTGGAGTTTGCATCATTCTTTAAAAAAAAAAAAACAAAACACACACATGCATGGCTTAGAGAAAAGGAAATTAACCATGTTTCTCCAAGTTTCTTTTAGCTCTCTAGACTCCAAATAAAAATATATATCCCATATTTGAACACTGTTTTCAAGGCATATATGTTCTGAAAATGTATACGTAAATTAAAAATAAAACAAATTCCAACCTTTAATGCTATAGGATCAAGATTGAAATCCCAAACGTCTCCAATTGAGTCATCCAGTGCATCCTCAATTCTTCTCAATTGAGAGGTATACTCCTCAAGAAATTTCCCATAATTCTTAAGCTGGACTTCAGCATGAATTTCTAAATATAAATTTGAAAAGTTTGTGAAAAGTAATGAATTACAAGACATTTACTTCAAATAATCTCAAAAGTCACAGAAAAGTAGATAGTAAGCATTGTTAATGTATCACCCTGGAATGTCTGGAATTCTTGAAAATAAAGTTCTAAAGTCAAACAGTAATTGAACTTTCTATCTTTTCCAAGTATAATAATAATTGTACATACAGTAGATGGTACTTTAAGAAATCATCTTAAAACTATAACTTTAAAATACTATGAAAAAGTCACTATACTATTTACCCCATAATCTAAACAATCTGAAAATGCCTTAGACAACTCAATGTCCTAATTCTCTATTTTAATCATAAACAACTACTTTGTGCAAAAAACCTGATTTAGGTGCAAAAATCTGAGCTGTCATAGAAGCAAAATTTTTAACTGTAATGCTTAATTACACAGTAAACTATGCCTAAAAATACACCTAAATATTGTTTTTGAAATGATTTTAGATCTGTTTCATCACAGTATTATTTCTGTAATGCCCCAAATTTATATTGCTAATTTTATATTTATAATGCCCCAAGATATATTGTTTTAATTATCATAATAGAATTGGAAAAGCCAGTAAAGGACACTGAGTACAGAATATTGTGTTGATATTTACAGACTTTACATATTAATAGAGGACTCTAGAAGTCACTGGAATAAACTGGACAAAAAGTTTCCTTACTCATCAAAAATACCTGCTTGTCAATGCAGGAGACGAAAGAGACGTTAGGTTCAAAAAATCCCCTGGAGGAGGGCATGGCAAATCACTCCAGTTTTCTTGCCTGGAGAATCCCATGGACAGAGGAGCCTGGTGGGCTACAGTTCACAGGATCGCAAAGAGTGGGACAAGACTGAAGTGACTCAGCACCATACATTATAATTACTTACTCCAAAGGGAGCAAATTCAACTCCAACTCAGATTCTCTTACTGATGTGAATTACTTTATTCAATTGCTGACTTCTTAAAAAAGTAAAGCTTTTCTCTCCTCAAATTAGCAATGCAAAGCAACTGTAAGTATGTTCCAACTCACTGAAGACCTAGCTTCACATTCTCCCCTATTCTGCAACTAATGTTCAGAATCAGGTGGATTCATTTAGTTAACTTAATGCCTGGAATCAGGTGGATCCATTTAATTACGGTTCCTGCTTTATTATAGCACTAATCCAGGCAATTCTGGAAAGCAATATAAATGATTCATATTCCAAAAATTAATGAAAACCAGGCCCAGAGAAGAGAGCTCTTCCCTTCCTTACAGCTTAAATTTTAAAAACTGTGTATGATTCTCAAAATCCCAAGTACCTGTCTAATTTTCAGTTACAAGGGAAATGACCAAAGCTGCATTTAACCAGAAAATGACTTCTTAATGACAACGCTAGACAAACATGCCAATGAATTATTCATTTAGTCTGTTTGGAAATTAAAGTAGCAGGCAAGAGAAAATCTGTAATAACATTAAAGTTCCTTGCTGATAAGTTTTTAAGCTGGTAAAAGTTAAAATAAGATCTGAAATAAGAACTCTATAGTGATTCTTCAAGAGTTAAATTCCAAAAACCTATTAACATGCTTATCACTTCCAAGAGACTGAATTCCTTTTTTTATCTTTGTGTGGAAAATATCTTTGAGTGAATCAGACTGAACTGATTCAATCTACCAGAACCATTTTCAAACCCAAACATATCTTCAATCCAATATTTCACAGATACAGAGTAAGGAACCTCTATCCATAAAACTTCATACATGACAAGGTGCAGTTCACTTTAACAAAGACAGAATCCTCTCCACAAACAAGTTGAAAGATCCTGTCACTATCACCAGGATTGTTTTCTCATGCTGTGTAAGAGCTAGTAACTCATGGAAAGTTTTGTGAGAAACGGCTAACCATCCTGAATTAAACTCACCCTTTTGACAGGCTAATAAAATCTACATACATCTAATGTGTCTGTCTTTGTAAAAATTAAGCAAAATTTACACGTAATTTTTAAAAACTACACCTTTTGAGAAAACTACATAAGAAAACAAATTCAAAAAGCAGTTAAGCCTAATATCTCTTATTTAAATCACCTATACAGATTCATATTACCAAATATAAGAAACAGATTGCGAATTTGTATTCATCTTAAGTAGTTTCAATGAAATAGCTTGACCTCTAAATTTTGCTACGTGGAACTGAATTTGTTAGGTTTTGGAGGTTGGATTTCTAAATTAAAATGAGACAATCCAATTTTATGAAGTAAAATCTGCAGGAGATATGCTGTTAATTTCCGAAACCTGTCTAGGTGCGCTGGAAACCACAGGGCATCACTTTTCAAAAATACCATTAAACGTAAATAAAAGACATGGAAGGTAATAAATTGATGTTCACGTGTTTGTTTTTCACGCTTGAGTTCTTTTTCGCTACCTTCTACAGTTCTAAGAATATGAAGGCAAAGACACTCGAAACTTCCCAAAGTTGGTTTGGGAGGAAAACGAAGAAAAACAGGAAACCGAAACAGGAACCCAGAC
>NW_011494899.1:4400962-4403669 GCF_000754665.1 Bison bison bison
CGACCTCAACCTCACCTAAAACTGCAAGCTCGGAAGATCCAGCGAAAGTCCCAGGAGACCAGGGACCAGGCCGCCTCCGCTCCCCAGGATGCGGACCTCCCCGGGGGGGCCCCGCCCGGGGCCCCGGCTGCACCAAGTGGACACGCCGCGCCCCCGGGCCACGGCGCGCTCCGCCGGACAATCACAACCCCATACGCCAAGCCAGGCCGGGCCTGCCTGACTCACCATCACTGGGGCTCCCGACACCGAAAGTTAGGTTCGCGAGCCCGTGCCTCTCACACCCCAAGGCGCAGAAAGCTGCGCGCCCACCGCAACGCAAAGCCCTCCCGCAGGAGCGCTGCCCGGACGTCGGTGGGCCGATGAGCGTGCAACCGCAGCCCTCGCCCTGCCGCTCCCTTACTCTGTGAGCCGTCGTCTACGCGGTCGAACTCCCAGTCCGGGGACAGAGTCTCCACCGCCATCACCCCGGCGCCTCCCCCAGTCACAGCCCAAACCAGCCTTGGCTAAGACCGCGGCCTCACCCCAGCGGCTGTAGCAGCACGTGACTTCCGGCTTCGGCCCCGCCCCCGCTCGCGAGGGCCAGCGGGGCCAGACGCCCCTGCGGGCCGCGGGGGCCGCTGGGAAACCGAGTCCTCCGGGGGTGGCCGGCGGAGGCTGCCACAGCCTTGGCGGTGGTCCTTTAGGTGTCCCCTAGTTACTACTTGGGCGTCGCAACCATCCAGTTCATTTCTCACGCCATATCTCTATACCTTCAGTTTAGCCCTGCAGTCTCCAGGAACTTTTAATACTAAAAGAACTGCTCCCTCATTCTAGCCTAAAGAGGGCAAAATTGATGGGGTGAGGGCTTAATAGGAAGGCGTGGTCAACTAGAACATAGCCGTCCAGGCACTTCTTACCAGAAGCTCGTTTAGCCAACGACTTCCTGGTCTCCAACGTCCGAGCTCTTGCCGCTCTTGTCCTGCACTCCCAATGCGGGTTGCTCTTGAGGGGAAAACAAAAAACAAAAACGATGTGCAAGAGGAGTTACTTTATGAACACATTTAAACGAGGAATTTTACTGCTCTGTTTATTTTGCACTCAGCTCTCATCTTTCGTGCTTCGTGCTCAGTCATGTCCGACTCTCTTCGACCCTATGGACCATAGCCCACCAGGTGATCTTCCCAACCCAGGGACTGAACCGGCATCTCCTGCATTGGCAGGTGGATCCTTTATCACTGAGCCACCTGGGAAGCCCCGGCTCTATTCATACCTCTTCTTAAAAAGCCAGAGGGAAGAAGTGCAGTTGAAGTGGCTACCTGTTGTTGTTGTTCAGCTGCGTAGTCATGTCCAACTCTTTGAGACCCCGTGGACTACAGCCCGCCAGGCCTCTCTGGCCCTCACCATCTGCTGAAGTTTGCCCATGTTCATGTCCATTGCATCAGTGAGGCCATCCATCCATCTCATTCTTCTTCTGCACTCAGTCTTTCCCAGCTTCAGGGACTTATCCAATGAGTCAGCTGTTGGCATCAGATGACCAAAATACTAGAGTTTCAGCTTCAACATCAGTCCTTCCAACCAGTATTCAGGGTTGATTTCCTGTAAGATTGACTGGTTTGATCTCCTGCTACCTGTGCCTACCTGTGCCTACCTGCTAACAGGCTTTTCAGTGAGCAGGGATCTGTGTTACTCAGTAATGCTACATGTCTATATGTATTTGAACAGCAGTGTTCATTGCTGCATGGTTTTCAGTAGATACTAGTAAGAAACCCTGTGCATGTCCATCCATGGGGAGTAATTACATAAAGTTTAATATGTCTGTACAGTGAAATACTAGATAACTGTTCAAAGAAATGGAGTAGATTTATAGAGACATGAGAAACTAACAGGAGGTAGTTGCAGGAAAGTGTGTATTTGTGGTTACATTTGTGCCTACCTGCTAACAGGCTTTTCAGTGAGCAGGGATCTGTGTTACTCAGTAATGCTACATGTCTATATGTATTTGAACAGCAGTGTTCATTGCTGCATGGTTTTCAGTAGATACTAGTAAGAAACCCTGTGCATGTCCATCCATGGGGAGTAATTACATAAAGTTTAATATGTCTGTACAGTGAAATACTAGATAACTGTTCAAAGAAATAGAGTAGATTTATAGAGACATGAGAAACTAACAGGAGGTAGTTGCAGGAAAGTGTGTATTTGTGGTTACATTTGTGTTTTCATATAAACCTGTACCAGCATCAGATCAGATCAGATCAGTCGCTCAGTCGCGTCCGACTCTGCGACCCCATGAATCCCAGCACGCCAGGCCTCCCTGTCCATCACCAACTCCCGGAGTTCACTCAGACTCACGTCCATCGAGTCAGTGATGCCATCCAGCCATCTCATCCTCTGTCATCCCCTTCTCCTCCTGCCCCCAATCCCTCCCAGCATCAGAGTCTTTTCCAATGAGTCAACTCTTCGCATGAGGTGGCCAAAGTACTGGAGTTTCAGCTTCAGCATCATTCCTTCCAAAGAAATCCCAGGGCTGATCTCCTTCAGAATGGACTGGTTGCATCTCCTTGCAGTCCAAGGGACTCTCAAGAGTCTTCTCCAACACCACAGTTCAAAAGCATCAATTCTTCGGCACTCAGCCTTCTTCACAGTCCAACTCTCACATCCATACATGACCACAGGAAAAACCATAGCCTTGACTAGACAGACCTTTGTTGGCAAAGTAATGTCTCTGCTT
>NW_011494899.1:4403769-4406390 GCF_000754665.1 Bison bison bison
TTTGAATATGCTATCTAGGTTGGTCATAACTTTCCTTCCAAGGAGTAAGCGTCTTTTAATTTCATGGCTGCAGTCACCATCTGTAGTGATTTTGGAGCCCAGAAAAATAAAGTCTGACACTGTTTCCACTGTTTCCCCATCTATTTGCCATGAAGTTGTGGGACCGGATGCCATGATCTTCGTTTTCTGAATGTTGAGCTTTAAGCCAACTTTTTCACCAGCATATGCGCATGTAAATAAAAGAAAGAGAAATTACTGAACAGGACAGTGGTCAACTGGAAAAGAGTATGTATTGGTGCTTAGAAAGTGAATTTTCAAGTTTTATTGTGTCTACTTACATTTTTTTAATCTTTAGCAAAGAGAATTTGTGAAGGTCTTCTGTAGTCTTAAATAGGACCAAAAATAACAAAGCAAGTAAACAGCCTCTTGAGGAACATTCCTTGAGGCCCCTGAATCTGCAGTTGGTCAAATATTTGAGGACCCACTAGGTACCAGGCACCATGCTATATGTAGAGATTGTTATGGAAAAAACAGACCAGAAAGGTGGATCCCACCCCTGTGGTACTTGCAGTCTTAGTGGGCATTTTAGAAAGGAAAAAAATAAAAATTTTGAAAATAACAGGAAACATCAGTGCTGAATGGTTAGCAAACTTTTTCCTTTTACTTCTGTGTGATCATGAATTTGACTGTGCTATATTCTTCATGTTTGTGCTAATCACTGTAATTAATCCCCTAGTAGCTCATTATGATACATTGAAATTAAAGGTCACAGCAATTTGAGTCTGCATATTCACTAATCTATTAAATCAGAGCGAGAGGCAGTTTCATTTAATAATTAAAAGCACAGTTTCTACAGTCAAACTGTGTAGGTCTGAATCATAGCTCTGCCGCCTACTAGCCATGGAGTTTGGGGCCAGGTAGTTTTTCCTGTGGTCATGTATGAATGTGAGAGTTGGACTGTGAAGAAGGCTGAGCACTGAAGAATTGATGCGTTTGAACTGTGGTGTTGGAGAAGACTCTTGAGAGTCCCTTGGACTGCAAGGAGATCCAACCAGTCCATTCTGAAGGAGATCAGCCCTGGGATTTCTTTGGAAGGAATGATGCTGAAGCTGAAACTCCAGTACTTTGGGCACCTCATGCGAAGAGTTGACTCATTGGAAAAACTCTGATGCTGGGAGGGATTGGGGGCAGGAGGAGAAGGGGATGACAGAGGATGAGATGGCTGGATGGCATCACTGACTCGATGGACGTGAGTCTGGGTGAACTCCGGGAGTTGGTGATGGACAGGGAGGCCTGGCGTGCTGCCATTCATGGGGTCACAAAGAGTGGGACACAACTGAGTGACTGAACTGAACTGAATTTAACCTCTGCCTCAATTTCCTCATTTGTAAAGTGGGACAAATAATAGGAAAATCCTCGTAAAATTGCTATGAGGACTAATTTAGTTCATACATGTAAGAAGTATAGAGCAATGACAACCACATGCTGTAGAAATGCTTGCTGTTTTGAATCATTATCACCTAATTTTAAAATAAACCACAGGGATGGCCAGTCTTGAGCTTGCATATCTTTAAATCAAATTCCATACCTAGAATTTCAAATTTTATTAGAGAATTACAAGTCAGAGACTAAATCTAAAGCACATTAACTATTAACTGAAATGTGCTAACTGAAAGTTATTTATTACAATAGATTTTCTGTATTTCTTAGGCTTAGGCTATCAAAGGCAAATAATCATTCTGAAAATTAAATACCCTTCTTTCTACTTTTCATCACTCTTAACAGTGCTTTCTGAAAGATAAGCTTGAAACTAGAAGGGGAAATATTTTATATGGACAGTATCATGCTATTTTGACAGCTTCAAAGAACTTTAAAACAATTGCCCTTAGAATGTGCCTGACCACGGGCACCTAGCAATCCTTTCACTTAACTCTTCTACCCACAACTTAAACTTAACTACAAGTTTATTTCATACCTAAATATAGTATAGATAGATACTAGTGCTAAGGTATTGATGAACTAGTTTCTTAATATATGTTTAAAATATGTTTCTTACAATAGAAAATCTATGGTAATAACTCACTAAAGACATTTCTGTTAGTAATTTGTCAGAGTCCTATGTGTATCTGTCAAAAAGATTCCTAATATGTTAATACTCTTGCTTCTTGCAAGGGAAGCTATGACAAACCCAGAAAGTGTATTAAAAAGCAGAGACATCACTTTGCCAACAAAGGTCCATATAGTAAAAGCTATGATTTTTCCAGTAGTCATGTATGGATGTGAGAATTGGACCATAAAAAAAGGCTGAATGCTGAAGAATTGATGCCTTCAAATTGTGGAGCTGGAGAAGATTTTTGAGAATCACTTGGATTGCAAGGAAATCAAACCAGTCAATTCTAAAGGAAATCAATCATGAATATTAATTGGAAGAACTGATGCCGAAGCTGAAGCTCCAATACTTTGGCCACCTGATTGGAAGAGCCAACTCACTGGAAAAGACCCTGATGCTGGGAAGAACTGAAGGTAAAAGGAGAAGAGGGCAGCAGAGGACAAGATGGTTGGTGGCATCATCGACTCAATGGACATGAGTTTGAGCAAACTCCAGGAGACAGTGCAGGACC
>NW_011494899.1:4406490-4408351 GCF_000754665.1 Bison bison bison
AAAGAGCTGGACGTGACTCAGTGACTGAACAACAATGTTAATTCATATATTTCCCTCATGGCTCAGATGGTAAAGAATCTGCCTGCAATGCAAGAGATCCAGGTTCCATCCCTGGGTTGGGGTGGGATGATACCCCTGCAGAAGGAAATAGCACCCCACTCCAGTATTCTTGCCTGGAGAATTCCTTGGACAGAGAAGCCTGAAGGGCTATGGTCCATGAGGTCACAAAGAGTCAGACATGCATCCCAATGCCGAAAACTCCACTCTTAATTACAATAAATTTTTAAGTGTTGCTGTCTAGTTAGACAAC
The DNA here is from genome assembly GCF_000754665.1 of Bison bison bison. Lineage (NCBI taxonomy): Eukaryota > Metazoa > Chordata > Mammalia > Artiodactyla > Bovidae > Bison > Bison bison. The sequence continues at coordinate 4,406,801 of NW_011494899.1, forward strand.
CCCTATTCCTGTTTTCTCCTCAAGGGTATTTTTATTTTTGACCCTTTGATTTTCCAAATACATTTTAGTCAGTTTGTAGAGCTCCATGGGAAACCCTGTTGGAATTCTAATTGAGATGGCACTACATCAGTTTGGCAGGAATAGATTTCTCTTCCATTGGTATTGAATCTTCCTAACACTATCGTTTATTGGGGTTTTCCCTAAAGTCTTTCAGCAAGTGTATAATTTTCTTTTCTTTCTAAACTTCAGAGGTTTCTTTTCGTAAATTTCTTGCATATCTTTTGTCAGGCTTATTCTTTTTTAAAAATATTTTTATTTATTTGGCTGTGCCGGGTCTTGGTTGAGGCACATAGACTTATTCTTTTATTAATGAATTTATTTTTGGCTGTGCTGTGCGTCTTTGTTGCTGCACACAGGCCTTCTCTAGTTGCGGTGAATGGGAGCTACTCTTTGTTGGGATGCTCGGGCTTCTCATTGCCGCGGCTTCTCTTGTTAAGGAACACAGGCTCCAGGGCCTGAGGGCTTCAGTAGTTGTGGCACACAGGCTGAGTTGCTCTGCAGCATATGGAATCTTCCCAGGCCAGGTATTGAACCCGTGTCCCCTCCATTGGCAGGCGGACTCTTATTCACTGATCCACCAGAGAAGTCATATAGACTTTTTCTTAAAGTAAATTTGCTTTCAATGATTGCAATTATAAACCATATTACTTCTAATGTTTTCTAACAGTTTCTTGCAGGTGTATCAAAGTAATAGATTATTATATATGGAACTTATATTCAGTCAAATTCTCCATTTAACTGTAACAAATTGCAGATTCTTTTGCATCTTTTCCTAAACATTTTGTCTGTGCATAAGGATATTTTTGGTTTTCCTTTTTAATCCTTATATTTTTTTCTCATTGTCTTACTGCATTCTCTAGAGCCTTGTACGCTGCTGAATAGAAGTGGTGATAACAGACATCTTTGTCTTGCTCCCGATTTTCTGAAGGAAGTATATATATACAAGTTTTGATTATGAAAATAAAGCTGTTTGCTATAGTGTTTTAAAATGTACACTTCATCAAGATAAAAATAAAGTCTCCTGCTAGTCTTAGCTTTCTTTGCAAGAGGTGTGTTGGGTTTTATTTATTTTAATAGTTATAAAGACACATCATTTAGAGCTGCTGCTGCTGCTGAGTCAGCAAGAGTACCAGAGTGGGGTGCCATTCCCTTCTCCGATCATTTAGAGCAGTTATCAGCAAACAACAGCTCAGTCCAAATCCAGTCTATTTTTATACAGCTCCAAAACTACGATTTTTAAATGGTTGAAAAACTCAAAAGAAAAAATATTTTATGACACCTGAAATGACATGAAATTCAAATTTCTGTGTCTGTAATAATGCTTTATTGGAATACAGCTATATTTAGGAATGGTCTCTAGCTGCTTTTGTTAAGCCAGTACTCTTGCCTGGAAAATCCCATGGATGGAGGAGCCTGGTGGGCTACAGTCCATGGGGTCACTAAGAGTCGGACATGACTGAGCGACTTCACTTTCACTTTTCACTTTCATGC
>NW_011494899.1:4408451-4414628 GCF_000754665.1 Bison bison bison
ACTTTCATGCATTGGAGAAGGAAATGGCAACCTACTCCAGTGTTCTTGCCTTGAGAATCCCAAGGATGGGAGAGGCTGGTGGGCTGCCGTCTATGGGGTCGCACAGAGTCGGACACGACTGAAGCGACTTAGCAGCAGCAGCAGCAAGTAGTTGCAACAAGTCTACCATATGGCCTGCAAAGCTTAGAATGTTTACTGCCTAGCCTTTTAGAGAAAAGATTTGCCAACCCCTGGTCTAGAATAATGCAGTTATACAAAGTTTGTTGTGAAAAATAGCAAAGTCTTACTGACTGCTCTCCCATTTTCCTCTCCCCAAAGGCAATTGTTTTATCTTTTTAGCTGATTATTTTAGTATTTACTTCCATTTCTCTAAATAGCATAATTGCAGTATTACTTCTTCAATTTTTGATGTTGGGAATTATATATTGTCTTCCCTTACTATGGGAGATGAGGATGTAACTACCTTGTGGTTTTTTGGTACTGCTTGACATGTGGGATCTTATATCTTAGTTCCCAGAGCAGGGATCAAACTCAATCCCGCTGCATTGGAAGCATGAAGTTTTAACCACTGGACCACCAGGGAATTCCCTTGAATGTATTTTTAAGTTTCCAAATGTAGGGGGATTTTTTGATTTAGCATTCAAAATTGAAATCTAATTCAACTGCATGTGGTCAGTTGAATTATGCATGTGGTCCTGCATGATGGTCTGCAGGATATCAATTCTTTCAAATATTTTGAGACTTCATTTGTATCCTAATTTGTAGCCTAATAAGTGATGAAATGAGAAAATGCGTATGAGCCTAGAAAAAAAATATGTTCTTTAAGTACTGAATGCAGAGTCCTATGTTCATTAAATCCAACTTGTTAATTAAAGATAAAATGAAGTTTTGTTTCAGTCTCCTGCTGCTGCTGCTAAGTCGCTTCAGTCATGTCCAACTCTGTGCGACCCCACAGACAGCAGCCCACCAGGCTCCGCCCTCCCTGGGATTCTCCAGGCAAGAATACTGGAGTGGGTTGCCATTTCCTTCTCCAATTCAGCTTCCTAGTTATTCCAAAAATCTGCCATTCAGCATCCTTGTATTCCTATACTCACGAGTGACTAATGATTATGGGATTATGTGGGTTATTATCATATGTGTGAGTATTCCTCATTCTGTGAATCCCAGATTGGACTGAGCAGTCCAGCCCTGTGCTTCCATAGTATTTACTTCTTGGAAATTGTATGTTGATATAATTGTGTCCCCTATTAGGCTATCTGTTGGTTTCCCATTGCTATGATAGATTGCCACAGACTCAGTGGCTTAGAACAGATTTATTATCTTACAGTTAGGGAGATTAGCAGTCCAAGACGAACCTCACTGGGCTAAAATCAAGATGTTGGCAGGGCTGAGTCCTCCTAGAAACACTGGGGGAGACTCCACTTTCCTGCCTTTTTTGGCTTCCATGCATTATGCCAATCTCTAGCTTCTGCCATCACACTGACCACAGACATCGATTCTCCTGACTTCCTCTTCTAAGTGAAGTTGCTCAGTCATGCCTGACTCTTTGTGAGCCCATGGACTGTAGCCTGCTCGGCTCCTCCATCCATAGGATTTTCCAGGCAAGAGTACTGGAGTAGGTTGCCATTTCCTTCTCCAGGGGATCCTTCCGGCCCATGGATCGAACCCAGGTCTATCTGCATTATAGGCGGATGCTTTACCATCTGAGCCACCAGGGAAGAGGTCTTCCACCAGGGAAGAAGGTCCTCTTCTAAGGACCTTGTAATTACACCAGGCCCATGCAGATAAGGGCTTCCCTGGTGGCTCAGAGGTTAAAGTGTCTGCCTGCAATGCGGGAGACCTGGGTTCGATCTCTGGGTTGGGAGGATCCCCTGGAGAAGGAAGTGGCAACCCACTCCGGTGTTCTTGCCTGGAAAATCCCATGGACAGAGGACTCTGGTGGGCTATAGTCCACAGGGTAGCAAAGAGTCGGACATGACTGAGCGACTTCACATTCAGGCAGGTAATCCTGGCTAATCTCCCTTTCTCAAGAGCCTTAACTTAATCACATCCACAGAGTCCCTTTAAACAGATAAGACAGAATAATCACAGGTTTGAGGATTAAGACATAGACATATTTGGGCATCTATTATTCAGCTCGGTATATATAGGACATCTTTTCTGATAATTCCAATATCTGGATTTATCTATATGTCTCTATTCTGTTGTTCGGTGTGTGGGTGGTTTCTTTTCCCTCTTGGTTTTCTACCATTTGGTCTTATTTTCTGATGAGCCTGATCATTTTTTAGTGCTTCTTGGTCTTTAAGTGTGAAAAATTATAGAGATAAGTTGAGGGCCTGAATGATGTTATCTTCCTCCAGAGAGGATTACTATTAATACCTCTTCTGGGAAGTTATGAGAGTAGGGGCAGATTACGTTAACTCCGTCTAGGACTAGTGCAATTCCAAGATGGGTTTCTGTCTTTGTGAGGCTGGCCTATTTCTGCATCATCTTAATTCTCAGATACAGCTCTGCAGGTGTGCTTGACAAGTCCTGTCAAACCTCTGCTCAGCTTTTCAACCTCAGAGCTTCTGCTTTCTGCCTCTCAGCCTCTTAGAACCTCAGCTGCTGCTGCTGCTGCTAAGTCACTTAAGTTGTGTCTGACTCTGCGCGACCCCTGAGACGGCAGCCCGCCAGGCTCCCCCGTCCCTGGGATTCTCCAGGCAAGAACACTGCAGTGGGTTGCCATTTCCTTCTCCAACGCATGAAAGTGAAAAGTGAAAGTGAAGTCACTCAGTCGTGTCCAACTCTGAGTGACTCCATAGACTGCAGCCTACCAGGCTCTTCCGTCCATGGGATTTTCCAGGCAAGAGTACTGGAGTGGAGTGCCATTGCCTTCTCTGAGAACCTCAGCTACCACATACCAATCAGTAAATGCTTTGAGGTTCACTTCTCTGGACTTTCTCTGCTGAATCTCAGTTCCTCAGATCCTTACTGTACTAGGACACCAATGCCTTCAGGAAGATTTTTAGCAACAAAAGCAAAAATGGATAAATGAGACTATACCAAACTTCAAAACCTCTGCACATTAAAGGAAACAATCAAGAGTGAAACCTCAACCTATGGGATGAAAGAAAATGCAAATCATGTATTTGATAAGGGGTGAATATCCAGTATATTCAAAGAGCTGCTACAATTGAAGCATTAAAAAAGTAATTCAATTAAAAATAAGCAAAAAATCTGCATAGACATTTCACCAAAAGATATACAAATGGTCAACAAGCATTTGAAAATATGCCTCTATGGAAAACACTATGGAGGTTCCTTAAAAAACTAAAATTAGAATATAATCCACTTCTAGGTATATATCAAAATGTTTTTTAGTTGGAGGATGATTGCTTTAAAATATTGTGTTAGTTTCTACCATACATCCACATGAATCAACCATAGGTACATATATATTTGTCCCCTCCCTCTGGAGCCTCCCTCCCACTTCCCACCCCATCCCACCCATATAGGTTGTCACAGAGTACGGGGTTTGAGCTCCCTGTCATACAGCAAATTCCCACTATCTATTTTACATAAGGTAATGTATATGTTTCAATGTTACTCTTTTAATTTGTCCCTCCCCCTCTTTCTCCCACTGTGGTCACAAGTCTGTTCTCTATGTCTGCATCTCCATTGCTGCTTTGCAAATAGGTTCACTGGTACCATCTTTCTAGATTTCCTACATGTGTGTTAATATATAATGTTTATTTTTGTCTTTCTGACTTACTTCACTCTGTATAATAGACTCGAGTTTCATCTGCCTCATTAGAACTGATTCAGCCGTGTTCCTTTTTATGGCTGAGTAATATTCCATTGTGTATCTATACCACAACTTCTTTCTTTTGTTGTTGTTGTTGTTCAGTCACTCAGTCATATCCAACTCTTTGCGACCCCATGGACTGAAGCACGCCAGGCTTCCCTGTCCTTCACCATCTCCCAGAGCCTGCTTAAACTCATGTTCATTGAGTCGGTGATGCCATCCAACCATCTCATCCTTTGTCATCCCCTTCTCCTCCTGCCCCCAATCCCTCCCAGCATCAGAGTCTTTTCCAGTGAGTCAACTCTCCGCATGAGGTGGCCAAAGTACTGGAGTTTCAGCTTTAGCATCATTCCTTCCAAAGAAATCCCAGGGCTGATCTCCTTCAGAATGGACTGGTTGGATCTCCTTGCAGTCCAGGGGACTCTCAAGAGTCTTCTCCAACACCACAGTTCAAAAGCATCAATTCTTCGGTGCTCAGCCTTCTTCACAGTCCAACTCTCACATCCATACATGACCACAGGAAAAACCATAGCCTCGACTAGACGAAGCTTTGTTGGCAAATTAATGTCTCTGCTTTTGAATATGCTATCTAGGTTGGTCATAACTTTCCTTCCAAGGATATATTTGTTGAAAGAATAAATAATATATATATTTTTCAATTTCTCTATAATATTCATTTTTTGAGGACTTCCCTGGTGCCTCAGTGATAAAGAACCTACCTGCTAATGATGCAGGAGACACGAGTTCGATCCCTGGGTTGGGAAGATCCCCTGAAGAAGGAAATGGCAAACCACTCCAGTATTCTTACCTGAGAAATCCCAAGGACAAAGGAGCCTGGCAGGCTACAGCCCATGGGTTGCAAATAATTGAACTTGATTTAGCAACTGAGCACATACCCATAATATTCATTTTACAAGAAAATTATTTACTCTTAGTTTGTCAGTAGGTGGCACTGTTGGTTAAAGAATTTGTAAGTATCAAAAATAATAAAGAGCCTTTATTTACTTATTTATTTGCTGTTTTTATTTTTTGCTTTTTTAATATAAATTTATTTATTTTAATTGGAGGCTAATTACTTTACAATATTGTATTGGTTTTGCCATACGTCAACATGAATCCACCACAGGTATACACTTGTTCCCCATCCTGAACCCCCCTCCCACCTCCCTCCCTGTACCATCCTTCTGGGTCATCCCAGTGCACCAGCCCCAAGCATCCTGTATCATGCAGCGAACCTGGACTGGCGATTCGTTTCGTATATGATATATGTTTCAATGCCATTCTCCCAAATCATTCCACCCTCTCCCTCTCCCAGAGTCCAAAAAACCATTCTATACATCTCTGTCTTTTTTGCTGTCTCCCATACAGGGTTATTGTTACCATCTTTCTAAATTCCATATATATGCATTAGTATACTGTATTGGTGTTTTTCTTTCTGGCTTACTTCACTCTGTATAATAGGCTCCAGATTCATCCACCTCATTAGAACAGATTCAAATGTATTCTTTTTAATGGCTAAATAATACTCCATTGTATATATGTACCATAGCTTTCTTATCGATTCATCTGCTGATGGACATCTAGGTTGCTTCCACGTCCTGGCTATTATAAACAGTGCTGCGATGAACACTGGGGTACACGTGTCTCTTTCAATTCTGGTTTCCTAAGTGTGTATGCCCAGCAGTGGGATTGCTGGGTCGTATGGCAGTTCTATTTCCAGTTTTTTAAGGAATCTCCACACTGTTCTCCATAGCACTATACTAGTTTGCATTCCCACCAACAGTGTAAGAGGGTTCTCTTTTCTCCACACCCTCTCCAGCATTTATTGCTTGTAGACTTTTGGATCGCAGCCATTCTGACTGGCGTGAAATGGTACTTTGTTGTTGTTTGATTTGCTTTTCTCTGATAATGAGTGATGTTGAGCATCTTTTCATGTGTTTGTTAGCCATCTGTATGTCTTCTTTGGAGAAATGTCTATTTAGTCCTTTGGCCCATTTTTTGATTGGGTCATTTATTTTTCTGGAATTTAGCTACAGGAGTTGCTTGTATATTTTTGAGATTAGTTGTTTGTCTGTTGCTTCATTTGCTATTATTTTCTCCCATTCTGAAGGCTGTCTTTTCACGATGCTTATAGTTTCCTTTGTTGTGCAGAAGCTTTTAAGTTTAATTAGGTACCATTTGTTTATTTTTGCTTTTATTTCCAATATTCTGGGAGGTGGGTCATAGAGGATCCTGCTGTGATTTATGTCAGAGAGTGTTTTGCCTATGTTCTCCTCTAGGAGTTTTATAAAGTTTCTGGTCTTACATTTAGATCGTTAATCCATTTTGAGTTTATTTTTGTGTATGGTGTTAGAAAGTGTTCTAGTTTCATTCTTTTACCAGTGGTTGAC
>NW_011494899.1:4414728-4418622 GCF_000754665.1 Bison bison bison
CATTTTCACTATATTGATTCTTCCAATCCATGAACATGGTATATTTCTCCATCTACTAGTGTCCTCTTTGATTTCTTTCACCAGGTTTTATAGTTTTCTATATATAGGTCTTTTGTTTCTTTAGGTAGATATATTCCTAAGTATTTTATTCTTTTCGTTGCAATGGTGAATGGACTTGTTTCCTTAATTTCTCTTTCTCTTTTCTCATTATTAGTGTACAGGAATGCAAGGGATTTCTGTGTGTTGATTTTATACCCTGCAACTTTACTATATTCATTGATTAGTAATTTTCTGGTGGAGTCTTTAGGGTTTTCTGTGTAGAGGATCATGTCATCTGCAAACAGTGAGAGTTTTACTTCTTTTTTTCCAATTTGGATACCTTTTATTTCTTTTTCTGCTCTGATTGCTGTGGCCAAAACCTCCAAAACTATGTTGAATGGTAGTGGTGAAAGTGGGCACCCTTGTCTTGTTCCTGACTTTAGGGGAAATGCTTTCAATTTTTCACCATTGAGGATAATGTTTGCTATGGCTTTGTCATATATAGCTTTTATTGTGTTGAGGTATGTTCCTTCTATTCCTGCTTTCTGGAGAGTTTTTATCATAAATGGATGTTGAATTTTGTCAAAGGCTTTCTCTGCATCTATTGAGATACTCATATGGCTTTTATTTTTCAATTTGTTAATGTGGTGTATTACATTGATTGATTTGCAGATACTGAAGAATCCTTGCATCCCTGGGATAAAGCCCACTTGGTCATGGTGTATGATCTTTTTAATGTGTTGTTGGATTCTGATTGCTAGAATTTTGTTAAGGATTTTTGCATCTATGTTCATCAGTGATATTGGCCTGTAGTTTTCTTTTTTTGTGGCATCTTTGTCAGGTTTTGGTATTAGGGGGATGGTGGCCTTATAGTATGAGTTTGGAAGTTTACCTTCCTCTGCAATTTTCTGGAAGAATTTGAGTAGGATAGGTGTTAGCTTTTCTCTAAATTTGTGGTAGAATTCAGCTGTGAAGCCATCTGGACCTTGGCTTTTGTTGGCTGGAAGTTTCTGATTACAGTTTCAATTTCTGTGCTTGTGATGGGTCTGTTAAGATTTTCTATTTCTTCCTGGTTCAGTTATGGAAAGCTGTACTTTTCTAAAAATTTGTCCATTTCTTCCAAGTTGTCCATTTTATTGGCATATAATTGCTGATAGTAGTCTCTTATGATCCTTTGTATTTCTGTGTTGTCTGTTGTGATCCCTCCATTTTCATTTCTAATTTTATTGATTTGATTTTTCTCGCTTTGTTTCTTGATGAGTGTGGCTAATGGTTTGTCAATTTTATTTATCCTTTCAAAGAACCAGCTTTTGGCTTTGTTGATTTCAACTGTTTTCAACTATTATCTCCTCAAGTATTTTCTCATGGTCTTTCTTTTTGTCTTCTTCTTCTGGATGCCTATGGTTCGAATGTTAGGGTGTTTAATATTGTCCTGGAGGTCTCTGAGATTGTCCTCATTTCTTTTAATTCATTTTTCTTTTTTCCTCTCTGATTTATTTATTTCTACCATTCTATCTTCTACTTCACTAATTCTATCTTCTGCCTCTACTATATTCTACTATTTGTTCCCTCCAGTTTGTTTTTGATCTCATTTATTGCATTATTCATTATATATTGACTCTTTTTTATTTCCTCTAAGTCCTTGTTAAACCTTTCTTGCATCTTCTCAATCCTTGTCTCCAGGCTATTTATATGTGATTCCATTTTGATTTCAAGATTTTGGATCATTTTCACTATCATTGTTCAGAATTCTTTATCAGGTAGATTCCGTATCTCTTCCTCTTTTGTTTGGTTTGGTTGGCATTTATCCTGTTCCTTTACCTGCTGGGTATTCCTCTGTCTCTTCATCCTGTTTATATTGCTGTGTTTGAGGTGGCCTTTCTGTATTCTGGCAGTTTGAGGAGTTCTTTTTATTGTGGAGTTTCCTCGCTGTGGGTGGGGTTGTACGGGTGGTTTGACAAGGTTTCCTGTTTAGGGAAGCTTGTGTCAGTGTTCTGGTGGGTGGACCTGGATTTCCTCTCTCTGCAGTGCAATGAAGTGTCCAGTAATGAGTTATGAGATGTCAATGGGTTTGGAGTGACTTTGGGCAGCCTGTATATTGAAGCTCAGGTCTGTGTTCCTGTGTTGCTGAAAAATTTGCGTGGTATGTCTTGCTCTGGAACTTGTTGGCCCTTGGGTGGTGCTTGGTGTCAGTGTAGGCATGGAGGCGTTTGATGAGCTCCTGTCAATTAATGTTCCCTGGAGTCAGGAGTTCTCTGGGTTCTCAGGATTTGGACTCAAGCCTCCTGCTTCTGGTTTTCAGTCTTACTTTTACAGTAGCCTCAAAACTTCTCCATCTATACAGCACCATTGATAAAACATCTAGGTTAAAGATGAAAAGTTTCTCCACAGTGAGGGACACCCAGAGAGATTCACAGAGTTACATGGAGAAGAGAAGGAGGAGGGAGATAGGTGGATGAGATTAGGGGGAATCAAAAGAGGAGAGAGCAAGCTAGCCAGTAATCACTTCCTTATGTGGGCTCCACAGTCTGGGTCGCTCAGAGATGTTCACGGAGTTATACAGAGAAGAGGAAGGAAGGAGACAGAGGTGGCCAGGAGGATAAAGGGGGGAATCAAAAGGAGAGAGACAGATCCAGCCAGTAATCAGTTCTCTAAGTGTTCTCCACTGTCTGGAACACACAAAGAGATTCACAGAGTTGGGTACAGAAGAGAAGGGGGAGGGAGGAGATAGAGGTGATCTGGTGGAGAAAAAGGAGAGTCCAAAGGGGGAGAGAGCAGTCAAGCCAGTAATCTCGCTCCCAGGTAAAAATGGGTACTGAAGATTGGGTTCTTAAAGGTACAAAATTGATAACAAATACCAAAAAGCAAAGATTAAAAATCTAGAGGGATGGTATGGGGAGGGAAGCGGGAGGAGGTTCAGGATGTGGAACACGTGTATACCTGTAGTGGATTCATGTTGATATATGGCAAAACCAATACAATATTGTAAAGTTTAAAAATTGAATAAAATAAATTCAAAAAAAATCTAGAGTAGAGGTTGGATTTTCAAAACCACAATATTAAAGAAAAGAAAAAAAAAGTCACAAAAATTATTTTAAAATATATATATGTATGAAGTTTGCTTTAAAAAATAGGGTCTCTCTTTTTTTTTTTTTGCAAAGTAATAGTAGGTTATAAAAATGAAAATTAAAGGAGTACTAGAGGACTTAAATTTTTTTAATTAAAAAAATGATAGTAAAAATATATCTAGGACTTTCTCTGGTGTTTTTGTGGGCAGTGTGGGGTCAGTTCATTTTCAGATAGTTCCTTGGTCTGGCTTATATTTCTCAAGATCTATAGGCCCCTTCCTATGTAGTCGGTACTAACGACAGGGTTTTAATCTATTGCACCTGTCACTTCCAAGGCAGTTCCCTCTGTTTTAGCTTCTTCTGTTTGCCGGTCTCTTCAGTGTGATTTCCGCCCTAACACAAGGCGGCCACTGGTGGACACTTTTTTTAGGCTCACTTGTTCAGTCGCGCTGTGGGGAGGGAGGGACCCTGCAAACAAATAACACTGGCATGTGCTCCCAGTGTCTCAGCCACACTGGGCCTGCCCCCACTTCTGGCGCATGTGCCCTCCCTGCCCACACTGCTCAGGCTCTAGGTTGCTCCGCGGGGAACCTTCTGAGGCCGACCCTGGGCTGCATGCACCTCCCAGGTCTAGGCCGCTCAGGTTCAGGCACTCGGGTAGTCCTCAGAGGCACAGACTTGGTTGGGCCCATGTTTTGTGCCCTTCCCAAGTCCGAGCAGCTCAGGTGATGAGGTGTTTGGTGAGCGCGGTAGCAACTTACCACCTCCCCCATCCCTGCCGCTCGGT
>NW_011494899.1:4418999-4422343 GCF_000754665.1 Bison bison bison
GAAGACAATGGGCTGCTTTTCTGGGTGCCTGATGTCCTCTGCCAGCATTCAGAAGTTGTTTTGTGGAATGTACTCAGCATTTAAATGTTTTTTTTGATGAATTTGTTGGGGAGAAAGTGGTCTCCCCATCTTATTCCTCCACCATCTTAGGACCACCTCTAAAGTGGCTTTTAAAATTGTTCATTTCTTCCACCAATATTTAATCAGGATCTTCTCTATTCGATACATCATATTGACTAAACTCTTTCAAAGAGCCCGGTTGTCTGGTAAGATAAATTATTAAGATATTTTAACTTAGGGATCAACAGAGTAAGCAGATCCACCATCTGTTTTTGTAACTAAAGTTTTTTAGAACACAATCATGCCCATTTATTTACATTTTGTCCATGATTGCTTCATAATACAATGGGCAGAGTTGAGTGGTTGCAACAGTGACCATTTTAGGCTCACAAGCCCAAAATATCTCTACTATCTGGCCCTTTAAGAAAAAGCTTGCCAACCCTTGTTTTAATTCCAAAAGATCAAAATGAACTCTCTCTCTCTATATATATATAGTATATATACATATATATGAAAGTGAAAGTTGCTCAGTCCTGTCTGACTCTTTGCAACCCCATGGACTATACAGCCCATGGAATTCTCTAGGCCAGAATACAGGAGTGGGTGGCCTTTCCCTTCTCCAGGGGATCTTTCCAACCCAGGGATCAAACCCAGGTCTCCCACATTGCAGGCAGATTCTTTACCAGCTGAGCCACAAGGGAAACCCATGTGAGTTTTAGTCTACAAAGTGGGTTGAAATAACCTAATTTACAGCAAAAACTAACACAATGTCATAAAACAATCATATCCTAATTAAAAAACCAAAAATATAACTATTAGAAAAATCTTATAATTAACATATTAAAGTAATTCACAAAGATACTTCTGTGTCCTCAAGAGGTACTGGAGGCAGCCTAAAGCAAGTGGGTTGCTGCTTGCTGCTAATAACAAAAAAAGTAGACAAAATAAAGATAACTTTTGAAAAACCTGAAAGATAATAAATTTAGGCAGAAAACATAGGAGAATTTCCTGAGCAGCTGGTAATAATTATGAGTCTGTGACTTCTTAGCTGACAGTGTTCTCACCCCTTCAAATCTGGGAGTGACAGACTGCAGTCTTACTGGCTCAAGGTGGTAGCAAACTAAGTTCAAGTTTATTGGAAGAGAACCTGGAAACTTGGGAGGGAATCCTGAAACAAAGGTCCCACAGAAGGGGTGAAATTAAAAATCCCTGGCTGACCTCTGAACTACATGCCCAGGCCCTGCTGAAAGAGCTGTTCAGGAGCCCTTGAGAAACAACAATACTGGGTCAGAGATGTGTTTGCCGTCCTCTGACAGCATATATGCCCCAATACATGTGCACCTCAGGTAGCAAGAGCTAAGCCTTGTGGGTTTAAGACAGCAGAGAACAGAGACTGGGCTGGCAGAGCAGCTTGACATTTAGAAAGGAAAACAGATCATCAGGGGAACAGCAAAGAGGGTGAACCCCATCATCTGAGAAAAAACACTGGCCAAATCTTTAAGTGAAGACTTAAGAAGAAATATAAGCCACTACATGCTACAGAGTTTGAATCCAAGCAAATTTACTACTTTAAAAATCAAAACCCTAATAATTTTCTGAAGACCATAACAGAATCCAGAATACCAGTGAATTTACTTTTTTTCACAACAATGATAGTTATAATTGGTTAAAATCTGACAGAATTAGAAGATATAGATAAAATTATAATTATAGTTGGAAATTTTAATACCTCTCTTGGTATTTGGTATAAAGCAGACAGAATATGGGCTTCCCTGGTGGCTCAGACAGTAAAGAATCCACCTGCAATGTGGGAGACCTGGGTTCTATTCCTGGGTTCAGAAGATCCCCTGGAGGAAGGCATGGCAACTTACTCCAGTATCCTTGCCTGGAGAATCCTCATGGACAGAGGAATCTGGCAGGCAACAGTCCATGGGGTCACAAAGAGTTGGACATGACTGAGTGACTAAGCACAGGCAGAATATATATTTGAATGATACTCTCAACTAACTTGTCTTAATTGGTATTTATAAAACATTTTATCACCAAACAGATAAACAGACATTTTTTTCCCAAGTATACAAAGAATATCCAGCAAGACAGGCCATAAAACAACCCTCAATACATTTAAATGGATTGAAATGTTACAGTGACATTCTCTGACCACAGTGGAATTACATTAAAATCAATAACAGAAGAACCTCAAAATCCCTGGAAGATTTCTAAATATTAGCATGAATCTCAAGGGCATTATGCTGAATGAATACAACCAGTCTAATACCTTTTTAAAATATTTATTTATTTTTGACCACGTCAGGTTTTATTTGCAGCATGGGATCTTCACTGCGTTGTGGGCTTCTCTCTAGTTGTGGCACCCAAGCTCCAGAGCATGAGCTGTACAGTTGCAGCACATGGGCTCTCTAACTGTGGCATGCAGGCTTAGTTACCTCACAGCATGTGGGATATTAGTTCCCTGACCAAGGATCAAGCCCTGCTGCTGCTAAGTCGCTTCAGTCGTGTCCGACTCTGTGTGACCCCATAGACGCCAGCCCACCAGGCCCCGCCGTCGCTGGGATTCTCTAGGCAAGATCATATCCCCTGTATTGGAAGGTGGACTCTTAACCACTGGACCACCAGGGAAGTCTCTCTAAGAACTTATTAATACATACTACATGAGTCCATTTATTTGACATTCTTGAAAAGATAAAACTACAAGGACACAATGTATCAGTGGTTATCAGTGTTCAGGGTGGTTGGTAGACATGACTACAAAGGGATAGGAGAAGGATGTTTTTGTGTATGGGGGAGTGTTTTGTGTATGGCAGGAATGCAACTGTTCTGTATTCTGGCTGTGGTGTTCCTTATACAAAATCTATACATTGTTAAAACTTACACAAGTGTACACCAAAAACAAAGTCAATTTTTACTTTATGTTAACATAGTGGTTAAATAAACAGGGTGAAATATACAGTCTTGACGAACTCCTTTTCCTATTTGTAACCAGTCTGTTTTTCCATGTCCAGTTCTAACTGTTGCTTCCTGACCTGCATACAAATTTCTCAAGAGGCAGATCAAGTGGTCTGGTATTCCCATCGCTTTCAGAATTTTCCACAGTTTATTGTGATCCACACAGTCAAAGGCTTTGGCATAGTCAATAAAGCAGAAAGAGATGTTTTTCTGGAACTCTCTTGCTTTTTCCATGATCCAGCAGATGTTGGCAATTTGATCTCTGGTTCCTCTGCCTTCTCTAAAACCAGCTTGAACATCAGGAAGTTCATGGTTCACAT
>NW_011494899.1:4422443-4423004 GCF_000754665.1 Bison bison bison
ACTTACCGCCTCCCCCATCCCTGCCGCTCGGTTTTCTGGGTGTACAACCGACGCGCCTTCTCAGGCAGATGTTGATGTCCAGAACCCCAAGAAGTCTTAGTTAGCAAAGAAGCCTGCTTGCAGTTTGGTAGATAATGCCTCTCTGGGGCTGAGATTGCCCACTTCCGGCTCTGGCTGCCTGTCACCGGAGGGGGATGGTCTGCAGCAGGCTATCTGTTTAGTACTTTATTCTGTGAGCGGGCCTGGCGGTGTCTTAGGTTAGGGCTTTTCGCGTGGTAGCTATCCCACAGTCTGGTTTGCTAGCCCAAGCTAGTTCCCTCAAATTGCTCTCGGGGCATTCAGGCCTGGTCCTTACTCTAAGCAATGCAGCCTGCGCCTCCCTGCCCAGCCCGCACTTGCTAGTGGCGGGTGCAGGCGTCTGCGCTGCTTCTCCACTGAGGGACTTATCGTTGGGCACGTAATCTGTGGGTTTTCATCATTTATTTATTTTTCCTCCCAGTTATGTTGCCCTCTGTGGTTCCAAGGCTCTCCACAGACTCGGCAGTGAGAGTGTTTCCTGGT
>NW_011494899.1:4423104-4423411 GCF_000754665.1 Bison bison bison
GATCTCTGGTTCCTCTGCCTTCTCTAAAACCAGCTTGAACATCAGGAAGTTCATGGTTCACATATTGCTGAAGCCTGGCTTGGAAAATTTTGAGTATGACTTTACTAGCGTGTGAGATGAGTGCAATTGTGCAATAGTTTGAGCATTCTTTGGCATTGATTTCTTTGGGATTGGAATGAAAACTGACCTTTTCCAGTCCTGTGGCCACTGCTGAGTTTTCCAAATTTGCTGGCATATTGAGTGCAACACTTTCACAGCATCGTCTTTCAGGATTTGGAATAGCTCAACTGGAATTCCATCACCTCCA
>NW_011494899.1:4423849-4425235 GCF_000754665.1 Bison bison bison
CTTTCATGTGTTGGAGAAGGAAATGGCAACCCACTCCAGTGTTCTTGCCTGGAGAATCCCAGGGACGGCAGAGCCTGGTGGGCTACCATCTATGGAGTCACACAGAGTTGGACACGACTGAAGCAACTTAGCAGCAGCTCAAAGGAAATTGTGCAATGAATTGTTTTCTCTAATAAAGATGATTGTCAAAAGAGAGATTAAATTGGTGGGGGGTGAGAAACTCTGGGCTGGAAGAAGCACAAGCTGGTATCAAGATTGCCAGGAGAAATATCAATAATCTCAGATATGCAGATGACACCACCCTTATGGCAGAAAGTGAAGAGGAACTCAAAAGCCTCTTGATGAAAGTGAAAGTACAGAGTGAAAAAGTTGGCTTAAAGCTCAACATTCAGAAAACGAAGATCATGGCATCTGGTCCCATCACTTCATGGGAAATAGATGGGGAAACAGTGGAAACAGTGTCAGACTTTATTTTTGGGGGCTCCGAAATCACTGCAGATGGTGATTGCAGCCATGAAATTAAAAGACGCTTAGTCCTTGGGAGGAAAGTTATGACCCACCTAGATAGCATATTCAGAAGCAGAGACATTACTTTGTCAACAAAGGTCCGTCTAGTCAAGGCTATGGTTTTTCCTGTGGTCATGTATGGATGTGAGAGTTGGACTGTGAAGAAGGCTGAGTGCCGAAGAATTGATGCTTTTGAACTGTGGTGTTGGAGAAGACTCTTGAGAGTCCCTTGGACTGCAAGGAGAGCCAACCAGTCCATTCTGAAGGAGATCAGCCCTGGGAGTTCTTTGGAAGTAAGGATGCTACAGCTGAAACTCCAGTACTTTGGCCACCTCATGCGAAGAGTTGACTCATTGGAAAAGACTCTGATGCTGGGAGGGATTGGGGGCAAGAAGAGAAGGGGACGACAGAGGATGAGATGGCTGGATGGCATCACTGACTCAATGGACGTGAGTCTGAGTGAACTCTGGGAGTTGGTGATGGACAGGGATGCCTGGCATGCTGCGATTCATGGGGTCACAAAGAGTCGGACATGACTGAGCGACTGATCTGATCTGATCTGAACACAGTGGTGGGACTGGGGCCCTTGTGATGTCAGGTCTTGACTTTTCGCCATTTCTTTTCCATCTCTTGAACAGTTTTTGCTACCTTCTTTAAGTTGCATATACTAGTCCTTGGCAACTTTGGTCTCATATCAATATAATGTCAAATCTAGCCTAAGAGAGATAAAGAGCAGGTGGATTCTTTACCACTGTGCCATCTGGGAAGCCCCAATCATTAAGAGTCGGACACGACTGAGCGACTTCACTTTCACTTTTCACTTTCATGTGTTGGAGAAGGAAATGGCAACCCACTCCAGTGTTCTTGCCTGGAGAATCC
>NW_011494899.1:4425335-4437414 GCF_000754665.1 Bison bison bison
ATAAGGAGTTGATGGTCTGAGCCACAGTCAGCTCCTGGTCTTGTTTTTGTTGACTGTATAGAGCTTCTCCATCTTTGGCTGCAAAGAATATAATCAAGTTGATTTTGGTGTTAGAAACACAAGTTGAAATCAAGATTGCCAGGAGAAATATCAATAACCTCAGATATGCAGATGACACCACTCTTATGGCAGAAAGTGAAGAGGAACTAAAAAGCCTCTTGATGAAAGTGAAAGTGCAGAGTGAAAAAGTTGGCTTAAAGCTCAACATTCGGAAAATGAAGATCATGGCATCCGGTCCCATCACTTTATGGGAAAGAGATGGGGAAACAGTGGAAACTATGTCAGACTTTATTTTTCTGGGCTCCAAAATCACTACAGATCGTGACTGAAGCCATGAAATTAAAAGACGCTTACTCCTTGGAAGGAAAGTTATGACCAACCTAGATAGCATATTCAAAAGCAGAGACATTAATTTGCCAACAAAGGTTCATCTAGTCAAGGCCATGGTTTTTCCTGTAGTCATGTATGGATGTGAGAGTTGGACTGTGAAGAAGGCTGAGTGCCGAAGAATTGATGCTTTTGAACTGTGGTGTTGGAGAAGACTCTTGAGAGTCCCTTGGACTGCAAGGAGAGCCAACCAGTCCATTCCGAAGGAGATCAGCCCTGGGATTTCTTTGGAAGTAAGGATGCTAAAGCTGAAACTCCAGTACTTTGGCCACCTCATGTGGAGAGTTGACTCATTGGAAAAGACTCTGATGCTGGGAGGGACTGGGGGCAGGAGGAGAAGGGGACGACAGAGGATGAGATGGCTGGTTGGCATCACCGACTCGATGGACGTGAGTTTGAGTGAACTCCGGGAGTTGGTGATGGACAGGGAGGCCTGGTGTGCTGCAATTCATGAGGTTGCAAAGAGTCGAACACAACCTAGCGACTGAACTGAACTGAACTGGGAAGTTGAATGGTGATCATTTTGAAGGATAATGATTTACACAAGAAATTCTCTTGGCAGGAATATGGTTTGGAGAATCCCAGGAATCTGAAAAAAAGATTTCCCTGTCACCAAAATTTGAGATTCACAGTGGTTTTAGGTGTATCCCTCATGATTTTTCTGTATCCAACTAGACAGCTCCACAGGAACCATAGGCATCTTATCAAATTTAACTCATTCACTAGTGAACTCATGATCTTCCATTCCAAAACCTGCTTCTCATTCTGTATGCAATCCATGTTTTAGTAAGTGGGTTCATTTCCTACAGAAGCACACTGTAGGTATACCTTCTATCTCTTATTCTCATCCATCCATCAGTCACAGGGTTTAGTTGATTGTAATGATGTCTTTCAAATCAGTTCCTTCTTTTTCTTCCCACTGTAACAGAGATGACTTTTTTGACCTATTGCAGTTCTTCCTAAACAGCCTCTGGAGTCACCTACCACCTTCCATGCTGCAAACAAAAGCATTTTCTTAAAGTGCAGTGGAATTGCCCCCCACCCCCTGCACTGCTTAACTGTGCTTCAGTGAGGAAAAAGACCCAAATGTTGAATTACAGGATTGGTGATTTGATGTTTTTGCTCTTTATACATTTTGACATTTTACAATATTCAATACTGACTGTATGAAAAAGATTTAGCCCTTTTCATCACCTACTTAGCATGGTATACGAGCCCTACAAGACCCCACGCGGCCTTCCTGGCTTTGCCTACTCCCCCTGACCCCCATGAACACTCTGTAGCCCACTGGCTTACAAAATGAGCTTAACGAAGTCTCTTTTAGAAGTGCCTTGGAGGTCACAGCAGGAGATTGAGGGCTCTCCTTCACTCAGAAATGAAGTGAACCCATACCCTTGCCATTTATTTTTTAATATATTGGGGTTCTTCATAATATTTCCTTTAAAGAATACATTTTTGCCTCTAAATAAAAGTTTAACAGTCGTTATCTCATCTAGCCTTAAGAAAGTGTTTTCTGATCTTGCCCAGAGTTCTTTCTGTCCTTCATAACTTTCACTTGCTGTTTCTTGTACCACTGATTCTCTTTCCACCTTTAGGAAAACTCTTTCACTTCAAAACTTATCTTTTAGAGTGGGAGGTCAAAGTGGGAAGAGTGTTAAATCTTCTGTGAAAATCCTCCCTTATGATGTGAAACTGAGCCAGTCACTCCTTTCTCTCTGTTCCTCACCCTCTATCCAGTCACCACATTCACTTACTTCTGTGTTCCATGAATATGTATTCCATGTGTCAAGAATTAGATTCCACATGCCTTGGAGCAACTAAACCTGTCCACTACAACAACTGAGCCCTCGCTCTAGAGACTGCAAGCCGCAATGACTGAGTTTGTCTGCTGCAGCTACTGAAACCTGCATGCCTAGAGCTCATGCTCTGCAACAAGAGAAGCCACTGCAGTGGAAGCCTCAGCACCGCAACTACAGAGTAGCCTGTGCTCACTGCAATTTAAGAAATTCTGCTCACAGCAAGGAAGACCCAGTGCAGCCAAAAATAAAATAAATGAATAAAAATTAAAAAAAAAGAATTATGCTGAATCCTGGGGTGCAAGGTGATCAGCATACTCACTAGACCTGAGTTAGATCTTCCTGCTTCATGTTTCCATGAAACCCTGTTTTCATCTTTTATAGCACTGATCACACTTTGCTTATTTGCCATCGTCTGCTGGACTATAAGCAGCATGAGGGAAGTGAATCATCTGTCTTCTCATCTCTCCATGCCCAGCTTCTACCACAGTACCTAGAACACAGTAGGTGCTCAGACATTATTTATTGAACACTTGCACTTAAATGGGACACAGTTTGGTAGGGGCAGACATGATAAAGCAGTATATTATTTATTTATTGCACAGAGATGACTGGTCAATGGCATCCCACTCCAGTACTCTTGCCCGGAAAATCCCGTGGATGGAGGAGCCTGGAAGGCCGAAGTCCATGGGGTCGTTGAGGGTCGGGAACGACTGAGTGACTTCACTTTCACTTTTCACTTTCACGCATCGGAGAAGGAAATGGCAACCTACTCCAGTGTTCTTGCCTGGAGAATCCCAGGGATGGGGGAGCAGGGTGGGTTGCCGTCTATAGGGTCGCACAGAGTTGGACGCGACTGAAGTGACTTAGCAGCAGCAGCAGTGGTCATTTCTACCCTAAGCAGTTCTCATATGATACTGTTTGCTTCTTTGGGCCATTTTTCTTGATGTCCCTGGCATTTTTTGATTGAATGTGGGAGAACAAATGAACAATTGCAAAGGTTTTGGATAATGTTATCTTTCTACAGAAAACATTGACCTTCTTTTTTGGCAGGCAGCTAAAGTAGGGCAGATTAGTTCATTACAGTGAGGGCTGAGCTCATGTGAATCAGGCTATGAGTTGCTCTGCTGCAGGAATGGGGACCCCTTCCGGGGTCCGAGAGTGGGCTCCTAACACTCAGAAATGAATTGTCTGAGGAGAAAAACATGCTGACAAATCAAGAGACTTTATTAGGAAGGGGCACCTGGGCAGAGAACAGGGTAAAGGAATCCAGGAGAACTGCTGTGCCTTGTGGCTTGCAATCTCAAGTTTTATGGTGATGGGATTAGCTTTCGGGTTGTCTCTGGCCAATCATTGTGACTCAGGGTCCTTCCTGAATGCATGCATTGCTCAGCCAAGATGGATTCCAGCGAGGTGGATTCTGGGAGGTTGGCAGGATATGTGGCATCTCCTTCTCATATTTCCTGAATTCTTCTGGTTGGTGATGACTTGTTAGTTCTGTGTTCCTTACCAGGACCTCCTATCCTAAACTAACTCATGCAAATGGTTACTATGTGCCTGGCCAGGATGGGCAGTTTCAGTCAGTGTTTCCCCTAATAGCTCCACCTCTAGATTGCACTCTTTCTAGGGAGATGTCTTTCATGAGTATCAGTTGAGAGGGATGAGATGTTTCCTAGACTCCCTCCTTCTAAGTAGATGTTCAACTCCAGTTTCTGGGTATTGAAAACACTGTTTTGCATTTTAGAAATTTTCTCCTTAGTTGTATAGCCTCTAATCCATGTATCTGAAGAATCAGCAAATATCTGAAACTGAAAACAAGTGTCAAGAGCTAAGTGCATTTCTGTATCTCCCTTACTGCTGAGATCTTGGCTCCTCACATTCTGGCTGCTCAAACTCCAGTTGTTCTCTCTACCCCCATGAAATTGCTGAAATCTGCTGGTTTCTCTGCCTTTTGACCTCTACTTTTTGCCTTTTGACCTCTACTCCAGTTCTTCCTGTTGTAGATCCCTGGGTTGGTGCTCTCAAGTATTTCTTTTATCATGAAATTAATTTCACTTGAATAATAATCAAACATTACTAATAATACCTGTTTTCAAGAGTGGGTTAATTAAAATGAGAATTTATAGTCAAAACACCATTCTAAAAATGAATAACATAGAGTATTCAGCAGCACAAATTAAGAATAAACACAGACGGCTATGTTTCCAAACAGTAAAAATGACTGCACATCAGTTTGAGTCAAAAAAACAGTCAAATAAAAGGAGAGTGA
This sequence comes from Bison bison bison, assembly GCF_000754665.1. Lineage (NCBI taxonomy): Eukaryota > Metazoa > Chordata > Mammalia > Artiodactyla > Bovidae > Bison > Bison bison. Next base: position 4,429,848 of record NW_011494899.1, read on the forward strand.
AAACTCACAGAATTTTATTCTAAAATCCTGAAGTTGACTGTGAAAGTAAAAATTTTAAATGCTTGAAAAATTTATAGATTATATGACTTGCAGTTTCATAAAATTATCAATGAATGTGCTACCTACAATTTAACATTAAATAGATTGCTGGGCAACATATCATAATTGAACAAAGCCCCTGAAAGTCAGATGCCAGTCACAGAAGTAGACACTTACTGATGGCAAACTGAGTAAAGATTTCAGTGTGATATTCTAGAAGCCCAAGACCATAAACCACTCTTCCTATACACAGCTCTACACACAGAGCTTTGTGTGGAATCTCTTGGGTTTCCATTTGGCACATCTTCTATCACCTGATGTGTAAAATCAGTTCTGACATTTGCAAAAGGTTGTACCAATTACTATATTCACAAAAATGGCACAAAAGTGAATTCAACAGGTTATGCGTGTACATACTTCGTTTGCATCTTCAACAAAAACAAAAAGATATTCTAATACTAGAGAAGTGAAAAACACTAGGACCATGGGCTCTCTTGAGTAAACATCAGTGTCACACAAAGTTAGACAGGAATGGGGAAATATTGCCCAAGAAAAAAATTCTACTTTTAAAAATGAAACAAGTTTAAGGGAAATCAAGTTCGGCTATAGAGGCACAAGTCTTTCACATTTCTTTGAAATGTGTGATATCTTCTAATCTGTGATCTTAAACTTCTGTTTTACAAAATCTGAAAAGAAAAAGACACAAGAAAGTAACACAATAGAGATTATATGAGACCACCATTATTAGAATCATTCTATATAATACTCATTTAAATTTGTCCTCATATTTACCCTCTCTAGTGCTCTTCACTCCATTTCTGAGCTTCCATCTAGTATTAATTTTCTTTCTGCCTGAAGACTATTCCATTCCTCCCAGCCTTCCCAACTTATCCAACAATTTTTTATTATTGCTTTTATATTTTCATGTATATATCTTGTTGATATATACATATATCTCCAAGACTTTATTATTGGTTTTGTTCATATGGTCAGTGTTTACTTAAATTCCCTCACGTATTTGCCTTTTTGTCAGTCTGGGCTTCCAAGTCAGTAATTTTTCTCTTACTTGAAGGACACTCTAATATTCCTTTTTGTATGTCTACTGATAACAAAGTCTCTCAAGGTTTTTATTTTAAAGTTTGCTTTATTTCATCTCCATTTTTGCCAGCAATAGGGTTCGATCCTTTGGTTGGGGTTCCCCTGGAGAAGGAAATGGTAACTCACTCCAGTATTCTTGCCTGGAACATCCCATGGACAGAGGAGCTTGGTGGGTTACAGTCCATGGGGTCGCAAAGAGTCAGACACGACTGAGCAACTGGGCACGCATGCAGAAAGTCTAGATTAGCGGGTGTTTTTAGTTTTTGTTTGTTTGTTAACCTCTCTAGTTGCATTTGGCTTCAGTTCAGTTCAGTTCAGGCGTTCAGTTGTGTCCGACTCTTTGCGACCCCATGAATCACAGCACGCCAGGCCTCCCTGTCCATCACCAGCTCCTGGAGTTCACTCAGACTCACGTCCATCGAGTCAGTGATGCCATCCAGCCATCTCATCCTCTGTCATCCCCTTCTCCTCCTGCCCCCAATCCCTCCCAGCATCAGAGTCATTTCCAATGAGTCAACTCTTCACATGAGGTGGCCAAAGTACTGGAGTTAACTTCCAATTATAAAAAGAACTACATTTCTGGCTTTTATAGAGAAATTTTTAGGCATCATGTATGTTTTCTTATATCTGTGTAAACATAAACTCATTTTCCAAAGTTGGGAACTGAAGTATATAACTATGGTATCTTCACTCAGGAAAAATCACACTCCTTGCTTATCCTCCCTGGTTCAGAATAATTCAAAATGAATATCAATATTTGGAAGTTTAAGAGAAGCAAGGAGTCACAAAATGCAGTCAGGGAAATGGGTTAAATTGTCAAGGGACAGAGAGTATCTAAACCAAAACCCTGGATGTTTGTTGCAATTCTCCAGGCTTTAAGAATGGTTCTTTTCTAGTATACATGTATACATATCTGTATAACTGAGTGGTTTTGCTGTACATATGAAATTAACATTACATTGTACATAAACTACACTTCAATAATTTTTAAGTTATTTTTCTTTCCTTCTTACCTTCTTAAACACATGCATTCATTGATTTGTTCTCTCTTTCAACAAGTATTTTCTGAGCTCTGCTTAGTGCTAAGTACTGTAAATCCTGATAAATAAGGCATGGATTCAGCCTTCAAAGAGCTTTCAGGAGAGAAGATGAAAGGTACATAAATACCAGTAACTGACTGAGGCATCCTCAGTTCAGTTCAGTCACTCAGTCGTGTCCAACTCTTTGCGACCCCATGAATCACAGCACACCAGGCCTCCCTGTCCATCACCAACTCCCAGAGTTCACCCAGACTCACGTCCATCGAGTCAGTGATGCCATCCAGCCATCTCATCCTCTGTCATCCCCTTCTCCTCCTGCCCCCAACCCCTTCCAGCATCAGAGTCTTTTCCAGTGAGTCAACTCTTCGCATGAGGTGGCCAAAGTACTGGAGTTTCAGCTTTAGCATCCTTACTTCCAAAGAAATCCCAGGGCTGATCTCCTTCAGAATGGACTGGTTGGATCTCCTTGTTGTCCAAGGGACTCTCAAGAGTCTTCTCCAACACCACAGTTCAAAAGCATCAATTCTTTGGCGCTCAGCCTTCTTCACAGTCCAACTCTCACATCCATACATGACCACAGGAAAAACCATAGCCTTGACTGGACAGACCTTTGTTGGCAAAGTAATGTCTCTGCTTTTGAATATGCTATCTAGGTTGGTCATAACTTTCCTTCCAAGGAGTAAGCGTCTTTTAATTTAATGGCCTCAGTCACCATCTGTGGTGATTTTGGAGCCCCCAAAAAATAAAGTCTGACACTGTTTCCACTGTTTCCCCATCTCTTTCCCATGAAGTGATGGGACCGGATGCCATGATCTTCGTTTTCTGAATGTTGAGCTTTAAGCCAACTGTTTCACTCTGCACTTTCACTTTCATCAAGAGGCTTTTTAGTTCCTCTTCACATTCTGCCATAAGGGTGGTATCAACTGCACATCTGAGGTTATTGATATTTCTCCCGGCAATCTTGATTCCAGCTTGTGCTTCTTCCAGTCTAGCATTTCTCATGATGTACTCTGTATATAAGTTAAATAAGCAGGGTGAAAATATGCAGCCTTGACGTACTCCTTTTCCTATTTGGAACCAGTCTGTTGTTCTATGTCCAGTTCTAACTGTTGCTTCCTGACCTGCATACAGATTTCTCAAGAGGCAGGGTCAGGTGGTCTGGTATTCCCATCTCTTGAAGAATTTTCCACAATATATTGTGATCCACACAGTCAAAGGCTTCCGCATAGCAATAAAGCAGAAATAGATGTTTTTCTGGAACTCTCTTGCTTTTTCCATGATCCAGCAGATGTTGGTAATTTGATCTCTGGTTCCTCTGCCTTTTCTAAAACCAGCTTGAACATCAGGAAGTTCACGGTTCACGTATTGCTGAAGCCTGGCTTGGAGAATTTTGAGCATTACTTTACTAGCGTGTGAGATGAGTGCAATTGTGCGGTAGTTTGAGCATTCTTTGGCATTGCCTTTCTTTGGGATGAGAATGAAAACTGACCTTTTCCAGTCCTGTGGCCACTGCTGAGTTTTCCAAATATGCTGAGGCATCCTAAGATGACCTAAATCAAATCCCTTATGGTTATACAGTGGAAGTGAGAAATAGATTTAAGGGACTAGATCTGAAAGATAGAGTGCCTGATGAACTATGGACGGAGGTTCGTGACAAGAATCAAGACCATCCCCAAGAAAAAGAAATGCAAAAAAGCAAAATGCCTGTCTGAGGAGACCTTACAAATAGCTGTGAAAAGAAGAGAAGAGAAAAGCAAAAGAGAAAGGGAAAGATTATGCAGAGTTCCAAAGAATAGCAAGGAGAGATAAGAAAGCCTTCCTCAGCGATCAAAGCAAAGAAATAGAGGAAAACAATAGAATGGGAAAAACTAGAGATATCTTCAAGAAAATTAGAGATACCAAGGGAAGATTTCATGCAAAGATGGGCACATTAAAGGACAGAAATGTTATGGACCTAACAGAAGCAGAAGATATTAAGAAAAGGTGGCAAGAACACACAGAAGAACTGTACAAAAAAGAGCTTCATGACCCCGATAATCACAATGGTGTGATCACTCACCTAGAGCCAGACATCCTGGAATATGAAGTCAAGTGTGCCTTAGGAAGCATCACTATGAAGAGAGCTAGTGGAGGTGATGGAATTCCAGTTGAGCTATTTCAAATCCTGAAAGATGATGCTGTGAAAGTGCTGCACTCAATATGCCAGCAAATTTGGAAAACTCAGCAGTGGCCACAGGACTGGAAAAGGTCAGTTTTCATTCCAATCCCAAAGAAAGGGAATGCCAAAGAATGCTCAAACTACCGCACAATTGCACTCATCTCACACGCTAGCAAAGTAATGCTCAAAATTCTCCAAACCAGGCTTCAGCAGTGCATGAACCGTGAACTTCCAGCTGTTCAAGCTGGTTTTAGAAAAGGCAGAGGAACAAGAAATCAAACTGAGAACATCTGCTGGATCATTGAAAAAGCAAGAGAACTCCAGAAAAACATCTGCTTTATTGACTATGCCAAAGCCTTTGACTGTGTGGATCACAATAAACTGTGGGAAATTCTTCAAGAGATTGGAATACCAGAACACCTGACCTGCCTGGAGAAATCTGTATGCAGGTCAGGAAGCAACAGTTAGAACTGGACAAAGAACAACAGACTGGTTCCAAATAGGTAAAGGAGTACATCAAGGCTGTATATTGTCACCCTGCTTATTTAACTCATATCATGAGAAACGTTGGGCTGGATGAAGCACAAGCTGGAATCAAGATTTCCAGGGGAAATATCAATAACCTCAGATATGCAGATGACACCACCCTTACGGCAGAAAGTGAAGAAGAACTAAAGAGCCTCTTGATGAAAGTGAAAGAGGAGAGTGAAAAAGTTGGCTTAAAGCTCAACATTCAGAAAACGAAGATCATGACATCCAGTCCCATCACTTCATGGGAAATAGATAGGAAAACGGTGTCAGACTTTATTTTTTTGGGCTCCAAAATCATTGCAGATGGTGATTGCAGCCATGAAATTAAAAGATGCTTACTCCTTGGAAGGAAAGTTATGACCAACCTTGACAGCATATGAAAAAGCAGAGACATTACTTTGCTAACAAATGTCCGTCTAGTCAATGGACCTTTGAGCTGTATGGATGTGAGAGTTGGACTACAAAGAAAGCTGAGCGCCGAAGAATTGATGCTTTTGAACTGTGGTGTTGGAGAAGACTCTTGAGAGTCCCTTGGACTGCAAGGAGATCCAACCAGTCCATTCTAAAGGAGATCAGTCCTGAGTGTTCATTGGAAGGACTGATGTTTAAGCTGAACCTTCAACATCAACTGAAGCTGAAACTCCAATACTTTGTTTTGGCCACCTGATGTGAAGAGCTGACTCACCGGAAAAGACCCTAATGCTGGGGAAGATTGAGGGCAGGAGGGGAAGGGGACGACAGAGGATGAGATGGTTGGATGGCATCGCTGACTCAATGGACATGAGTTTGGGTAAACTCCGGGAGTGGTGATGGACAGGGAGGCCTGGGATGTTGCAGTTCATGGGGTGGCAAAGAGTCGGACACGACTGAGCGACTGAACTGAACTGAAGACATGCATAGGGAAAAATCTTTCCCAGTTCAGAGGAGTGAAAGATTACTTTGGGGATGTCAGGAGGTGGGGGAGGAAAAATAATCTGGAAAACATTTGTTTTCTCCAGGAGGCAACATTTGAGGTATACCTTTAAGCAGAGAAGGAATTTGGTCAGGCGGCAAATTTTCCTGGGAGGTATTGTCCAAGAAATCATAGACAAGTACTACATTCAGACTGAATTACAGGTGCAAAGGAATTGCAAGAAATAAGAGTAAATGCCAAACTACAGATGCCTTGAATGCCAGGCTAAGGAGTTGTGTTTGATACAGGTGTTCAACTAAAGCCTGCCTTGAGCATTTCTTCAGGGAGGTGAGGGGAAAGGACCCATCTATCTGTCTGTCGTCTATCAGGGATCATCTCTGTGCCAGGCCCTTTGTCAGGTGCTTTATACACAATCTCATTAAATGTTCTTATTAGACTACGAGGTAGGAATCGGGACCCTTACGTTGCGAAGGTGCCCCCACCCCTTACTTCCGTGGCTCCACGTTGTCTTTTCAGGACTGTGTTAAGGACATGAGTTGGGGTGTCAGATTGACCTTTAAGGCAGATCCTTATATACCTCAGAAGTGTGAGTAACTGGTAGAAGATCCCTCAAGTAGTTAGGGTGGAACAGAGGCAGCCGCCAGAAGCCGTCCCTCTGGCTGGACACCAGGGCAGCTCCGGGAGATCAGCGCACGCCCCGCCCCGTCGCACGGGATTGGCCGCGGGAGCCCGGCCAGGCGAGGGGGCGGGGTCGTAACGGGGGTCCCGGGACTCGCCGGGGACCCGGAGGCTGCAGGCCGAGTCTGGGCTGAGCTGCTCCCGGGCTGCCCGCGCGAGCGCTCCTTTCCAGCATGTTGTGGCGGGGCGGCCAGGCGCTCAGGCGCTTCTCCACCGGCCGGGTGAGTTCGCCCGGGCAAGCGTCCCGGCTCTCACCCGGGGGCTGCTTTCCAGATTCGGGGTGGGCCGGGCGGCGGGGCTAGGGTGGGCAGCTGTTTACTTTGCAAGACAACGTTTGTTTGTTTGTTTTAAACTGGTAGAGTGGAGGTAAAGGTCGTAGGAGGGTCCCGAATGGGCTTGTCGAACGAGCCATTGTCCTCTAGCGGGAGGGGCTGAGGATGTCTGTCTGGGATTGACAGGGTGGAAACAGTCAATCGACCAGGGGCACAGAATCGGCTTCCTTTCAGCTTTCATTTCAATGCTGAGACCCCTGCCTGGTTACGAGATGGAGCGGAGGTCCAGGACCGAGTCCACCTCTTGGAGGAGAGTGGCATCAAGTCGACCGGGTCCTCCTCCGCAGCCCGACAGGTGTCAGCGCTCCCGATGGGCATGCAGTGCCCATTCACACAATGGCAGTCCCAGCCGGTGACTGCCAGCTCATTATTCCGGAGCTGCAGATGGCAAGCTTTCTACGATTACCAGGCGCTGCAGAAGCAGCCACCCTGGAATACTGGTAAACAATGATGCAAGAACAGAGCCCTGGCCTGGCCCGGCCCGGCGCCTTGGAATTGCATCAGCTTCTCCAGCGATGAAATGAAGGCGGACACGTTGCATGTGGGGCTGACTTCAGCACTTCAGGGGGCCTGGGGAAGAGATGCATCTATGCATCTAGGCAGAGTCCGAGCTGTTAAGGGAAGAAAACAGATCCATCCCATGTACCTCATCTCTTTTATAGGAAGTGCATGTTTGCTGTGTTATAAAAGAGTTGGCATTTTGATTCCTCTTCTCTGCTAAAGTCATGTGTGCATGTGTACCTATCCAGATATAAAAAAAAAAAAAAAAAAAACCTGG
>NW_011494899.1:4437514-4439988 GCF_000754665.1 Bison bison bison
AAAAAAAAAAAAAAACAAAACTTGGAGCAGAGAGGTCTTGAGTCGCATCCAGAACTGGCCAAAAGTTGCATAAATGGGAAAGCTTTGGTCTCCCAGACAGCCACAAGTAATGAGAATTCACTTTATCCCATGCTGCCAGTTCTAGTTATTTTTATAATAAGGGGAAAGAGACCTGTTGTGGCAAAGACTTTGCTGTTTTTCCTTTGCAGTGCTCTGGACTCCTCCTTAGCTCTCTCTTGCTACGTGGCACATGGGAATCTGTGTTGAATGGTACAGAGAGCAAGGGGCTTGTGTTTGCCTGTTTCATTGGCCTCCTCTGTCAACATCTTTAATTGTCTTTTTTGGAAGCAGACAGGATTCTTGAAGGATGAAAAGATGTCAATAGTGGGATTATATAAGCTTTCAGTAATAAAAGATGAACATCCCAGGTAGCAAATGGCATAAACAAAAACACCCAAGTGGGCAAGCACCAGGCATGGTCCGAGGTCAGGTGCCTGAGTCTGTCTCCAGGAATACATGTGGGAGAGCTGTGCCATATGGCTGGGGAGAAGGCAAGTTCTTCAGTGGCCAAAAGGAGAACATGGAATATTAGGTGTTGCATTTGGGGTGTTTTACTCTGTAGAAAATGGAGATCCATCCTTTAGACTGTATTCTATAAGAATTGTTTTAAATCAAACACGGCTGATAGGAGTGCAAAATGGTACAGTCACTTTGGACAACTGACCTTTTTTTTATAAAGGTAAACATACACCTATGACATGACCCAGCAATTGCCCTCAGAGGTATTTACCCTAAAGAAATGAAATCTTATGTTCATTGGAATATCTATTTATGGATGCTTGTTGTTGTTGTTGTTCAGTCACTCAGTCATGTCAGACTCCCTTCGACCCCATGGACTGCGGCACTCCAGGCTTCCCGGTCCTGTCTTGGATGTTTACAGAGGCTTTCTTCATAATTACCTATTTAAATGTCTTTCAGTTGGTGTCAAGATAAGCAAACTGTGGTATATCTATCCATATGGTAGACTCTTACTCAGAAAAAAAAAATGTAATGAACTATTGATAAAAACAATAGGGATGAAGCTCAAATATGTATGCTAAATGTAAGAAGATAAACCCAAAGTGTTTCATATTTATATGGGTCCTCAGGTGGTTCAGTGGTAAAGAATCCCTCTGCCAGTACAGGAGACATGGGTTCAATCCCTGGATCAGGAAGATCCCCTCAGGCCACCCACTGCAATATTCTTGCCTGGAAAATCCCATGGACAGAGGAGCCTAGCAGGCTAGAGTCCGTGGTGTTACACAGAGTTGGACACGAATGAGCAACTGAGCACATATCATGCCACATTCATCTGACACTTTGGAGAGAGTGAACTATAGTGATAGAAAAAAAGACCAGTGATTATCAGGGGTTGGAGTTAGGGGGAGGGAGGGACTGTAGAGGGACAGAATGGAATTTGGCGCGATGATGGAATTGTTTTATATCTTGATTGTAGCAGGAGTTACATGACTGTATGATTGTCCAACTCACAGAATTTTACTCTGAAAATGGTGTTTTATTGTATATACATTGTCAGTTCAGTTCAGTTCAGTCGCTCAGTCATGTCCGACTCTTTGCGACCCCATGAATCGCAGCACGCCAGGCCTCCCTGTCCACCACCAACTCCCAGAGTTCACCCAGACTCACCTCCATCGAGTCAGTGATGCCATCCAGCCATCTCATCCTCTGTCGTCCCCTTCTCTTCTTGCCCTCAATCCCTCCCAGCATCAGAGTCTTTTCCAGTGAGTCAACTCTTCGCATGAGGTGGCCAAAGTACTGGAGTTTCAGCTTTAGCATCATTCCTTCCAAAGAAATCCTAGGGCTGATCTCCTTTAGAATGGACTGGTTGGATCTCCTTGCAGTCCAAGGGACTCTCAAGAGTCTCTCCAATACCACAGTTCAAAAGCATCAATTCTTCAGCACTCAGCCTTCTTCACAGTCCAACTCTCACATCCATACATGACCACAGGAAAAACCATTGTCTTGACGAGATGAACCTTTGTTGGCAAAGTAATGTCTCTGCTTTTGAATATGCTATCCAGGTTGGTCATAACTTTCCTTCCAAGGAGTAAGTGTCTTTTAATTTCATGGCTGCAGTCACCATCTGTGGTGATTTTGAGCCCCAAAAGATAAAGTCTGACACTGTTTCCACTGTTTCCCCATCTCTTTCCCATGAAGTAATGGGACCGGATGCCACGATCTTCGTTTTCTGAATGTTGAGCTTGAAGCCAACTTTTTCACTCTGCACTTTCACTTTCATCAAGAGGCTTTTTAGTTCCTCTTCACATTCTGCCATAAGGGTGGTGTCATCTGCATATCTGAGATTATTGATATTTCTCCCGGCAATCTTGATTCCAGCTTGTGTTTCTTCCAGTCCAGCGTTTCTCATGATGTACTCTGCATATAAGTTAAATAAGCAGGGTGACAATATACAG
>NW_011494899.1:4440361-4444853 GCF_000754665.1 Bison bison bison
CAGGAAGTTCATGGTTCACATATTGCTGAAGCCTGGCTTGGAGAATTTTGAGCATTACTTTGCTAGCGTGTGAGATGAGCACAATTGTGCGGTAGTTTGAGCATTCTTTGGCATTGCCTTTCTTTGGGATGAGAATGAAAACTGACCTTTTCCAGTCCTGTGGCCACTGCTGAGTTTTCCAAATTTGCTGGCATATTGAGTGCAGCACTTTCACAGCATCATCTTTCAGGATTTGAAATAGCTCAACTGGAATTCCATCACCTCCACTGTAGTGATGCTTTCTAAGGCCCACTTGACATCACATTCCAGGATGTCTGGCTCTAGGTCAGTGATCACACCATCGTGATTATCTGAGTCATGAAGATCTTTTTTATACATTGTACCTTCATCTTAAAAAACTTTTTAAAATCACACAGCACTTTTGAGTTTGTATTAAACCAGAATCAAGGAAGAATGAAAAAAAAAATCTCTCAGAATTTAATAAAATCCAAGGAGAAAATTTACTTAAAACACTTCCTGGCATAATTAATTCTCTGTCTTAAAGAAATGGACTTACAGTTATTTAATGATCTCAGCTTAATGATATGGCTGGATCTTTTTAAATAGTGCAACTATCAGTTCAGTCGCTCAGTCGTGTCCGACTCTTTGGGACCCCATGAATCGCAGCATGCCAGGCCTCCCTGTCCATCACCAACTCCCAGAGTTTACCCAAACTCACGTCCATCGAGTCGGTGATGCCATCCAGCCATCTCATCCTCTGTTGTCCCCTTCTCCTCCTGCCCCCAATCCCTCCCAGCATCAGAGTCTTTTCCAATGAGCCAACTATTCGCATGAGGTGGCCAAAGTATTGGAGTTTCAGCTTTAGCATCATTCCTTCCAAAGAACACCCAGGACTGATCTCCTTTAGGAGGGACTGGTTGGATCTCCTTGCAGTCCAAGGGACTCTCAAGAGTCTTCTCCAACACCACAGTTCAAAAGCACCAATTCTTCAGCGCTCAGCTTTCTTCACAGTCCAACTGTCATTGTATCTAGCAATAAAACCCTTGTCAATGAGCTATTATTGTCCACCTCCAGTATCTTGCCTGGCTGACTGCTTCTTAATTTCTCCCAATGACGGGGGCTACTTAGGCATTATATTTATTTGGCAACCTGTTACTTAGCTCCTCTGCCAGTGTCTGAGACAAGCATGACTGGTGCTCTGGGTTCAGGACTTGAGGTTACTTTATGATCCATTTCAAGAGGACCCTTCCCTGCTTCTTAGAACCAAGTACTGACTTTACATCCTAGTTCTAGCAACTAGGTCCTTGACTTGTTTCTTTATTGCATGACCCTCTGCTTTGGTGTCTAGTTTAATTTAGGACCCTCAAATTCAACTTCAAACCACATTAAATTATATATTATGTACTGAGCACTTATATATATTATGTACTGTCTAAATCCTGAAGAAATAATAATAAATACCATTGGTCTAGGACTTTATATGCAATAGGCACTGTTACAAATGCTTTGCATATACTCATTTAGTCTTCATAACATCTCAGTGAGGTAAGTAATATTAATATGCTCATTTTACAAAACAGGAAACTGAGATGCAGAGAAGTTAAAAAACTTTTTCAGAGTCTCATAGCCAAAAAAGAAGGAAAAAAAAAGAAGAGATAAATAGTCCCTGCTTTCAAGGAGTTCATAAATTACTAGGACAAATGATTAAACTTGCCTTTAGGTAAAGAATAATAACAAAATGGAAATACAAATGGGGAATAAAATACGAATAGGCATTCAACCAAACTAGGACAGGGACTCTTCTGGTTGCCTTTAGCGTAGGAATCCCAAACAAAAATGCCCACAGAGGCCACACAGGTAAGACGAATGAGGCATTTGGGCTGGACTGAGTAAACCACATTCAGAGTTGAAGGACAGCATCCCCTGGTCAGCTCCAGCTGACCATTGCCACTTGGAAATGTTGATCGTGGTTGACAAGCCTCCTGATTTTTAAAGAGAAGTCAGAAATTCAGCCTGCTAATGCAAAACCTCCCAAAAATCTTATCATAGTTCTTTTACTAATGCTCTGTGGGCCAAATATAATCCTCTTGTCAGGTCACTGATTTGCAGCCCCTACCATGCAACAGGGAGCTTCCCTGATAGTTCAGTTGTTACAGAATCCTCCTGCAATGCAGGAGACCCTGATTCAATTCCTGGGTCAGGAAGATCCCCTGGAGAAGGGATAGGCTACCCACTCCGGTATTCTTGGGCTTCCCTGGTGGGTCAGCTGGTAAAAAATCCGCCTGCAATGTGGGAGACCTGGGTTCTATCTCTAGGTTGGGAAGATCCACCTGGAGAAGGGAAAGGCCACCCACTCCAGTATTCTGGCCTGGAGAATTCCACAGACTGTACAGTCCATGGGGTCACAAAGAGTCAGACATGACTGAGCGACTTTCACTTCACTTCACCACGCAATAGTCCTGTACAGATGTGAGAGTTGGATAATGAAGAAGGCTGAGTGCCCAAAAGTTGATGATTTTGATTTATGGTGCTTGAGAAGGTTCTTGAGAGTCCTTTGCACAGTAAGATTAATTCAGTCAATCCAAAAAGAAATCAACCCTGAATATTTATTGGAAGGACTGTTGCTGAAGCTCTAATACTTTGGCCATTTGATGCCAAGAGCTGACTCTTTGGAAAAGACCCTGGTGCTGGGAAAGATTGAGGGCAGGAGGAGAAGGAGAAGACAGAGGATGAGATGGTTGGATGGCATCACCGATTCAATGGACATGAGTTTGACCAAACTCCATGAGATAGTGAAGGACAGGGAAGCCTGATGTGCTGCAGTCCTTGGGATCACAAAGGGTTGGACATGACTGAGCGACTGAACAACAACAGCAACCACACACTGTGCCCAGAGCTTGGCAAATGCCCAAAACATGTTTCTTGAACAGATCTTGCACGCTGTCAGGCATGATTTGGGAAACCACGTGCCAGAGGGTCCCTTAAGAGTTAGGTATCTCACTGTCGCAGAAAAATTCATTTTGTTTTATTCTTTTGTGAAAAAGGTCCTTTCCCATTGGAAAAACTGCCAGTTCTCACAATTTCTAACATAGGCAGCTTTGACCTTATTTTACACCCTGCTCAAATGGTTTTATTAAGAAGGGCTTTGGATTAGCTCAGACTCTTAGCACTGTGCCTTTAAGTTTTCTGTAGAAGACTGTGTTTTTTTTTTTTCCAATCATTAGAGCATAATGAGTTCATATTAACTTGCTTCCCAAGAGAGTTTCACCAGGATGTGGATAGCTGCGGGAATGCAATATTTGATATTAATAGTTTAAGAAGCAAAAGCCCTATATCCTGCAAAAGGCTCTTCTAATGCAGATTATCTCAAGGGAATTCCAGGATAATAGCACTTATCACCCAGATTTAGAAATACTCTGAATCATTTTATGCCCCCTTCTTCTTTCTCACCAATGTAACAGATTCTGCTGGACTCCCCATTTTTATTTTAAGGATTTTATTTTAAGAGTAGATGTCATCCATCAGCTTTAAAAAATGTGAACCTCTGCTCTGTATCCCAGTTTTGCTGACAACGCTGTACATTGATACCGTACTTCCTCGTTGTAAAGTCAAACTTTTGTGGTACATCCTCTCGTGCTTCTGCAAATCCTAATAAATTCTGACTATGACAAACAAACAAAACAAGCACTGAGAGTATCTCAAAGAATGTCCTCTGGTCACCAGCCTTCACCCTTTAACAAATGATAACTGTCTCCCATGTCAGGACCACCATGGTAATCCATTAGAAAGTCTGATGAAACTGTATCCCATAACTGACCTATCAAACTATTGCCAAATTTTTCTTTAAAAAAAAAAAAGAAAAGATGGGAGGAGGAAGACCATCAACACAGGAAAGCAATAGAAGTACATCTGCTGAAGTGAAATAGATCTGAGTTTGAATCCTGCCTTTACTCCTTATTATTATTGGACATGGAACAACAGACTGGTTCCAAATAGGAAAAGGAGTACGTCAAGGCTGTATATTGTCACCCTGCTTATTTAACTTATATGCAGAGTACATCATGAGAAACACTGGACTGGAAGAAACACAAGCTGGAATCAAGATTGCTGGGAGAAATATCAATAACCTCAGATATGCAGATGACACCACCCTTATGGCAGAAAGTGAAGAGGAACTAAAAAGCCTCTTGATGAAGGTGAAAGTGGAGAGTGAAAAAGTTGGCTTAAAGCTGAACATCCAGAAAACGAAGATCATGGCATCCGGTCCCATCACTTCATGGGAAATAGATGGAGAAACAGTGGAAACAGTGTCAGACTTTATTTTTTTGGGCTCCAAAATCACTGCAGATGGTGACTGCAGCCATGAAATTGGAAGGAAAGTTATGACCAACCTGGATAGCATATTCAAAAGCAGAGACATTACTATGCCAACAAAGGTTCGTCTAGTCAAGGCTATGGTTTTTCCTGTGGTCATGTATGGATGTGAGAGTTG
>NW_011494899.1:4444960-4463946 GCF_000754665.1 Bison bison bison
ATTGGAAAAGTCTCTGATGCTGGGAGGGATTGGGGGCAGGAGGAGAAGGGCACGACAGAGGATGAGATGGCTGGATGGCATCACTGACTCGATGGACATGAGTCTGGGTGAACTCCGGGAGTTGATGATAGACAGGGAGGCCTGGTGTGCTGCGATTCATGGGGTCGCAAAGAGTCAGACATGACTGAGCGATTGATCTGATCTGAGATGATTATTATTATTATCTGTGGCCAGGTTACTTAACTTCCCTGAGTCCTGTTTTCTCATTTGTAAAATGGATCACAGTGAGTCTTAATGATGTATGATAAGGATTTGATACATTTTTTTAATTAGTGAAAGGGGTTCAATAGAGTGCCTGCTTCATGGTACACTCCCATAGGAAAGGTTCATTATCATTGTTTTTATTTACCTGGGTATTACTTGTAGTATAATAAGAATACTAGCTGACATTTCAGTTCAGTTCAGTTCAGTTCAGTCGCTCAGTCATGTCTGACTCTTTGCGACCCCATGGACTGCAGCACGCCCTGTCCATCACCAACTTCCGGAGTTTACTCAAACTCATGTCCATCGAATTGGTGATGCCATCCAACCATCTGATCCTCTGTCGTCCCATTCTCCTCCTGCCTTCAGTCATTCCCAGCATCAGGATCTTTTCCAAGGAGACAGTTCTTCACATCAGGTGGCCAGAGTATTGGAGTTTCAGCTTCAGCATCAGTCCTTCCAATGAATATTCAGGATTGATTTCCTTTAGGATGGACTGGTTTGATCTCCTTGCAGGCCAAGGAACTCTCAAGGGTCTTCTCCAACACCACAGTTCAAAAGCATTAATTCTTTGGTGCTCAGCTTTTTTTATAGTCCAACTCTCACATCCATACATGACTACTGGAAAAACCATAGCTTTGATTAGACAGACCTTTGTCGGCAAAGTAATGTCTCTGCTTTTTAATATGCTGTCTAGGTTGGTCATAGCTTTCTTCAAAGGAGCAATCGTCTTTTGATTTAATGGCTACAGTCACCATCTGCAGTGATTTTGGAGCCCCCAAGAATAAAGTCTCTCACTGTTTCCATTGTTTCCCCATCTATTTCTCATGAAGTGATGGGACTGGATGCCATGATCTTCATTTTTTGAATGTTGAGTTTGAAGCCAGCTTTTTCATTCTCCTCTTTCACTTTCATCAAGAGGCTCTTTAGTTCCTGTTCACTTTCTGCCATAAAGGTGGTATCATCTGCATATCTGAGGTTATTGATATTTCTCCCAGCAATCTTGATTCCAGCTTGTGTTTCATCCAGCCTGGCATTTCACATGATGTACTCTGCATTTAAGTTAAATAAACAGGGTGACAATATACAGCCTTGACGTACTCCTTTTCTATTTGGAACCAGTGTGTTGTTCCATGTCCAGTTCTAACTTGCTTCTTGACCTGCATACAGATTTCTCAGGAGGCAGATCAGGTGGTCCGGTATTCCCATCTCTTTCAGAATTTTCCACAGTTTATTATGATCCACACAGTCAAAGGCTTTGGTGTAATCAATAAAGCAGAAGTAGATGGTTTTTCTGGAACTCTCTTGCTTTTTCAATGATTCAACAGATGTTGGCAATTTGATCTCTGGTTCCTCTGCCTTTTCTAAATCCAGCTTGAACATCTGGAATTTCACAGTTCACGTACTGTTGAAATGGCTTGGAGAATTTTGAGCATTACTTTGCTAGTGTGTGAGATGAGCACAATTGTGCAGTAGTTTGAGCATTCTTTGGCATTGCCTTTCTTTGGGATCAGAATGAAAACTGACCTTTTCCAGTCCTGTGGCCACTGCTGAGTTTTCCAAATTTGCTGGCATACTGAGTGCAGCACTTTCACAGCATCATCTTTCAGGATTTGAAATAGCTCAACTGGAATTCCATCACCTCCACTAGCTTTGTTTGTAGTGATGCTTCCTAGGGCCCACTTGACTTCACATTCCAGGATGTCTGGCTCTAGGTGAGTGATCACACCATCATGGTTATCTGAGTCATGAAGATCTTTTTTTGTATAGTTCTTCTGTATAGTTTTCATTTTTTGAGCATTTACTATTGCCACACACCACGCATTGCCACATTACAGGCTTTATCCCACTAAATCCTTATGACAATAATAATAGTAAGTTATAGGATAAGTTACTATTATTATTCAGATTTTAAGTGATACCCAGCAGCTGGTGTTATAGAAGAACGATGGCACTGACGTGATAACTGGGTTAGAATCTCAGAGCTACCACTTAGTAATGATTGGACTCCAGGCTGTATCTTAATCTCTCTATTTTAATTTCTTCATCTGTGCTACGTTGCTTCAGTCATGTCTGACTCTTGGTGACTGTTGCCTGCCAGGCTCCTCTGTCCGTGAGATTCTCCAGGCAAGAATACTGGAGTGGGTTGCCATCCCCTTCTCCACTTCATCTGTAAAACAACTTATTAATGGCTGTCTCTGAGAGTCATTGGGCAATCAAAATGAGATAACATATATTAAATACCTGACACACCCCAGGGTTTCATTAAAATGTTTGCTATTACTTCACCACTTCTTTCTGACCCAGACTCCCCAGGGCAGACACATTTTGGAGGGATGGACACACACTCTAAACACCAGAGATTTGCTGATTTGCATATGCCTGTCAGTCAATGGAGAGCTTGTTAAAATGCAGCTTCCTGGGCTAATATGGTGCAGAGACAGGGTCCAAACTTCCTCATATGCTTTTGAGTTAATGCCAACTTCCTGAGGGTCTGACTCAGTAAATCAGGGGTGGGACCCAGGAAACCACATTTTTAACATTTCCTTCCAGCCGATTCTGCCAACACGGACCGTCAGTCCTCAGATCATACTTGGAGAAATAAGACTAAAGTAAAACATCCCAGTACAGTTCTTTAGAATTATACTAACTCACGATAAACACTTAAAATCATTAACTCTGAAATTTTCTGTTAGAAACTTGCCTTTATAGTTTCAGTTTTACCACTAAGCTCAGAAAGTGTTTCAGTGAATGTAGAATTTCCAGAGATACTGACATGGTTTCTTTAAACACTTTCTGGGGGACTGTTGATTTAGGAATTGAAATCCCAATAACGAGATGACAGCTGGGGGCACACTACATTTGAGTCAGCTCATCCTCATGGCCCTTGATTGTTTTACGACTAATATTTAGGAAGTCTTAAAATATTTGGCATTGGTAATGGTGTGAGGTAAAAGCCAAATTTTCTAGGCTAGCAAGCGCATTGGTTCTGTATCAAGCAACAGCATTAATTATAGGATCTGAAAATAGAGTATTTACCAAACATTTTGAGTTTTTGAATGAGAGGAAATGAATAGTTACGTGTTATCTGTAGGCAAATTGAGCTGTTCTTACAGAGTAAATCTGTCTGTTTGTAAGAATCTGTTAGATGTTGAAGCTTTAGGCTCTTTGGGGATAGAAACTTTGGCTGGCCCTTGAAAGGAATTTTTAAACCCAAACCCTAATTGATTAATTATGAGCTCACAGGGAAGGTGTGAACCTGCATGCTTTTAAGTTCATGCCTAAAAAGGGATGTCATTTATGCCCTTAGTAAAGTGAATTCCTATATAAGGGATGTCATATGATATTTCTACAGAATCTAAAAAGAAATGATACAAATTATTTACAAAACAGAAACAGACAATGAACTTATGGTTGCCAGGAGGGAAGAATGAGGGGAAGACATGATAGTTAGGGAGTTTGGAACCTACATATACATATTGCTATAGTTTAAATGAATAACCAACGAAATCCTACTGTGTAGCACAGCGATCTCTGCTCAGTGTGGCAACTTGGATGGGAGGGGAGTTTGGGGGAGAATGGATAGATGTATATGTATGGCTGAGTCCCTTTTCTGTCCACCTGAAACTATCACAACTCCGTTAATTGGCTATATTCCAATATAAAATAAAAAGTTAAAAAATTTTTTTTAATTAAAAAAATTTAAACCAATAAATAAATAAAATAGGAAATAAGGGAAATTTAAGTTTCTCATAGTCAGAGTTTAACAATGAGGCTTTGCTAATTTAGAATGACTTTCTGGAACATTAATGAATCCTATTCAAACTGAAGGAAAAATGTTCTATGTCCAAATCCTGTGGAGCTGAATTCTAATGTGGTGGAATGAAAGATGAAAAGAACTCTGGGGAGCTGGGGTTGGTTCTTTGCCAAAACAGGATTCACATAGGAGGTCATGACTCTCTGATTACCATCCCTACATGCACAATCCTGCATCCAGCCTGCTTCACCTGGTGACTCTCTTCACCATCTTAACAATCGTCACGTCAACACGTTACCTTAAGCTTTGTGAAAAGACTTCCTCTTGGGAGAATTTACAAAAGGTATAATTGCTTAAAGACAGTCCTTAAAAACTTTAACTCTGTTAGTGCCATTCTTATCTATATGATGTTTATATTTATTGGCCATCAGTGTATTTTTGTGCATCACTGTAGTGTTCTAAAAAGAAGGCAGACTAACACAACATTGTAAAGCAATTATACTCCAATTTCTTTTTTTAATTTGAAAAAAATAAGTTGGAAGAGATGGGCAGTGCTGGCTCATTTTAAGTACATATGTGGACTTTGGAGTCTGACAGCCCTGGATTCAAGTCCCACCTTTGCCTTGTTTTGCCAGTATGACCTTGGTGATAAACTAGATTTTTCTAAGCCTTGGTTTCTTCATTCATAGAATGATACAAAATGAGGGGTAAGAAAACAGGATAGTTGTGAAGATTAAATGAATGAAATAATGGGCAGACCTCAATTTCTTCTCTGAAACCTGTGGGGCCAAATGTGTTTGGGGTTCAGAGTTATTCACATTTAATAGAGTTTGTATGGTACGTAGAAACTTACGTGCACTTTATAGCAGGGTCTGGATTAGTATCTGTAACTAAGCACATGATTGATTTTCTCTGCAGCAAAGCATACTATATTAAAGACTATAAATAGTATTGTCAGTTCAGTCAAGTTTGAAGCCAAATGATTTTGTGTTAATTTATAAGACACCTTCAAAGACTATAGAAAAACATTTTATTAGATCAATCCAGATCTTGAAACCAAATGAGTTTAGATTACTATTACTTACCAAGAATTTTGGAATTCTGGACTATGTGAAAAAACATAGAATTGTCTACTATGTGGCAAAACCTTTAAAACATTATTAAAGCTTTTACTTACACAGTGCTGTGTGTCAGACACTGCTTTAAGCCTAATAGATATTGTCATCTACTTCAATCAGAATTGTGTGAGTTGGTGTTATCTGCATTTTATAGATGAGAAAAAAAGGCAAATAGAAGTCACTTACTTGAGGTCACACAACTAATAAGGGGTGGGTGGCACTAGGCTTTGGCCTCTATATTTTACTAGATGTTGATTCTTGGCTTTTTTTTTTTGGAGGTAAGAGATGAATCAGCTCTTATTTCTAAATTGTGGGGCATAAAACCATTGTTTTATTGAGGTAGATCTTGCTGAGAATTACACTCTTTTTAACTGTGAAACTTGGGCTTATTTGTTAACATCTGGTTTCATTTTATCAAGGAGTTGAAATACCTTGTAAAAATATATGCAATCTCAATGATTATAATGAATAATCATGTGAGTGAAAGCAAAGGGAAAATGAGGAATACTTAGGTGTGAAATTACTTGCAGTATGTAGCATGTAGTCTGAGTTCAGTGTATGTCAATAAATATTTTACTTTGTAAACCTTTAAGCCTTTTGTAGTCCTTACTATCTGGTATTATTGAGAAAAGATTATTTATTATCCGTGTATCTTCTATCCATACTAATGTTGTTGTTTAGTCGCTAAAGCGTGTCTGACTTTTTTGTGACCCCATGGACTGTAACCTGCCAGGCTCCTCTGTCCATGGGATTTCCCAAGCAAGGATACTGGAGTAGGTTGCCATTTCCTTCTCCAGAGGATCTTTTCCACCTAGGGATCAGACCTGTGTCTCCTGCACTGCAGGCGGATTCTTTACCATGGAGCCACCAGGGAAACCCATCCATACTAATATCTGTCACTACTGAATTGTCTCACAGGTTTGTTTCAAAAACAAGTTGAAAGTGGCACTTATTGGTCAGAGCCTCTTTGGACAGGAGGTCTATAGTCATCTCTGCAAAGAAGGCCACCGAGTCGTGGGAGTGTTCACAGTTCCAGACAAAGATGGAAAAGCTGACCCACTTGGTGAGTGTATCTTGGAGCAACTGGATCATGGACTCTGCACTTGGCCTTCTCGGGCCAAGTCTATTTGTATGGTGGATACAGACTCAAACATTCTCCCTTCTCTTGTGGGCCTCAAGACAAAGATGCAGGCCCCCGTTGTACTGAGTTTCTCCACTTACCAATGTGGTAATCATCAGGTCCATCAGAGGAATTTCCAAGCATATGTTTTTCCTGAGTTACGCTTGTGACTTTCCAAAGGTTCTATAAGACATGTAGAATAATGTCTGATGCAGAGGTGCCAATATGAATGCAGGGAAGCCCACATCCAATGATAGCAATTGATGTGGGCTTATAAAGAACACATTTATCTCAGACAAATTATAGCGATGGCTGCTTGACTCTTAACAGTAGGTAAAGAAAATAGCCATCCTCAAAGAAAACCTACAGTGTGATTCTGATTTGCTCACTTTAGCTATGTTGAAAAAAAGGGCAAGAAACAGATATTAGGTTAACCAAAGAGTTGGTTCATTTTTTTGGTAAGATGGTACAGAAAACCCAAATGAGCTTTTTGGTCAACCCAGTAGAAACAGTCTACAGGTAGAGAATAAGAACTAGCATCTAGAAACCTTGGCTTGTGACTTGAATCTTTATAAATCACTGGTGTGATGCAATATATTGGTTGGGAAATAATATCTATGATAACTCTAAGTTTTTTTTCTTGAAAGAAGCAGCTCTGGTGTTTATTCTAGTTCCTGTTACTGGGAGAATTGGATAAAGGCAGTCAGAAAGTAAAAACTCCCAATTATAAGATAAGTAAGGAGTAGGGATATAATGTACAACCTGATAAATATAATGAATACTGCTGTATGTTACATATGAAAGTTGTTAAGAGGGTAAATCCAAAGCATTATCATCATAATAAAAAATCTTTTCTACTTCCTTTATTTTGTATGTATATGAGATGAAGAATGTTTACTGAGCTTACTGTGATAATCATTTTCATGATGTATGTCAGTCAAATCATTATGCTGTACACCTTAAACTTATACAGTGGGGCTTAAAGCAGCTACCTTGGGCCATGAGATGGTCAGAATCTAAATTGTTCTTCATCATGTTTTATTTGTAGATGTTTCATGAAATTACAATGTGTGAACTCATAGTAATACAAAATTATGGCCCAAACTTTTTTGATGAAAATAATCTTCTCTTTCATGCTCAGCATTGGCTGCAGAGAAAAATGGGACCCCTGTGTTCAAGTTCCCTAGATGGAGAGTCAAGGGCAAGACCATAAAGGAGGTGGCAGAGGCCTACAGATCCGTGGGTGCTGAGCTCAATGTGCTTCCTTTCTGCACACAATTCATCCCCATGGATGTAATTGATGGCCCAAAGCATGGTTCCATCATTTATCACCCGTCTATCCTTCCCAGGCACAGAGGAGCTTCTGCTATCAACTGGTGAGATTTTTCTTTAAATAACCAAGATGAACCCATTTCTGTTGCCTGTAATCTTTCTGTTTTTAACCTAGAAGATTAAGGAACTAGGTATGCTTGAACAATTGTGAGATCCTGATTGCATGAACTCCCTGAGATCTTGAGGTACTGCATAAGCCAGAACAGCATTCCCAAGAATCTTCTATGGCCTATTGGCTCCACTGGATGTAACTAGGTATTTAGCAAGCAAAGGTCCTGTGTTCAGACGAGTCTGGTTTATGCTGGATTTCTGTTTCTCAGAACTTAGAGAATTTAACATGTGCTTTCATGTGAGCATCCTAATCTCCAAGGAGGAATGTGAGTACAAAGTGTTCCTCAATTTATTTGGCCATAGAACTTTTTTTGCATAGAGTATCTCAGGTACATTTCAGGAAATGCTGAATTACCTGAAGTTATCTTTCTCGTGGTCTATCTTCCCCCATTCAAGGTTAAGTTTCTTGAGGGGAGAAAGGACTATGGTCTAACATTTTTACTGCCATAAGGCCCAGGTTCAAGAACACTGCCTGCTCCTGCCCAGTATCATAGGTACACTATCCTGTGGGTCAAGGTGGGCCTTTCTCATCTTCTCTACCATCTCTCCTTTACCTGCATAACCCCCAGCTCTCTCTCAGGGTCAAGTTATCATATAGGCAGAAAATCTACCCTTGGTTTAAATGTGGTGAAAAACATTTAATTATATTGGGCTGGCCAAAAATGTCATTCAGATTTTTCTATAACATACTATGGAAAAACCCATGTGAACTTTTTGCCCAACCCAATGCTTCAAGACTGATTACATGAATTGATTTCTTTTTGGCTCTTGTAAATAGTACTTTAGTGAATATCTTTGTATTTAAACATGTATTTTTTTCTCATTTCACATTGCTTCCATGTGCAGAATCATTGACTCAAAGTATATGAATATTTTCAAGGCTCTTGATAACACAGTGCCAATTAGTTCCTCAAGATTTCTGCAATGAGTAGTTGATTGATTGGTCAGTTGATTGAGTTGGTCTTCTTGGCTAGTAGCTCAGAGAGGTAACAATGATCTCAGTGAAGAGTATGGCTGACCTATCACTTCATACTCTGTCTATATTAGCCTGCTCTCTGATATGCTTTTATATATGTATTCCCATCTATCTGGTTTATTGTATATATTATAAGGCCTGTGTGTGTCCATACAAAGTTGCTTCAGCCGTGTCTGATTCTTTGTGACGCTATGGATTGTAGCCCTCCAGGCTCCTCTGTCCATGAGATTCTCCAGGCAAGAATACTAGAGTGGGTTGCCATGACTCTCTCCAGGGAATATTCCAAACCCAGGGATTGAGCCCGAGTCTCTCATGTCTCCTGCACCTGCAGGCAGGTTCTTTACCACTAGCGCCACCTGGGAAGCCGTAAGGTCCGTAGGGTCAGTATTTCCTCTTAGGCTAAATTTATAGAACACGTAATACAAGTAGTTGAATTAATCCACTCTCTTTTACTATTATTTATTTATAGACAATCTAATTCCAGCTCTAAGTGATGCCTATACCTGAATTATACAACCTAAATTAAACATCATTCTCCTTTCAACACTGCAATGACTATCCTCTGTTTTAGCTTTCATGATCTTATTCTGCCTAATACAGGGTCAGGTGCAATGTGGGAATTGGGCCCTGGTGGGCAAAATTACTTGATGTTGCAATAGAAAGCCAACACCTGGGAGTCAGTGAGACGTAGTACTGATAGTCTCTGATGCCTTTTCATTACTGTGTGTTAATAAGAAAGATTACAGAGATGGGGATGTATAAAATCACAGAGCCATTAAGTTGTATTTTTTTGAATGCTGATATCGCCCAGCCCTGCTCTAATTTTCACAGTAGCTTCATTCACTGTCTATTTTCCACTGTGACCACATTGTACTTTCGTGTTACTAATTCACCTTATGATACAGTTAACCAATGTGTTACGTTGCAACTCTTTTCACAGGACTCTGATCATGGGAGATAAGAAAGCCGGGTTTTCTGTTTTCTGGGCTGATGACGGTTTAGACACAGGACCCATCCTTCTCCAGAGGTCGTGTGATGTGGAGCCCAATGATACAGTAGATGCACTTTATAATCGATTTCTTTTTCCAGAAGGAATCAAGGCCATGGTCAGTACAATTATGCCATCAAGGAGAATCTAGTAAACCTTTAAAGTTTTGGCAATGTTTCTCTTTTATTGAGAATTTGCTCCTATGACTTTTTACTAAAAATAAGTCTGAAAAACAAAATTAGATTTTATTATATTTACTAATAGGATGGTATATTGAGGGAGGAAATCTGAACTTCAGAATTTCTTATTCTGTGAAGCTGACTTATTCTTCTGAGGATAGTGATCAACTGGATAAGGTAGTCATCAAACTTCATTTATTTTACCACCTATTTGGATCTCCATCCTGTTTATAATGACTAATTGTTAAGAAGTAGCAGAATGTGAAGAAATTTTGCTATGTAATTTGGACTTCCTTCAAAAACATTTAAAATCAGTCTATGTGATAGGGCAAAATTTGACACTGCTTTATTTGTTCAGGTATGCTCTGAATTAAAAACTCAAAACATGCACATCATAAAGAAGTGATATATTAACCTGTAAAAACATTGAAAGATAATTTCAGTATTATTTAATATCTTCTAGTGTTTGATATGGTAGAAGTACAGCACAGAGGTGGACAATAAGATAATATAAAACAGCAGCCATTGATTTAGGAGAGAGGAGAGCAGTATTTTGTTTGTTATCATTTAATGATTAAGGGGGGGGTGCTTCCCTAGTAGCTCAGACGGTAAGACATCTACCTGCAAGGCAGGAGACCTGGGTTTGATCCCTGGGTTGGGAAGATCCCCTAGAGAAGGAAATGGCAACCCACTCCAATATTCTTGCCTGCAGAATCCCATGGACAGAGGAGCCTGGCTGGCTACAATCCATGGGGTCACAAAGAGTTGGACACGACTGAGTGACTGACACAATGATTAAGAGAGTAGTTTTTGTTCCACCATTTGTTTAAAGAGGGAAGTCATTTAGCCTGTTTAGCCTTGGTTTCCTCATCTATAAAATGTGGACACTACTGCCTGACTTACAAGGTTGTTGTTGTGAAAATTAAATGACATTTGTGTAAAGCATCTGGCACACAGTAGGTGCTCAAAATGATCATTATAATCAAAGTAGTATTCTGTGTGTTCAGTAGCATTTGTGCAAACCTGGATTATAGCCAGAAATGGGTGGAATGAATGAGCTTAGCTTGAACCTGTCCCAGGTGGCTCCCTCCACATGCTCTTGAAGAGGTTGGAGTACTTAGCTGTGAGTATTTAGAGAGAAAACTGAGAACATGAGCTCACATAGGTTTCCCAGTGAAGGACACAGGCTCTCAACTCAAGGTAAAAATAAATGGTGCACAGAAGGGGACACAGGACACATCCCAAAGGCAATCAGACTCATGGACAGACTTTAATTTTTTTTTTTATTCCAGGTGTCCTAAACTATAAAGCAAGGGGAATTCCTTAAACATAACAATGTATTATTTTCTAGAATCATCATGATGAGCAGAAATAACCTGCAATGACTTATTTTACAATTATCTTCCTAAAATTTCCATTGAAAAAGCAAGAGAAGATTGAAATGTGTTTAAATAAAGGAGTCATGTTTAAAAGTGCAGGCTGGATATTGACAGTAGATAGATCTGGATACAGACCCTTCTCTGACACCTACCAGCTATCTCTGTGATCTTGCTGCTGCTGCTGCTAAGTCGTTTCAGTCATGTCCGACTCTGTGTGACCCCATAGATGGCAGCCCCAGGCTCCCCTGTCCCTGGGATTCTCCAGACAAGAACACTGGAGTGGGTTACCATTTCCTTCTCCAGTTCATGAAAGTGAAAAGTGAAAGTGAAGTTGCTCAGTCATGTCCAATTCTTAGCGACCACATGGACTGCAGCCTACCAGGCTCCTCCATCCATGGGATTTCCCAGGCAAGAGTACTGGAGTGGGTCGCCAGTGCCTTCTCTGTGATCTTGAGCTAGTTGCTTTTTCTCAAGCTAGTTGCTTGAGGCTTTTTGCAACCTCCTATATAAAACAAGACTGATAATATCCACCTTGTAGGACTTGTGTGATGTTAGTTAGTTAGTCACTCAGTCATGTCTGACTCTTCGTGACCCCATGGATTGTAGCTGACCAGGCTTTTCTGTCCATGGAATTCTCCAGACAAGAATATTGGAGTAGACTGCCATTTCCTTCTTCTAGGATCGAACCCAGGTCTCCTGCATTGCAGGCAGATTCTTTACTCTCTGAGCCACCAAAGGATATTTTACATAAAGAAGCTAACCCATGTGTGTGTGTGTGTGTTAAGTCGCTTCAGTTGTGTACAATTCTTTGCGACCCTTTGGACTGCAGCCCACCAGACTCCTCTGTCCATGGGATTTGCCAGGCAAATATACTGGAGTGGGTTGCCATTTCCTATTCCAGGAGATCTTCCCTACCTGGAGATTGAACCTGAGTCTCTTATGCCTCTTGCATTGGCAAGCAGGCAGATTCTTTACTACTAGCGCCGCCTGTGAGACAGTCAATTCCTAGGCAGGTTGATAAGAAGTCTGGGGGTCCCCAAGGAGAGAGGGGTCTGGAATTCTCAAGGAGGAAAGGACAAACTTTTTTTCCCCTCTACATTCCTTAGGATTATATAACAGTAATATATCCTGCTTGAGGAGAGTTTCTGGAAAAAACCTTCTGGTTAATCCTGTTATCTTAAAATGTAAATTATGGGAGTGGGCCTAGTAATGTCTTTACAACCTCCAGATATTCTTCTGATTCACTGTAATAACTAATTAGAAAGTATGTAACTCCATTGCTAACACTAGCGAGAGGGCACTCTTTCTGCCGCCTTCTGATGTCTATGTTAGAAGCTTTCTCTATCTCTTTTATACTTTAATAAAACTTTATTACACAAAAGCTCTGAGCGATCAAGCCTCGTCTCTGGCCCCGGATTGAATTCTGCTCCCCCGGAGGCCAAGAATCCCGGCGTCTTTCATGGTTCAGTAACAACCTTTCATCTTGGGGTTCGTCCGGGATTCTTCAGGACAAGGTAAGGATGCTTGGAGCTCTAGTTCTTTGTTCTTTGTTCTCCTAGCAAACACGTTTTCTGCTGTACTTTACTAACTCTACAGTATGCTTGTGTGAATGAATACACTCCTTGAGCAAAACAAGTGAGGAGGAGCCCTGCTCTGAGGTTCTGCAGTGACCTCATATGGCTTATGGCAGAAACCTATCGGGGGTTTATACCGACCTGCCAATGCCAAGAGGCACCCAACGTATCCTTCAGGGACCGACCAGAAATGGGCAAAGAGTGTGGACTGAACTCTCCTTTCTCAGTCAAACTTTCCAGTTTCTTTGACCATTTCATAAGTCCTTGGGAATTAGAACTACTAACCTGTCAGATCACAGACTTTCAAGGGACTTGTGATCTATGCTGTTACTGTGTACTGTTACTTAGGACCCCAACTTGGATTGGTAGTCAGGAAGCGCCTAGCCTTGCTAGGAGTCAAAAGTTCAGAAGCTAGATGGAGCATCTCTGAGGTTAAAGGTTACTCAGATTGGAAGTGCAATGGGTTTCTTCCGTTGATAATGCTAGCTCTTAGTGGGCCAGAGGAGGCTTTCCAGTGGCTTTTGTCCCAACTCCTTAGATATTCTTTCTGTGGAATCTGTGGGAATGAAATGGAAGGACTGGCCCTAATAACTCGAGGACAAAAATCAATTTTTCCTCACTGGCCAGCCCTTCACCATCTCTTTTGCTATTGTTTATTCTGGTGTGGTGATGCTTGGAAGAAACATCTCAGTTTTATGTTCATACTGGTCTTATTGTGGTCAGGAATATACTCAGGTTGTGCCTAATGTTTCCCCCAGCAGTCTTAGCTTGGGAGGCATTCCGGAAGGTTACTGATTGCACCTCAGGTGGCATCAGAGGCAAGCAAGGTTTTAATGGTGAGGAACTGGACATCAGTCTAGGATGTCATCAGGTCTACCCCTGGTGCATCTCTGCCCTGCCTCGGTGGTAGAACTGGGAGGGACGAGTACAGCGCCTGCATCAGTAAGGGACAGACTAAGTCCGACCAAGGAAGGGAAGCTTTGGTGTAAAGTCTGTCTACACCCCCATGTAGATCAGGGAGGGATGCCTCCGGTAGAGAGATGGTCTGCTGGTTGCTTCTTTCTCTCTTACAGATGGGGACTAACAATTCCAGACCCCTAGCTCCTCCTTGAGAACCCCAGACCCCTCTGTCCTTGGGGAACCCCGGACTTCTTATCAACCTGCCTAGGAATTGACTCTCTCACCTGGGAAGCCCCACCTAACACACTGCCTGGTACAATTATGGATTCAAAGAAATGGTAGTTATTTTATCAAAGTCTGACTCTCTGGACAGATTTATATGTAGTAATTCTGTTAAACAGAAACTTCAGTTAAACAGACCATGTCATTGTTGACCACTGGACTCTAACACCGGTAACATGTTTGGCTTTAGGTGGAAGCTGTCCAACTCATAGCTGATGGTAAAGCTCCTCGCATTCCCCAGTCAGAAGAAGGAGCAACATATGAAGGTATCCAGAAAAAGGAAAATGCTAAGGTATTTATATCAACTCAGTTACGCATCTCAGAATTCACTGTCCCCCACCTTCGAGCAGTTCTCAATGTACCATTTCCTCAATGAAAGGAAAATCTCCAAGCCCCCTGCCCTATCCCTACCCATGTCTGCCACTGATGAAGAGAAATGTTTCTACTGCCTTTGAGACTTGAGAAGTTCAACCTGTGCTTTGCACATTCCTAGATCTCTTGGAATCAGTCTGCTGAAGCTTTACATAACTGGATCCGAGGTCATGATAAAGTCCCTGGAGCTTGGGCAGAGATAAATGGACAGGTATGTTCTAGGGGCCCAATGTTTTCTTTCGGCATGTGACCTTTGTAAGAGGCATTACTCATGAGTCTAGGCTTCCCCTGGTTCTTCCTTTGCTTGTGAGGAGAGTTTGTGTTCTAGGTACACGTGACCAACTAAAGGAGTTTAGGTACACTGGCCAGCTAAAAGAGCCTAGGTACACATGGTCATGTGGTCCATTTTTTACTCCACACATATGGAGCATTTGATGTGAGGCAGACACTAGGCACAGCCTCTGCTCTCAGGGAGACTGCAGTTTTATGGAGAAAGCAGGGAAATGAATAAGCACTCACAAGACAGTAAGACAAACGCTGTAACTGAGGTCCAGGCTCAGGTATCTTAGGAAAGGCTTCCTAGAAAAGTTGTTTGGCTTGCACTTCAAGAAGAGGTCAACAAGTAGAGAATGAGACACAGAGTTAAAGACCAGAGGTAGGAGAGCATGTTACCCAGACAGGAACTTGCAGTAGAGTTCAGAGAAGCTGGGGCCTCAGATGTGAGGACTGGGAGTGAGAGGATGGGGAAGAGATGCTGCAGGGGTGGTGGGCAGGGGCAGGAAAAGCCTTCTGATACCTGGGGAAACTCCACTCAACTCAGCTTCTCCAGCTTCGCCTCCTCTAGGAAGTCTCCTGACCTCATACTCCCAGCCTGGCAGGACTGGGTATCCGTTTTCTCCTTTCCAGTAATGCCCTGCCTAGCTCTGACTCAGCATATTGTCTATTGTAAGCATTTCTTTATGTATCTATCCCTCTACCCACCATAGACTGGGAGGCCCTCAAGGGCAAGGGCATCATGCTGTTGTCTTGATAGTCTCAGCCCTTCAGCTGGGTCCTCAGTGCATATTAGATATCAATAAAACTATATGGGATCAGTGAAGAACCAAAGGTGGAAGTCCAGTGCCATGGTTAAGAGTAAGGAATTGGAGGGTACTACGCTAAGTGAAATAAATCAGAGAAAGACAAATGCCATATGATATCACTTATATATGGAATCTAAAAAATACAACAAAGTAGTGAATATAATAAGAAATAAACAGACTCCAAATATAGAGAACAAACTAGTGGTTACCAGTGGGGAGAGGGAAGAGGGGAGGAGCAAGACAGGAGTAGGGAATTGAGAGGTACAAATTATTATGTATAAAGTAAGCTACAAGTACATATTGTACTTCAATAAAACATTTTGTCATGGACATCCTTATACAAATGTACTCTTGATTACATGAGGAATACTGGATATACATCTTGGACTACAGTGACATCATATAGCATATGAATATGTTTTATCACAATTGATAATGCCTTGTTTTTCAAAGCAGTTATACTCACAGACACACCAAAAGTGTGGGATCTGAAGCCGGAATGTTTCCAGTAAAATTCTGGCATTGCCTCTATTTGCTGTATAACCATGGGCAGGCTACTTAACCATTGAGTACCTTGGTTTCCTTGTTGCAGAATGAGACTAATAATAGTGCCTCCCTCATTGGTTTGGGGTTGTTGTAAAGATGCAATGAGTTAATACATGTTAATTCATCTAAGAACTTAGTCCCTGACATAGAATAAATATTCAATAAATATTAAATAATAGAGTTGTCAATAAATGGTAGCTAATGACCATGGAATTATAAGAGAATTATATAAGAATTATATATGGAATTATATAAGAATCTGCCTACCAATGTAGAAGATGTAAGAGACACAGGTTCAATCCTTGGGTTGGCTCCTGTATTCTTGCCTGGGAAAGCCCATGGACAAAGGAGCCTGGCAGGCTACAGTCCATGAGATCACAGAGAGTCAGACACGACTGAGTGACTGAGCACACACGCAAGCATAGAATTGTAGTAATTATTATAATAACAATAACAAGTCAATTAATATCCAGTTCTCTTAGTTCCAGTCTGGATCCGGTCTTGTTTCCATGAGCTTACCCACAAAGCTTCCTGCACCTCCGTCACACATTCCACTGCAATGCAATAGTCTGTTTACTACGCTGCACCTGCCTCCCTGAGCCCACATCAATACCTCCACTTCCCACAAAAACTCTACCTTCAGGCTGCAAAGTCTGTGAGAGCTTTCATGTCATTCACTTGTGTGTCAATGCAAATAAATGATACATGTATACTTGCATCCCCTGGATGTGGGGTGTTTTTCAACTCTTCAGTCATACCCTCACAGACTGTCTCTTGCTTTGTGTCATTCCGATAGGTGCTTGATATAGTCTCTTACACTGGCAGTGGGAGGTCCCTCATTTTGGCATAAATGAGAATGTCAGCTGTTTTTTTTTTTTTTTTTTGCAGAGCATGCTGCTTTCATACACCCTTATAAACAGCCTTCATTTCCTCCTTTCACAACTTGGGTTTGGTCTCTTTACTAGGTGGTCACTTTCTATGGCTCGTCATTGCTGAATAGCTCCATCCCTCCTGGAGAACCACTGGAAATTAAAGGTGCTGAGAAGCCTGGTCTTGTTACCAAAAATGGACTTGTTCTTTTCGGTAACGATGGAAAAGCAGTGAGTGTTCAATAGGGTTACCTATAAAATCACTTTGGTGGTTTCCTTCAATTACCCAAGCTCTTGAGGGAGTCTGGCAGGGCAGACTCCCAGGACAGTCTGGCTGTGCAGTGGGATATAGGTTTAAGATGTCTGTGGCCCATTTCTCACTGGGGATGAGCTGGCTTTATGTGCCTTGATTGAGAACCAGGCATCTCAGGATGGACCCACAGGACCTGCACGGCCTGCTCCGTAATACAGTAGAAAGAGCTTAGCGTTTGGTCAGGAGCCAGGGTGTGAATCCCTGCTCTGTCACTCACTGGTGTGAGCAGGATGCCTCTCCCTCTGAGGCTCCGTTTCTCCCTCTACAGAACGGAGAGCGCGGTCTGGTCTGGGAGGATCAGGTGGTGTGAGCCTCCTCAGATGGTCCTCCCTTTGCCAATAGGGATATGCCCATCTGCACTGCCTGCACTTGGGAGCATGAACTCTGGCCCTCGGTGGGCTCTTGGGCAGGTGCCCAGTGAGCAAAACAAAAGGGAATTTGCAGCTCACAGATACCTTCTCCTGGCTCACAGGATACATCAGTTAGTAAGATGGTAGGCCTCAGAGTCCAGCTAGTCCTGGGTTGTAACCTCAGCTCTGTTACTTGCTGTGAAGCACTGGGAAAATTACTAAACCTCACTGAGCCTTCATTTGCTTATCAGTAAAATGGGGATAATAAGGACACCTGCATCTATCAGGATTTAGGAGACTGAATAAGATACTCAGCATATACGCACTTAGCACTGTGCATGCTGCAGACTAAGAGTTCAGAAGATGGTAGTAGAGGCAGTAATAGTGCTATTAGTAGCAGTGGTACTCATTGTCAGCTTTAGACCCAATTCCTGTATGCAAGTGTCAATTTTAGGGGTATTTATCATCCATTTTGAGATATATCTACCCCTGGACTTAACTTTCTCCTCTCTGCAGCCATAACTGAAATACCATTTCAGCCCCTTTACACATAGTAGGTAGTGCTTTTAATCCATATTTTCCTATTTGCCAAATAAGCTGGTCCTTATACTCACATACAGAGAAGGCAATGGCAAGCCACTCCAGTACTCTTGCCTAGAAAATCCCATGGATGGAGGAGCCTGGTGGGCTACAGTCCATGGAGTCACTACGAGTCGGTCACAACTGAATGAATTCACTTTCACTTTTCACTTTCATGCAATGGAGAAGGAAATGGCAACCCACTCCAGTGTTCTTGCCTGGAGAATCCCAGGGACGGCAGAGCCTGGTGGGCTGCTGTCTATGGGGTCGCACAGAGTCGGACACAAGTGAAGCGACTTAGCAGCATACTCACATAAGACTCTTTCTGACACCAATCTCACTTTTGAATTGTCCTAATTCTCAATTCTTCTGCTTGTTTTGTCTTTATTTTACAGCTGATGGTGAGAAATCTGCAGTTTGAAGATGGAAAAATGATTCCTGCCTCTCAGTACTTTTCATCGGGTGAGATGTCAGTGGTGGAACTCACAGCCGAAGAGGTGAAGGTGGCGGAGACCATCAAGGTGAACACGTGAAGTTTTTAAAGTTCCTTGTCTTGGAACAATTCTTGTAACCATTTTTGTAACTCGTACCATTAATCCTCAAAGGAGGTGGGATGAAACTTTTATTTCCTCTTTTTTTGTATTAGCTGCAAAAGGAAATCAATGCCAAATTTTATATGCACATTTATTTCTCATTCATATAAGTAATCCAAGGCAGTTCTAGGTTTGCATGGGGGTAAAGTGGGAATATGAGGGTTAGGGGTGGAGTCAAACAAGAACCCAGGCTCTGCTATCTTCAAGGACCTGCTGGGTGTTATCTCCATCCCAGACAGCCAGGAAGAGCAAAAGAGCACAGAAAATTGTGTGACAAAGGTTTTGCATGGGCCACGATTGACAGT
>NW_011494899.1:4464046-4512175 GCF_000754665.1 Bison bison bison
AGTGTTATTGTTGTTTAGTTGCTAAGTCACGCCTGACTCTTTTGCAACCCCGTGGACTGTAGCCCACCAGGCTCCTGTGTCCATGGGATTTCCCAGGCAAGAATGCTGGAGCGGGTTGCCATTTCCTTCTCCAGGGGATCTTCCCAATCCAGAGATTGAACCCACATCTCCTGCATTGGCAGGTGGATCTTTTTAACCACTGAGCCACTAGAGAAGCAAGATTGACAGCACAGGTCACTTACATTCATATTCACTGGCTAGAAGTTGGTCAAACGGCCCTCTCTAATTGAAGAGATGCTGAGACATGTAAAGAAGTAGGTTTCGTGAGAAGCTAGCTGGTCTCTGCCAGTGTTCTACATGGCAGCTCTCTCATAAAGTTTCCCTCGTGTCGTGTAGGTCATCTGGGCTGGAATTTTGAGCAATGTCCCTGCTATTGAAGATTCAACAGACTTCTTTAAATCTGGAGCAAGCTCAATGGATGTTGCCAGGTAAAACCACCACCTTAGTGACTCACACCCCTGCACCAGGGATTTTCACTTTGACCTTGAAAATCGAATCTAAATCCTTTGTACTAGATCTCATCACTCTATCATACCCATCTATTATATTTCTCTTTCCTTCATCTTTCTTTGCTTGTTTCCATGGTCAAATACATGTATTTGTTCTCTTTTCTTTGTTGCTAACTATGAGTATTTTCATATTGACTATACACCTAGAAAACCACCCTACTAATTGTTTATTTCACTTAAAAATATGTCTTCATATTTCACATTTCTTCAAATTTCTCATATTTCCGATTCTCCTCCAATTGGAATTGGGAAGCTCTGAGTGGAGAATGTTAATTGGAATTTTCCTATATAATTGCATCTAAAAGGATATCTAACATTGATTATGCTTACCCCAAATCTTTCTTCCTAACTCCCCAAGTTACCCAGTATGGTATATCTAGAATGAGGATTATCAGACTTCTTGCAAGAGTAAGGGTAGTCACTCTATAGTCAGAATTTCTCTGCAGAAGTTTGCAATAGGTAGAAAGGGCTAGAGGACTAGAAAGCCACCCTCTATGGCATGAAGAGCAGACCAGGATCCTAATAGTGGAGAGTCTTGTAGAGGTGCTTTTCCTTTGAGGGCCACCGTATGGCTTTTTACTAAATAAACAAGGTAAAAGTCTTCATGTTGACAAAGCAAGTGTTCTTGATGAATATTCTGTTCATGTATTCATTCATGTATTTTTTAAAATAATTTTTATTGGAGTATAGTTAACTTTCAGTGCTGTTATTTTCTGCTATATAGCAAAGTGAATCAGTTACACATTGTTGACTAAAAAATACAGTCGCAACCTGAAAGTAGAGAGTTATTTTATTTCGTGGGAATGTTTAGGACTCTGAGCCCAGGAGACAGCATCTCAGTAGCTCTGAGAAAACTGCTCCAAGGAGGCAGGAGGGGAAGTCTGCCTATATACAAGTTTGCAACAAGGGGAGCAGGCCATCTGAACGTCAAAAATCAGGTATCCGAGCTAAGGAATTTGGCTTTCTGTGCATGGGGAGATACACGCCTCTGGGCTCGCTGAATTCATTCCTTTCACATGCAGCTCAGCTACCTGGGCACAATCCTGTTTCCCTGTTCACCTTGCTTCTTGCACCCCCCAGCTCCCCAACAATCCCCATGGGGGTGGCAGCATCTGCTGGATCTCAGTTTTGGGAGCCCTTATTCACATTTGGAGGCCAGAAATCACTGATAGCTATGACATTTTTTAGGAGAAGGCAATGGCACCCCTTTCCAGTACTCTTGCCTGAAAAATCCCATGGACGGAAGAGCCTGGTAGGCTGCAGCCCATGGGGTCGCTAAGAATCGGACACAACTGAGCAACTTCACTTTCACTTTTCACTTTCTGCATTGGAGAAGGAAATAGCAACCCACTCCAGTGTTCTTACCTGGAGAACCCTAGGGACGGGGGAGCCTGGTGGGCTGCCATCTATGGGGTCTCACAGAGTTGGACATGACTGAAGCGACTTAGCAGCAGCATGACATTTTTTGTTTATTGAAATGGCAGGAGATATTTTCATTTCACACATGCACATATGTTCACTCTTGTTTAGATTTTATACTCATATAGGTCACTACAGAGCATTGGGTAGAGTTCCTTGTGCTATACAGTAGGTTCTTCTTATTAGTTATCTATCTTATATACGTGTGTGTGTGTGTACACACTCAGTTGTGGTCCAACTTTTTGTGGCCCCATAGACAGTAGCCCACCAGGCTCCTCTGTCCATGGAATTTTCCAGGCAAGAACACTGGAGTGGGTTGCCATTTTGTATTCCAGGGGATCTTCCTGACCCAGGGACAAACCCACGTCTCCTGCATCTCCTGCACTGGCAGGCAGATTCTTTGCTAACTACACTGCTTGGGAAGGTTCTGTTTAGTACCCACCTTAGCCATGTGGGCTTTCCTGGTGGCTCAGAGGGTAAAGAATCTGCCTGCAGTATAGGAGATGAGGGTTCGATCCCTGGGTTGGGAAGATCCCCTGAAGAAGGGTATGGCTACCCCTTCCAGTATTCTTGCCTGGGTAATTCCATGGATGGAGGAGCCTGGCAGGCTACAGTCCATGGGGTCCCAAAGAGTTGAACACAACTGAGCAACTAAAACTTTCACTTAGCCATGTAATACAAACAAATGTTTGTTTTATTCTTACACCGGATCCAGAGAAAACAGTCTATGATGTGACTTTGGTCTCTCATAATGATCACAGTTCAGAACTTTTCTTTATTCCTTATTCCTTGAGTACTTTTGAAAGGATAGAAACAGATTTTATGTGCCCTTTATCACCTGCTGTGTGCTGTGCTTAGTCGCTCAGCGAAGAGTGGTGTCCAACTCTTCTCTCGAAAGTAATGAAAATATCTTTGCTTCAGTTTCTTGTATTAAAAAAAATTGCCACTGTCTTTTGAGAAAGCTTTAACATTTTTTTCCTCTCAATCTCATTAATTTCTCTTACTAATATAGACGATCTCATGGACTATAAATAAGTATGTGACATACGTCCTACTTCAAAGCAACCTAAATGTAATCATACAGTCCTCGAAACTCTTTAAAAAAATGTAAGTAATGTGAGCTGGTTTTTCTTTTCAGACTGGTTGAAGAGATAAGACAGAAGTGTGGAGGGCTTCAGTTACAGAATGAGGATGTTTATATGGCCACCAAATTTGAAGACTTCATCCAAAAGGTCGTGAGGAAACTGAGAGGAGAGGATCAGGAAGCAGAGCTAGTTGTGGATTATGTAAGCCTGTCCGTGGTGGTGAAAAGCTACATGGTTAAGACCTTCATGCTATAGAAGAATGCTGTGCCTTTCATGCTTTTACATTTACAACTTTCTTAAAATGACAGTTTTGAGATTATAATTCAGATACCATACATTTCACCTTTTAAAAAATGTACAATTCATTGTTTTTTAGTATATTCACTGAGTTGTGCAACCATGACCTCGATCTGATTATGGAACTTTTTTTTTTTTAACCTCCCCCAAAGAAACTCCATATCCACTGGCATTCATGCTCTCCTCTCCTGGGCCCTGGCACCAGGAAACCACCAATTTACTTTCTGTTTCTATGGATTTGCCT
This sequence comes from Bison bison bison, assembly GCF_000754665.1. Classification (NCBI taxonomy): domain Eukaryota; kingdom Metazoa; phylum Chordata; class Mammalia; order Artiodactyla; family Bovidae; genus Bison; species Bison bison. The sequence continues at coordinate 4,467,661 of NW_011494899.1, forward strand.
ATTTGAGACATTTCATACACGTGAAATTAGGCGATAAGTGGCCTTTTGCAGCTGGATTCTTTCACTCAGCCTAATGTGTTCAAGGTTCATCGACATTCTAGAGTAGATTATCACTTTATCCCTTTTCCTGGCCAAGCAATAGTCCCTCATGTGGATAACTATGTTTTATTTATCCTTTCCTTGGTTGGTGTACATTTGAGTTGTTTCTGCTTTTTTGGCTATTATAAATTACGCTGCTATGAAAATTCACGTAGGATTGGCCAAAAAGTTCATTTGTGTTTTTGGTAAGATGTAACAGAAAAACCTGAATGGACTTTTTGGCCAATATAAGTTTTTGTGTGAACATATGTTCTCAATTCTCTTGGGTAAATATCTAGAAGTGGAATTGGTGAGTCATATGGGAGCTCTTGTGTTTAACTTTTTAGGAACGACCAGTCTGCTTTCCCAAGTGCCTAGACCATGTTACACTGCCACTAGCCATGTAGGAAGCTTCTGATTTCTCGTGTCCTCGCCAGCATATGCTGTTGTCTGGTTTTTTCTATTTCAGCTGTCCTAGTGGGTGTGAAGTAGTATCTCACTGCGGTTTTGCTTTACATTTTCCTAATGACTAGTGATACACATCTTTTCATGTGCTTATTGGCCATTTGTATATATTCTTTGGAGAAATATCTGCTCAACTCCTTTGTTGTTTGGCTGTACCAGGTGGCTTGTGGGGTCTTAGTTTCTCAACCAGGGATGGAACCTGAGCCCCTGGCCATGAGAATGCCTAGTCCTAACCACTGGACCACCAGGGAAGTCCCTCAAACCCTTCACCTGTTTTTTTAATTGGGATATTTATCTTTTTAATTTTTTAGTTGTAAATGACCTTAGTATATTTTAAATAGTAGCCCCTAATCAGATACATTATTTGTAAATATTTTCTCCCATTCTGTGGGTTTTCTTTTCACTTTTTTGATAGTATCCTTTAACACACACAAGTTTTAAAATGTGATTAAGTTTGATTAATCTGTTTGTGCTTTGGCCACTTGTGCTTCTATAAGTCTTGATTTATGCCTCTTTCTCTCCTCTCTTCCTCCTTACTGCTCTTTTTTGTTAAATGGATATTGTCTAGTATGCCCTTTTAATCTCATTGTTTCTTTTGCTATATACTTTTAGTTATTTCCTTAGTGGCTGAGGATTCCTAGAGACGTTTTTCTTAAAACATTCTTGCCCAGATTAATACCAGTTTAATACTAATAGTGTAGAAAAAATCTGTTGTAGTATAGCTCTGCTCCCTACCCACTTACCTGTGCTATTATTGTCATACAAATACCTCTTTATACAGTATAAGCCCATCAACATAGTCTTATAATTATCACTTTATGCAGTTTTCTTTTAAATCAGATAGGAGAAGAAAGGAGTTTAAAATAAAAATTACATTTATATTGACTTATGTTTACCTTTGTTGGTGTTCTTTATCTTTTCAGGTAGATTTAAGTCACTGTCTTGTGTTCTTTCATTCTGTCAATGACACCTTTTAGTCTTTTTTGAAAGGCAATGTGCTAGCAATGAAGTATCTTAGTTTTTGTTCGTTTGAGAATGACTTAATTTGTCCTTTGTTCTTGAAGGATATTCTTGCTGTATATGGAATTTTTGGTTGACATTCTCTTTCTTTCAGCACTTTTAATATATAATCTTATTGCTTTCTGGCCTCTGTAGTTTCCGAGGATAAGTCATCTGTTAATTTTATTGAGGATCACTTTCACGTGATGAGTTGCTTCTTCTCCCTTGCTGCTTTCAAGATTCCCTTTTTGTCTTTGTCTTTTGACCATTTTATCATGATGTGTTTAGGATGGATCTCTTTGAGATTTGTCTACTTGAAGTTTATTGAGCTTCTTGGATGTGCAGATTAGTTTTTTTAAATAAAATTTGGGATATTTTCTGCCATTATTTCTTCAAATATTCATTCTACCCCTTCATCCCTCTCCCCTCATTCTGAGACTCTCTTTATGCACATGTTAGTACATTTGATAGTGTCCTGCAGGCTTCTAAGGCTATATTCATTTTTAAAATTATTTTTCTTTCCTATTTTCACACTGGATGTCTCTATTGACCCATTGTTTGGTTTTCTATTTCTTTCTTCTGCCTGCTTGACTCTCCTGTTGAACCCCTCTAATGACTTTTAAAATTTCAGTTATTGCTCATTGCTTTTTATGGTTAAGTAGTATTCCTTTGTAGGTTATATATATATATATATTTTTTTTTGTATAGTAAAATATTATATAAATATATATATATATATATATATCTCACATCTTCATACACTGATGGACATATAGGTTGTTTCCTTGTCTTGGCTATTGTAAATTGTGCTGCTATGAACACTGTAGTGTATGTTATCTTTTCATAATTAGAGTTTTGTCTGGATATATGCCTAGGACTAGGATTGCTGGATGATATGATACTGTTGCAGGAAGGGGACACCTTCCAGGGCCCGAAACTGGGCTCTTGTCTAACACTGGAAATGAATTGTCCGAGGAGACACATGTGCTGACAAAGCAAGAGATTTTATTGGGAAAGGGTGCCCAGATGGAGGGCAGTAGGGTAAGGGAACCCAGGAGAACTGCTCTGCCACATGGCTTGCAGTCTCAGGTTTTATGGTGATGGGATTAGTTTCCAGGTTGTCTTTAGCCAATCATCTGACTTAGAGTCCTTCCTGGTGGTGCACGCCTTGTTCAGCCAAGATGGATGCCAGAGAGAAGGATTCTAGGAGGTGGTTGGACATGTGGTGTCTCCTTTTGACCTTTCCTGAACTCTTCCGGTTGGTGGAGCCTTATTAGTTCTGTGTTCCTTACTGAGACCACCTGTCATAAAACAACTCATGCAAATTGTTACTATGGTGCCTGGCCAGGGTGGGCGGTTTCAATCAGTGTGCTTCCCCTAACAATACTACTTTTAGTTTTTTAAGGAACCTCCAGCACCCGACTCCAGTACTCTTGTCTGGAAAATCCCATGGATGGAGGAGCCTGGTGGGCTACAGTCCATGGCGTCGCTGAGAGTCGGACACGACTGAGCGACTTCACTTTCACTTTTCACTCTTATGCATTGGAGAAAGAAATGGCAACCCACTCCAGAGTTCTTGCCTTGAGAATCCCAGGGACAGGGGAGCCTGATGGGCTGCCGTCTATGGGATCGCACAGAGTCAGACACGACTGAAGCGACTTAGCAGCAGCAGCAGCATACCATTTCCTGTAGTGGCTATACCAATTTACTTCCCACCAACAATGTAGGAGGGTTCCCTTTTCTCCACACCCTCTCCAACATTTGTTATTTGCAGACTTTTTAATGATGGCCATTCTGACCAGTGTGAGGTGGTACCTCACTGTAGTTTGGATTTGCATTTCTCTAATAATTAGTGCTGATGAGCAGCAAACTACGCGTATGCTATTTTTTTGTTTCTTTTCTAAGCATCCTCAATTTCTCTATATAAAATAATTTCTTAAATCATTAAATTTTCTCTTTAATACCTTTAATTGAAGTGAGATTTTATGCCAATAGTTCTCTTTCACATATATTATTTTAATTATGTCTCTTAATGATTGTATGAGGCAGGTATATTATCATTTTATTGTTGAAACAAACCGAGATTTATAGAGGTTAATGGACGAATATAAATTCACTTGCCAGCTAATAGTACAGACTACAATTTAAGCAGCACATATGTAAGAGGGGGAGACTGAAAATGGGGAAGGAGACTGGAAAGAAAACTTAAAATGTCACCAGTATGAAAGTAAAGAGTGTTGATGGGCAATTTCAAAAATTTGCGTGACAGCAATGGCTGAACTCCACCAGTGGTGCCACTAGATGGCGGTGTTTCCATTATCTGGAGATCTTCTGAGTCATCTTTCATCTCAATGAGGAAGAGACAGATCTTTACAATGCCCGATTCAGACCACTTTGGTCGTCACAGAAGCTGACCTCCTGTCTCAATGGCCACTCTAAGCATCATAAGGCCTAACTATTACCTCTGCTTGTCTCTTCTGAACAGTAAGCACTGGAGTCCCACTGACAACTTCTCTGTCTGCATTAGTGAATAAGCTTTTTTGCATAAATATAGAAATCTATTGACTTTATTAATGTAATTTTCTCTCTTAGGTTTCAAAGGAGATCAATGACATGACAGTAAAAATGCCATATCAGTGTTTCATAAATGGACAGTTCACAGATGCTGAAGATGGACAGACTTATGATACTATCAACCCAACAGATGGATCTGTGAGTTGTGATTTAGTGTGTGCAGTAACCACTGATCATGGATTTTTTTTTCATTTATACACCATTATAAAACAGTCTTAAGAATTACTTATTCTATTACTCTGTCTCTCTATTATTCTGTTACTCTGTCTGAGCACTTAATATAAATGTACTTCATGTATTCTTTTAAACTATTCAGCTCTGGTTCTGGCTGCTGTTATCTACTGTAACTTACTTTTAAGAATGAATATTTATGATGAATTTAGATGGGTCACTATACCTATATACATACAGAGGTACAATTCCACATGGAGCTGTATATGTGAGAAAAATCTCAGAATTTGCAAGCTCATGGTGAGAAATTCAGCGTTCCTTAGGCGGGAGAAGAAATAGGTACAGTTTCCTACATGTGTCTTCTCATAGTGTAGTGTGAACGAGAAGTACTGAATTTTAGGCTCACAATTTTCGTGTTAAAATGGTTTCTTTTTCTTTACTATATTACCAGAAGTTTACTGTAAGTATTGATTTTCCATCATCAAAACTCTTTGAATTTTATGGCATAATATTAAATCTCAAGAAAAAGTTGTATATCTCTCTATAAAAATAGTCTATAACCTATGTTTTCTTACCTTGAAATAGACGATATGCAAAGTATCCTATGCCTCTTTGGTGGATGTTGATAAAGCAGTAGCAGCAGCAAAAGATGCTTTTGAAAACGGTGAATGGGGAAGAATGAATGCACGAGACAGAGGAAGATTGATGTATCGGTATGATTTTTTTAAGAGTACGAGTCTGAGGACTTCCCTGGTGGTCCAGTGGCTAAGATTTCACGCTCCCAATGCAGAGGGCCCAGGTTTGATCCCTGGTCAGGGAACTAGATCCCACATGCTACAACTGAAGATCCTGTATGCTGCAGCTAAGACCTGGTGCAGCCAAATAAATAAAAATTAAAAAAAAAAAAAAAGAGCACAAGTCTGTGGCCTTTGGATACTAACATTGCCAAGATTTAAAAAAATTTTTCAAGACTTTCTATTATGCACCTATTAGATAGCATATCTTTTGTTACTTCCATCATATAAACTCCCATATATGGGAGTTCCTGATTTTTGTATTTTTGCTTGTTTCAGTCACCATCTCTGTATGAGCAGTTTAGTAAAGGACTACTTATTTGTAAAGATGTAAGCAAGGTCAAGGGAATCCAGCAAAGGATAATGAAGCACTCAGGCTGGGGGGGTAAAACAGGGAAACTGCTCTTACTGCAAGGCCTAATGGGACAGAGGAAGGAGCTGTTACTAGAATCTGGCAAGATCTGTGGCTGCAGGTGGAGACCACACCCGTGGGTTTCAGTGGAAGGACACAGCAGCTACCGCTGCCGATCCACAGCCCACCAGTCAGCCATCCCCAGACCACTTTATCCTCCAGTTTGGCAGTCTCCTGGGGCTGCCTCCCACTGGCCTGTCATTAGCCAAGTCCAGTGAGAGAGCCCGGAAGCCTGTGATGTAATCTGTAAAAGTCATCCTCCAGGGGTCACAGAGCAGGGCGGAGACTGGATTACAAGCAGCACATGGAGAACATCCAGCACCCTGCTGTTTCCAAAGAGAAATTTTAAATCTACTTGATGTGTGAGGAGTAGAAACAAGGAGGAAAAACATGAAGGCTTGGAAAGGGTGTTATAAATTGGTAGCTGAGTATGCCAAGCGTAATTAGATTCAATCCCAGATTCAGTTTTCTGCTTACTAAATGACAAATAGCTGATCTTGCTCAAAAGATCTCCTAGAGCAGGATCTGGAAGAAATATTAGGGAGGAAGGTTTCAAGCCTGACCTGGAATGGTCTGAAAGAAACGGGTCAGAACCATGAAAGGAAGGAAGGAAGGAAAACAAATGGAAGAGGTAGACACAAAAGATGAATTTTGACTATTTCATAGTCATTAGTCAGTTTCTAGGTATCTTTCCACAGAAACCAGACAAACAGAAGCCTGTTGTGGTGTTTATAGTTCATTCCATGTATTTCTGTCTTGTCCTTTTCAGCCAGTGTTGGAAATATTTCTACACCAACCAGAAATCCTCAGGTGTTCGTGGGTTCTCCAGGGGTGTGGGTCGCCCTCTAACATCTCCCAGTGTATTCAGGAACTATCCACGTTCCCACTGTGTTCTGTCACTGATCTCCTTGGCTGACTGTGACTCCATCACTCTTGCTTCTTATGCGTCTATAATGCGAATGATACAGACTTCCAACACCCTCTGCCTCTTCATGATAACTCTTAAATTGTTCATGCAATTATTAGTTCAATGCCTGTCTTCCCTATGAGACCACGTTCTCCATGAGGACGGAGACCTGGTCCATTTGTGTGAATTCTCAGCCCTTAGGAGGACGCCTTTTACACAGTAGAGACTCAATATCTGTTGAATGGATTTCTTTCACTGGCCAACAGACTTGCAGACCTAATGGAAGAGAAACAAGAAGAACTGGCAACCATCGAAGCCCTCGATTCAGGGGCTGTCTACACCTTGGCTCTGAAGACTCACATTGGAATGTCTGTGCAAACATTCAGATACTTTGCTGGCTGGTGTGACAAAATTCAGGTAAGTGCAAAATGTTGTTTGTTTCCGTGGAGATCATTCCTAGAGGAAAATGGACGAATGTTTGTTAGTTTATAAAGACCCCTTGTCAGAGTCACCACTTCCGTAGGTTTTCTCATCTGATCCTCATAACAGTTATCTGAGGTAGGTAGATAGTTGTCAACTCTTATTACAGGTGAAGAAACTGAGGCTTGAGGACAATGAATGACTTACCTATGGTCACATAGTAAGTAGAGCTAGGATTTGAACTCAAGATTTTTCTGAGCTTGAAATCTAATATTGTTCTTTGTTTTGTACTATAATATCTCTTGAGAGCATCTAATAGTCTTGTTGGCATATAGACAGAAGCTTGATATAATGGAGGAATTGAAGACTCAAATACCTAAGGAGGTCAGAGAGCTAACATAGTTGGGCTATGCAGACTGGTTATAAGAAAAATTTCTTAAAAACATAAATTTGATAAAAATGTCAATTTCCTTCTTCTTACAAGAAAATAAATAGCACATGTGTGATGATAAATGGCAACTACACTTGGCTTTGGTATTGAGATATAGAAGAGAAATAGGGCTTGCAGCAAACAGCAGAATGCATGCCACTTCTGGTCTCATGGTAACCACTGAAGCACCAGCCATCACAGCCACATTCCTAGAAGCCAGGAGTAAGTGGGAAAGAGGGAGAAAGGTAAAAGGACTTTAAAAAACATTCCCATCCTCCCTACACTTTGTGTTTGTATCTCCCATTGGCTGTCTCTATCTGCTAAGGATACTGGGAAAGTTTTTTCTGGTCACATTGCTGTACCATCATTTTTATAGAATCAGAGAGACCACCTGGTTCCAGGCCTCATCCTTGCCACTTACTAGCAGTTGTTGTTATTTACCTCTCTCAGCCTTACTTTCCTCATCTGTAAAATGGTCATGATAATCCATACCTTGCAAACTACGTTATGAGAATTAGAAATGAGTGTTTATATACTACAAGTGTTTATATATACAGAATTAAAGTCTGTACTATAGTAGGTCTTGCACATAAGTGTAGTTTTTATTATTGTTCAGCTACAAAGTCATAAGTATTTAGTAAGAGCAATTTAAGTCCATCCTTTATTCTCAATTATGAAATCCAAATAGTTCTGAAACCTGAAAATTGATTTGTTTGATTGACTCAAACTCATTTGGTGCCAAAATCTTACCCAAACCAACATGAGTCTATAAGTTTTATTCATCTTCAGTTCAGTTCAGTTCAGTTCAGTCTCTCAGTTGTGTCCGACTCTTCGCGACCCCATGAATCGCAGCACGCCAGGCCTCCCTGTCCATCATCAACTCCAGAAGTTCACTCAGACTCACGTCCATCGAGTCAGTGATGCCATCCAGCCATCTCATCCTCTGTCGTCCCCTTCTCCTCCTGCCCCTAATCCCTCCCAGCATCAGAGTCTTTTCCAATGAGTCAACTCTTTGCATGAGGTGGCCAAAGTACTGGAGTTTCAGCTTCAGCATCATTCCTTCCAAAGAAATCCCAGGGCTGATCTCTTTCAGAATGGACTGGTTGGATCTCCTTGCAATCCAAGGGACTCTCAAGAGTCTTCTCCAACACCACAGTTCAAAAGCATCAATTCTTCGGTGCTCAGCCTTCTTCACAGTCCAACTCTCACATCCATACATGACCACAGGAAAAACCATAGCCTTGACTAGATGGACCTTTGTTGGCAAAGTAATGTCTCTGCTTTTGAATATGCTATCTATGTTGGTCATAACTTTCCTTCCAAAGAGTAAGCGTCTTTTAATTTCATGGCTGCAATCACCATCTGCAGTGATTTTGGAGCCCAAAAAAATAAAGTCTGACACTGTTTCCATTGTTTCCCCATCTATTTCCCATGAAGTGATGGGACCGTATGCCATGATCTTCGTTTTCTGAATGTTGAGCTTTAAGCCAACTTCTTCATTCTCCACTTTCACTTTCATCAAGAGGCTTTTTAGTTCCTCTTCACTTTCTGCCATAAGGGTGGTGTCATCTGCATACCTGAGGTTATTGATATTTCTCCCGGCAATCTTGACTCCAGCTTTAGAGTGAATACTCATAGTTCACTGAATAAGTGTTCAGTGGGTTGCCTTTCCCTTCTCCAGGGGATCTTCCCAATCCAAGGATCAAACCTAGGTCTCCTGCATTGCAGGTAGATTCTTTACCATCTGAATCACCAGAGAAGCCCAAGATGACTGGAGTGGGTAGCCTATTCCTTCTCCAGAGGATCTTCCTTACCAAGGAATCAAACCAGGGTCTCCTGCATTGCAGGTGGATTCTTTACTAGCTGAGCTACCAGGAAAGCCCTGGATAAATACTAATATGCTTGATTATGGGAGGCAACCCCAAACATTAATGGGGGTTATAGATATTATAACATTATATAAGGTATTGTTTATGCATTATATTATGTTTCTAAAGTCAAATTCTGAATCCCAAAGCACACCTGACCCTAGGGTTTCAGATGAGAGATTATACACTTTTATTAGTAACAGCAATAATATTTTATGTGGCAAAACAGATGGATAGTTTCAGTTAAAGATTACTGCCAAAAATCAGTTGGGATCAAATTTAGCTGCATATAATAGAAAACCCAACCAAAGAGTCTTTTTATCTCACTTTCAAGGAGTCCAAGAGCAGGCAATCAAGACTAGTCTGAGACAGGAAGATTCCTTCTCTCTCTTTGCCAGGCCATCCTTAGTACCATGTGACTGCTACCGTCACGGCTGCCTCTTGGTGTCATGATAGCCACTGCAGCACCAGCCTTTTTAGCAACATTCTGGAAGGAAGAATGAAGAAGTGAGGGAATGGGTAAAATAGCACTTGTTTTAGCTGAGTCAGCCTACTTTAAAGAGTGTTCCCCTTCCAGTGCATTGTACTTACATCTTCCATTAATCATCACCATTTGCTATGGAAACTGGGGAACATAGTACTTTACCTGGCACATTGCCATCCCCATTATTAACCAAGGGTTTCTGTTACTAAGAACAGAGGGGAGAATAGATATTGGGCAGGCAATTAACATTCTCTGCCATGCCCAGAAATTGGGAATGGAGATGATCAAATTAGAATTATGTGTTTTTTTCCTCCTGTGTCTTAGTTCTTTTGAGAAGGGCATAGCAGTTCCTTTTTAGGTGTGGCTATGTTTCTTATAAATTGAACACTGCTTCTTTTCTCAAACTGTTGATTTTGTATTGGGATATAGCTGATTACCAATGTTGTGGTAGTTTCAGGTGAACAGCTAAAGGACTCAGCCATGTACAGGTATCCATTCTCCCCCAAATTCCCCTCCCATCCAGGCTGACACATAACATTGAATAGAGTTCCATGTGAACACTGCTTTTTTTAATATCAGCTAAGAGAAAGTAAGAGAGGCAGATAGAAAATGGATTCATTGAGATTAAATTTACTCATTTAAATTAATAAAGTAGGAACTTCCCTGGCAGTCTAGTGGTTAAAACTCCATGCTTCCAGTGCAGTGGGTGCAAGTTTGATCCCTGGTTGGGGAACTGAGATCCCACATGCTGCATGGCAAAGAAAAAAAAATGAAATTAGTAAAGTAGTATCAACCTTTTTTATTCTTTAGGGTTCTACAATTCCCATCAACCAGGCCCGTCCAAACCGCAATCTGACCTTTACCAAGAAGGAGCCACTTGGGTAAGACAAGGAGAGTGCCTCTGAGTGGCGTGTGTTAAGTTAGTTTGAGGGGACTGAGGCTGTCTCTTTCTCCTCTTGCAGAGTCTGTGCCATTATCATCCCCTGGAATTACCCGCTGATGATGCTGGCATGGAAGAGTGCCGCGTGTCTGGCAGCAGGCAACACCTTAGTGCTCAAGCCGGCGCAGGTAAGACACGCAAGGCCAGGTGTGGCATCTACCCCTCCCACAGACGTACGTTGACAAATATTATTTCTTGAAAAAAATGGGATCATATATTACACCATCTTTTCATATATCCTGGGCATCTTTTCATATTAGTAAATATTCATTTTTAATAGCTACCCAAAATGGGGATTCCAAACTTTAGAACATCCACGAGAATGGAAGCAGCATAGTGTATGTCAGTGAAATCCCCTGAATTTCTACAAACCAGTTCAGTGCTTGCAAAATGCCACATGCCCCGAACTGAGGGAGTTATTTAGAGTAGTTATGAAATAGCAAAAGAAGTTTTACGCAGGCATTCAAATTTTAATTGTCAAAAATATTGTAAAGTTATTTACAATAAGATGTGGGAAAAGCATGCAAATAATGTACATAATTGTAGCTGTTTGAAATATATATGTATGTGTAAAACAGGAAGTTAGTTTAAAAATAAATGATAGAGTTCTCAAAAACATCTTTTCAATGCTAGAGTAGCTTTTCAAGAAAAAAAAAAACGTAGCAAACTTAACACCTGGCTAAGCATTTCCTCCAGACAGTGCACAGGAGTGGACATTCTGAGGTACCCAAGTTGGTGGGGAAAGCTTGGTCTCTATTCAAGAAGAGTCTACAGTTTGTTACCTATTATTTTTTTATTTCTTCTTTTAGGATTAAAAAAATTTTTTTTCATTTGGAGCAACTATATAGTCATGTGACCACAGCCATCTTGTTTTCCTCATTAAAAAAAAGATATACATTCAAAATTTTTTAAATTAAAAAAATACAAAGAGATAGATGATGAAAAGTCTCCCTCTTATTCTCCTGGCTAACAAGTTTACCTCCCTGAGGCAACCAGTGTTTTTGTTATTTATTAGTTTCTGAGGTATTCCAGATATATTCTCTGTGTATACAAGCATATTTTTTAAATTAAATAATTAGGTAATTTTAAAAATATTTTTTAACCAACCGAAAACCACACAGGAGGAGAAGGGTTAATGAGAAATTGCTAATCAAGAGGCATAAAATTTCAATTATGTAAGATGAGTAAGTTCTAGAGGTCTGCTATACATCATATTACTGGACATGAATTTGCACAAACTCCAGGAAATGGTGGAGAACAGGGAAACCTGGCATGCTGGGAAGTCCATGGGGTCACAAAGAGTCAGACATGACAGCAGTTGAACAACCATAATGTTGTATTGTACACTAAACAAATTGTTAAGAGGGTAGAGGTCATGTTAAGTGTTCTTAGCACAATACAATACAATATAAAAATAAAATGAAGTAAAATAGAAGCACTCTCTACATACTTACCAAAAAGGGAAAAAACTTAAAAAAAAAAAAAGTTTCCAGTGTAAAAAATGTGTTAGTCACTCAGTTGTGTCCGAGTCTTTTCGACCCCATGGACTATAGTCTGCCAGGCTCCTCTATCCATGGAATTCTTCAGGCAAGAATACTGGAGTGGGTTGCCATTTCCTTCTCCAAGGGATTTTCCCAACCCAGGGATAGAACCCTGGTCTCCTTCATTGGAGGCAGATTCTTTACCATGTGAGCCACTAGGTAAGCCCAGTGTAAAAAATAAACAGTATTTTATTTAACCTATACCTAATTAATGGATATTGAGATTTTCTGCCTTTTTGCTGTTATAAACTGTGTTACAGTTAATAACCTTTTAAATATAGCATCATGGGTCTTCCCTGGCAGTCCAGTGACTAAGACTCAGAGCGTCCAGTGTAAGGCACGTGGGTTTGATCCCTGGTCAGGGAACTAAGATCCCATATGCAGCACAGCAAAAAAACATGTTTTTAATTGAAAAAATATATAGCTTCATGCACATGTGCAACTATCTTTGTAAGATATGTTCCTAATAGCAGAATCACTTAGTTAATAGATCCATGTTTTGTGTGATAGATATTGGCTCATTCTTTCACAAGGATTGAGTAATTCACCAGCATCCTGTATGAGTGCTGTTTCTCCCAAGCAGCAGCACTCATTAAACAGCAAAAAACTAGTAAAATGAAGAGAGGAGGCAGATAACTTAGCCCAGCAGTGCTCAATCCTGGCTGCACATTAGAATTGTCTTTTAAATTCTCTCTAGATTTTAAAATTCTAAATTTTAGAATTCTCTTTTAAAAATACTAATACCTTGGCCCCACTGGCAGAGATTCTGATTTAACTGGTCTGGGTCAGAGGCCAGACCTTGGTATTACTTAACTTCTTCGCATTAGTTTCTAAGGTACAGCCAGAGTTGAGAACCACTAGATGGTGGTATCCAAAGAGAGTGCTAAGCATTGGAACACTCCAGTGACTACACGGAATATTCAAAAATTACAAACATGTATCGAGTGCACACTAATTGTCAGGCATATTATCAGTGACAAAGACATGAAATTTCTGTCCCATGGAAATTACTAATTCAGGATAGTTTTTAAAAGTCTTTCTAATCATAATGATTTCATACTAGAATTTTCTTTAACTATAGTAGATATAAAGCCACTATTTGAAATATCTTCTTGCCAATTTTAAATATTTGAGCATTTGAAAAATTTCTCCTCAAGTATAACTTGGTTGACATTTTTTTAAACATCATAATGTTTATTGCCATGGACCTGTTACTAGAAGGAGGAAAAATGTGAACCCTGCTTTTTTGTTGTTGTTGCTTGTGTTTGTCCTATTAATATTACTATTTATTATGCAGTTTCTATATAGATTCCTTTTCAGTCTCTTGACCATTTTATTAGCTAAAACAACAATATAGTCTATGAATATGCAAGCAGGCCTGTAAACTCCAACACATGGCAATACCCTGAAAGCATAGTGAGCAAGTGAGGAAGCCACAGTCTGTCCCTTGGCCTTGTGAGCTTCTGTTCCTTCCTAGGACACCACACTTACCTGTGATCAGTGATCCTCTGACCTTCATTCAGACAGAGTGAGAGTACCGTTATCCAGCCCCATATTAACTGTTAGCTATGTTTGATTTATTTCCTGTCTTTCTCTGTTAAAATATAGAAATAGAAGCTCTACTATTTTTCTATTCACAACTCAATTTTCGTCCATTCCATTTTTTGAGACCAAGCTAACAGAATACTAATTTAAGACTTAATCAGCATTGGTTTTTCAGTGTAAACATATTACTCTCATTTTGCTTCTGAGATATGCATTGCTGTAATAGATCTTTAAGATGAGATCCATAACTATACCACTCTTTTTGGTAAAAAGAAAGGGAAAATATTATGTGTTCGTTTGAGCAAAAAGAAACACTGTAAGGATAAACCAGAGACTAATGAGATTGAGTAACTACTTGAGAGGATGACCTAGGAAGGATGGGGGAAGGGGTATTCAGGAGAACAACATGTCTCTGAATGTACTGTTGTATAATCCTCACTTTTGGAAGCATGTTTCCTATACTCTACAAAACAACAATGAACAAATAAAGAAAAGAAATATAATCAACATAGATGAGGCCAACATTGAATACAAAAAAAAATCAAGCCAAATTTCATATTAATAACAGCATCATGCTAAAGGCAATGAGGAAGTACTAACCCAAGAAACTTTTGACTGACATTTGGTCTATATGGCCTCAGACTGGAGGCAAAAACACTGTAAATAATATTGAAGTTAGTAGGCTTCTTTTTCATAGGGATGTGGCTTAGTAATTTTCAAAATATTTTCTGTATATTTTAAGACTAAGCAAATAAGTAAAATATATTGTGGATGTTGAGATTATATCATACTCCTTAAGCAGTTCAAAAACACACAGAGAGAGGAAGAGGATAAAGCAAACAGTAAAATATTAACATTTGAAGAATGTGGGTGACAGATACATAGGAATTCTTTGTACTGTTTTTTGCAACTTTGCTATAAGTCAGAAATTACGTAAAAGTAAGAGAAAAAATAAACTCTAGTAAAAAACAACAACAACAACAACAACACTAGTGTGGCCATAAAAGGATAGCTAGGTATTGATCCACAGGACAGGACAGAGTCTGAAGAAGGCAATTGCTGTCTACTTCTGCTCAGGTCACGCCCTTGACTGCTTTGAAGTTTGCTGAGCTCTCTGTTAAAGCAGGCTTTCCGAAGGGGGTAATCAACATCATTCCAGGCTCAGGTAAGCCAAGAACCTACTTTGCTGTAACTAATGAACAATTTTCCCACTCGAGTCTTGTCCTGACATAGCTGTTGGATTGGTCAAAAAGTTCATTCGGGCTTTTCCATGACATCCTATGGAAAAACCTGAATGAACATTCTGTCCAATCCAAAATATTAAAACTAAATACAGTTTAGCAACAGTGCAATAGAAACACGTGCTAATATCTTAAAGTGGAAATACAGTGGCAGGTGAATTGGGTGGGAGGGTGGAAGTTGTACAACATCGTAAAACTACCCTATGGTGTCCCATGTCCGTTTTTTAAAATTACTTTAGAAGATTAAAAAAATTGAGACATAACCCATCTTTGGGGTACTGACAATTGCATGGAAGACATTATTCAGATTTTTGTCACACTGTTATTATTATAGAAAATGTAAAACTAAGATTTAAATGAGAGCTTGGAAAACTGCTTCAGTGAATTCAAAGACACCTCTACCCTAAGACCTTGATAAAGTTTTAATTTGCATTTTATTCCATTAATTGCACAGGTGGCGTAGTGGGACAGCACCTTTCAGAGCACCCTGATATCCGCAAACTTGGTTTCACTGGTTCCACTCTGATTGGCAAACAGATCATGAAGAGGTATTGGGTTTAGTGTGCTGATTTGCTAAGGATCCTGTTAAACCAGGTCTTTGGCTTTGTTTTTACTTTTTTAAATAAGGTGCTTCTGGAAGGAGAAAAATCACATCGAATGTAGAAGAGAAATCCTATCACAGCAGGGTACTGAAATGTTTGAATACAGTAAAATACTTTCTAAAGTGTAAAACCCAAAGTCAGTAAAACCAGAGATGTATTGAAAGCCTGCAGGCTTCTGGTAGCTTTAACAATTTGGCACAAAAAATTTTTTATACTAAAACTGTGGCCCAAATTGGTTTTGGAAGCTTAAGTAAGAAACTGAAAAGACATATAAAAGACAAATCTGGATTATTTATAAAATGCATTCCTGAAAAACAGTAACATTAGTTCAAAAAAATGCAAACCATCTAAATGTCTAAAATAAGGCAGTGGTTAAAGTTTGTTAACATAATGGAATACTGTGCGGTCAGGGAGAATTTTTAATAACTCTAGACTGTTATTAAATGGTAAATGGAAAGAAAAATAAGGTATAAAATTGTACATATTGGGTAATCCTAACTATGTTAACTAAGGCAAAGGCTGTGTTTGGAAACAGACCAGAAACAAGTATATCAAAATGGTTAAAAAAAGAAAATAGTCATCACTGAGCCATGGAATGGAATTTTGTGATTTTTTTTCCTTCTTTCTGAATTTTTAAATGTATTTTAAATGCTTTAAATAACAAATTTTTTGCAAATAGGAAGTAATAAACAGAATTTTAATAACTTCTAAAAATGAATATTTTCCTCCAGTGTGCCAGTAATCTAGTTAAATGTTAAATTCTTTGCCAGGCCTTTATGTAATCAAAATTCTTACACCCAAAGAATCTGTATTCACCCATGAGAATCTCTAATTATTTGACCACAGAATTTTTAAAAGACGCAATTCTTACAGAAGATTTCTAACAGTCACAAAGCTCACAGAATAGTGTAATGAACCTCCATGTACGCGCTCATCACCCAGCTTCAGCTGTCATCACCATTCTACCATGCATGTTTTGTCTTTGAATAAGTTTCTTAATATTTCTGAGGCTCAATTATATTTTACATCCTAAGTAGTAATTGTGTCCAAGAAATAACAGAAAGAAACTGAGAGAGTAAATGCTCATATTCCATTTATTTTTCTCCAGCTGTGCTATGAGCAACTTGAAGAAAGTTTCCCTTGAACTTGGTGGAAAATCCCCACTTATAATATTCAGTGACTGTGAACTTGACAAGGCTGTGCGAATGGTAAGAGGAGATCAAGTCCAGTGAAATAGGTGCTACTTCTGAAACACATTTCAGCTTCTTGTTCATCAGGTGCCTTAAAATGAGGTCTGGTTTTATCTGACCATAAACAGAAACCATTCTCTTTATGCTTCAATTTGGGATTGCTCAGGGCACTTAATTTAAAAAATAATGTCATTATAATTAGAGGTGTTTTTAAAACTTGGAGGCCAGCTTTTTACAAACAGATGAAGAGGTTTATAAACATTCATGATTTATATAAACTGATGTAGAGATTCTAAAAGCAAAATTTGGCATGCAAATATTACATTTAAATGTATAGTCTACATTTTCTTATAACACAAATCTTTTTATCGGTATGTCATCCTTGATAGGTACATCTCTTGTAAAGTACTCATGGATAGAAAAGGGGAAAGGAGAAATAAAATTTCTAAAAATATCAAAACCAAGAATCTCTAAGCATCACTAACTAGACCAAGGGCTTGTGTTTTTTCGCTGATTTCTCTGTGTTGCCTGCTATTTTATGATAAGACAATTCTTAGTGTGTACAATTTTATGACAACCTTGACTTCCCAAATAACAACAGTATTTTGTCTTTTGCTGCCAAAGGGCATGGGGGCAGTATTTTTCAACAAAGGAGAAAACTGTATTGCAGCTGGTCGGCTGTTTGTGGAAGAATCCATCCATGATGAATTTGTGACAAGAGTGGTAAGCATCTTCAGATTTGCTCTGTGAATTGGATAGAAATTGTCTACTTTCAAAGTACTTCTGGGATTATTAATGATGATAGTATATTTTTAAAAAACAACACAATCCTTATTTTTTAGAAGTACTTTCTGACATATTTACAGATTAGATTATGATATCTGGATTTTGCTCCAAAATAATGCAGAAGGGGAGGAAGTAAGTCAGGGAATAAATTGACCGTGGCTTGGCAGTTGTTGAAGCTGACTGATGGGTACATGGAGTTTCATTGTATTATTTGCCTACTTTTATATATAATTATAATTTTTCATAGTAAAAAGTTATAGGTCTATATTAAAAAACCTGATAAAGTATACTGAAGAGCTATTATTACCTTTATCTTGCTCTGTATTTATAGTATATTAGATCCTTGATATTTATGGGATATATACCCCTAGGTTATTATAAATCCCTAAATTGCCTATGAGAGGTATACCACTAGATTCTTACAAATCCTGAATTTACAGTAAAATGACAGCATATGTATTTCCTCCACTAAGATAGATACATACCTACATACCCCCTGATGTTGGACACGATTCCGTAAATATGAGACTAGAAGCATTTATAGACCTATTAAGATGAATTCTGTGGTAAAAATGAACTCTGAACATACTACAGTGTACCATCATTATGGTCGTAGTAATCACAAATTTGTTTCTAGTTGAAAAAACAGCACCCAGCTTTTCTTTGCCTTCAGAGCCAATTCCCCAATTCCACCCCCAAGAAGCAAAGGCATCTTTCCTCATGGGAGTAGGAAACAAGGAAGCCATACAGAAGGGCAGACGGTGGGCAGTGTCCGGCTCATGAGCACCCCGCAAATTCACGTTTCTGCCTTAGTAAAATACAGGGCACAGCATGACACATCATGGGCTTTCACATCTACAACTTGTTGAAATTTCAAATGCTAAGACCAGAAATGTCACAGATTTGCTGCTATCAGTCCATCAATAATATGTTTTGCACACATAGGAACAAATTAATTTCTTTATTCAATGGCTATTTTTTGAGCACTTACTGAGGGATTTTAGCCAGACCTAAATTCAAAATTCATGGCCCTGTGGGGTTATGGTAACTCCCATTCTTTCTCCTTATTAGAATTGGTCTTAACAACAAGAAATTCAGAAACCGACTAAGATACCTAAGGAGCCCTAGAGATTGTCATTCTGAGTGAAGTAAGTCAGACAGAAAAGGAGAAATATTGTGTGACTTCCCTTATATTGGAATCTAAAAGGAAATGATACAAAATGAACCTATTTACAAAACAAACAGGCTCACAGATTTGGAGAACAAACTTATGCTTTCCAGGGCAGGAAGGATGGGGGGACAGGATAGTTAGGGAGTTTGGGATGGACATGTACATGCTGCTGTATTTAAAATGGATAACAAGGTCCTGCTGTATAGCACGGAGAACTCTGCTCAATGTTATGTGGCAGCCTGAGTGGGAGGGGAGTTTGGGAAAGAATAGATAGATACTTGTATATGTGTGACTGAGTCTCTTTGCTGTCTACCTGAAACTATCACAGCATTGTTAATTGGCTGGAACTATCACGACATTGTTAATTGGCTATACTCCAAAATAAAAAGTTAAAAAAAAAAAAGATAACCAAGGAGCATGTGTGAGTGATGAATGTTCCATATAAAGATGGTTTTTCATCAGAATATTCTAGTATGTCCTCCAGTGTGGCTATACCATGAGATTTTCACAAGGGCAGTCGGCCACATTTAGGGAGAGGAAAAAGACAACAATGTGGCCATTTTAGAAATTACTTTGCCATGAAGAGTATGCTGTATTGACAAAAATTCCAGAACATCAGGTTTGCTATTTTAATGGATTAACATTCAAGATAATTTTAATATAATGCATGTGGCTTTTGTTCTGTTTAAAACTCAGTGGTTAAAAGCTTGGGCTTTCACATCAAGAAAACTCTACAGTATTTAGTGGTCGTGTGCCCTTGGGCTAGTCACTTAGCCCCTCTGATCCTCAGTTTCCTCATATGTAAGATGGAAATAAATATCTACCTCCAATGCTACCATGAAGACTAAGTGAGGACCATCTGGGAAGAGCTCAGTACAACACCCATCACCCAGCGGAAGCTCGGTGAAGGGTATCCATTACTATTATTAACAGTCAATTGTGTTCTGCAAACTGGGTGATATACAGGTGGAAGAAATTAAAAAGATGAAAATTGGTGATCCACTTGACAGATCTACCGATCATGGGCCCCAAAATCATAAGGCCCATCTGGAAAAGCTTCTGCAGTACTGTGAAGCTGGAGTGAAAGAGGGGGCCACCCTGGTGTATGGAGGAAGACAAGTCCAAAGGCCAGGTATGATCACCTCCAGGGGAGGGATGCTGGGGGCCTGGCTTCTTAAGTTGGAATAATTGGTAACAGGCTTCATTACAGCACCATCTTGCCTCAGAAGTAAACAGTGGCATTTATGTTATGGTCAGAAGAAATACATTCTAGATCCTGCTTGGCCACTTTTAAGCTGTGACACCTTCGACAATAGTTTTGGTGAGCCCTAGTTGTAAAATGCGATGAAATGCGCACATCCTGCTTTACAAGGCTGTGAAAATCAAATAAAATGATGTGACAGGCCCTTAGCTATGCAGTAAACAAGCGTAATGGATAAGTGTGTTTCAGGAGCTGGCGGTTTTCATTCCTGGCAATGTGAGGCTTAATCTTAGCCAGTTTATCCTGGGAAGGATTCATTCCTGTTGTGTAACTGTTAATGAAGAACTGACTCATTAGAAAAGACCCTGATGCTGGGAAAGGTTGAAGGCAGGAGGAGAAGGGGATGACAGAGGATGAAATGGTTGGATGGCATCACTAACTCGATGGACATGAGTTTGAGTAAGTTCTGTGAGTTGGTGAAGGACAGGGAAGCCTGGTGTGCTGCAGGCCACGGGGTTGCAAAGAGTCGGGCATGACTGAGTGACTGAACTGAACTGAACCCAGTACTTGTTACAGAAGTATGTGAATGACTCCATGCCATGATACCCAAAAGGAGAGAAAAATGAACAAACAACAGGTGTAAAACCTCCTGTCTTACTGTGATAGACTGAGTACCAGCCGTACGACTGGATATGATGTGTCTTCTATGGGATCCAGTGTGTAACACAGCATCACCGATGAAGTATTCTTGCCAAAAACATTTAACCATGAATCTAACCATGCCTTTATATCATATTTTCTATTTAAAGAAGCACAGGGGATAGGGAAACAAATCAAATATCATCCCAAGGAAGCAATGACAAATCTGAAATGCCTAAGATATTCTGCCGGACAGCTGAATCAGTTTGTTTAACAAAGTCATGCATGTGTGCTAAGTCACTTCAGTCATGTCCGACTCTTTGCAACCCTATGGACTGTAGCCTACCAGGCTCCTCTGTCCATGGGATTTTTCAGGCAAGAATATCAGAGTGGGTTACGATTTCCTACTCCAGGGGAATCTTCCCACACCAGGGATCGAACCTGTGTCTCTTGAATCTCTTGCATTAGCAAGCAGATTCTTTCCCACTGTGAATTCACCGGTTTAACAAGTCAGTGCCATGAAAATTAAGGGGTGGGCATAAGGGAGGAAATGTTCCAGATTAAAGCTATCTAACAACCAAATGCAAAGTGTAACTTATTTGAATCCCTGAATCAAACAAATCAACTACAAAGAGATATTTTCTAGAAATCAGAAATTGAATACAAATATCAAATCATTATGTTGTACATCTGAAATTAATGTTATGTGTCAATTATATCTCAATTTAAAAATTAGAAGTTAAATTGAAACAAACTATGAATAAGGGATTAGCGTTAATTTTGTTAGGTATGATAATGTACATTACAATTTATACTCCAAGTATTCTAGTACAAATCTATGTCTCTGGAATTTGCTTTAAACTATATCAGCAAGGAAAAAATGAATCAAATCTAGCAAAATATATACATAAAGATTTATTTTACTATTCATTATACTATTTTCTCTACTTTTACATATGTTTGAAATTTTTGTAATAAGGACATTAAAAATATAAGAACCTAGGATTGTTAACACCAAATAGGAAAATGGAAGTCTTCTTGGTTTTACTGACCCAGAAGGGAAGAAAAAAAAGTTGTAATGTAATTAAATGAGAGAACTACTAATTGAAAATTACACTATAATTGATGTTATTTTCTTCTGGTTTTCAAATAGGCTTTTTTATGGAACCTACTGTCTTCACAGATGTGGAAGACCACATGTATCTTGCCAAAGAGGAATCCTTTGGGCCTATTATGGTCATTTCTAAATTCCAAAATGGGTATGTTCCTAGGCATAATTTAACTGGGTTGACTAGATACAGGTTTTTTTTTCCCCTACCACTGTGCTATATACAGAGCATAAAGTTAAAGAACATACAATTTCTGCTGCTGCTGCTGCTGCTGCTGCTGCTGCTGCTGCTAAGTCACTTCAGTCGTGTCCGACTCTGTGCGACCCCATAGACGGCAGCCCACCAGGCTCCCCCGTCCCTGGGATTCTCCAGGCAAGAACACCAGAGTGGGGTGCCATTGCCTTCTCCGATACAATTTCTACCATAATAATAATTGACAAATAATTAGAAGAGAATGCTAACTTACAATGTAAGTTGTAATAAATTTTTGCTCCTTAGCTTAAATTAATGGCTGACATCATATGGTATTTGCTAGTTTTAATTTTTGTACAGTTGGCATTTGAAACATCTCTGGAATAAGGCCAGTAACTGAGACTAACAGAAGTGGTTTTTGCATTTACATTTTTAGAGAAGGCATCATCTATGAAATCTGATTTTCCCAAATAAAGAGTGGAGTGTTTTCTCCACAGGGGATCATGCCCCCAAAAACCTAAAACTCAACTCTTTGTAGAAAGCCCACAGTCACCTTATAATCAACCGTAAATGACGTACTGGTTTGTCAGGGTCCCTGAAACTTCCCAAAGTGTTTAGCATATCAAAGAAGTCCATATGGTAACTGAGTTCCTATCATAATATTTAATATAATAGACTCTCTGGTATACTGCACACAGTTCTTTAGAATTCTGGCTTTAGTTTTTCTTTAACCAATAAGAAGGTGGTAAGAAACAGAATACCCAGTTCAGAAGGGCTTCTTGGTCTTTGATAGATTGTAAGAGAACTTTGGGGACACTAAATTGTAGTAACATTTTGACATACTGATCAAAAGATGCTCTTTTAACCTCTTTTCCTAATTATAAATTCCCCTATATGATAGTCGTGTTAACCATGCAGATATTAGAAGCCAGGTTTAGAGAATGTAAGCCTACATAAATCACAAATCCTATCCTCAAGGAGGTCACCATCTAATAGGGGAGACAGACAAAGAGACAGGCAGTTAACCCAAGAGGGTGTAGGTGGGAAATGCAGTGGGTGGAGTCTGCACTGACCACCCCTGTGGGCTTGGGTTACTAGCGTAATTCCTCTATTAAGTTTCTCTATTTGTAAAGTTTATCTATTTGTGAAGTTGGGCTAGTTATTAATAGTATCTATGTTTTGGGATCATTGTTGGTGATGGACAGGGAAGCCTGGCGTGCTGCAGTCCATGGGGTCGCAAAGAGCCAGACACGACTGAGCGACTGAAGATTTAAATGTGTTTGCTGCTGGTGCAGTTGCAATCATTGTTATTATTCTAAAAGTGGACAAGGTGTACTATGAAGCTGTGTGATCTCAGCAGTCCTCAGTGGGCATTGGCATCCAGCCATCTTTCAGCCTTAGTCCAATCTATGAATATCTTCAGTGCGATCAAGTGCAGTGCATCAAGTGTGAGAGTTTTAGCAGAGTCTAGTCCACTCCAAGTGAGATTCCACATTTCTCATGAAATTTGAAAATTGGATAGAGACAAGATTACCTTTGAAAATCCCTAGGGGAGGCACCACATTCAAGCCTTTGTTGTCTCTTCAAAGAATTCAGCACAACTAATTTTTCTTCCAGCTTTGGAACAGAAATCCCATTTCCTTGCCAGATCCCCAGATGAAATCTTGGCTTGCATTTACTGGCCATGTTGTAGAAATTTCATGTTTTTTTTTTTAACATTAGGATGACACTCATAAAAATGAGATACAGTATGGCAGGCACATGGGAACTGGAACAAGCGGAGACACGAGTGGGTTCATGTCTGCACTGACTTGGCCACGCACACATACTGAGACAGAAGGCAGGGAAGTCACCAGACCCACTGAAGGAATGATTTTACTACCCTTTTATGGGATTAGCCTATTAATTGAGTTCACATTTGATGTTGCCACATCCTAGTATAAAGAAAAATGAAATGTTCTCTTTCTCCTTGGGAACTTCCTGTCTAGTTGGAAGGTGACTGAGTTGGAGGAACATGGGCTACCCAATTATAGCTGACTTTCACTGAGCATTTCCTTTGTTCCAGACACTATTGGCTCATTTAATCCTTATGACAACAGACAGGAGGTGCTATTATTACTATTTCCATTTTTTCACAAGAATACAGAAAAGCTGGGGGAGATGGGGTCATTTGCCCAAAGGTTACCCAGGCAGTCTGGCTGCTGA
This sequence comes from Bison bison bison, assembly GCF_000754665.1. Lineage (NCBI taxonomy): Eukaryota > Metazoa > Chordata > Mammalia > Artiodactyla > Bovidae > Bison > Bison bison. Next base: position 4,491,625 of record NW_011494899.1, read on the forward strand.
GCCTTCTCACTGGGCCACTCCACTCTACCGCCTAAGCAGTAGCACTGATGGGATCTGAGAAGGCTTCAGGGTGAGGCATGGAATGAGCCCTTGAACTGTGCATGTAAAATCTGAATAGATGGAGGGACTGAGAGGGTGCTCTGAGAATATATAATATCTATATATGGAACTGAGGGGAAAGACAAATGGGGTAGTCATGAAGGAAAACCAATGAAGATGATTAAAAAGATGACTTCAGCTCAGATTTTAAAGGGTGTCACATGATATATGTGAAAAAATACAATACTAGGGTTGTAATATCTCATTGGGCGTTTCTTTTGGTGTAAGCCTGGAATATTTCATTTATAAAAATGTAAGCACACTGGCAGTAACATTTTCCTGTTTCTAACACAGAGGGGAAAAATATTAGAACATAAAATGAAAGTGTTTTGCTTTTACGTTTAATGAGGTTTTATGTCTTCCTAAAAACATCTTATAGGGACGTCGATGGAGTGTTGCAGCGAGCAAATAATACAGAATACGGCTTGGCCTCAGGAGTTTTTACAAGAGACATAAATAAAGCCATGTATGTGAGTGAAAAACTAGAAGCAGGAACTGTTTTTATTAACACCTACAACAAGACGGATGTGGCTGCTCCTTTCGGCGGATTTAAGCAGTCTGGGTTTGGAAAAGACTTAGGTATGAATATGCCTTACCTTTCTACTGCACATCATAAAAAGCCCACTTCGTGCTTTGTCCAACACTTGTATGTTGCTTTAAAGGGCATTTCCCACATGGTAGTTGATCTGGGGTTTCAAGGGCATTGATTTTTCTTTCAATGTTAAACATTTTTTAAAAACTTTTTATTTTATTTGGAGTATGCTGATTAACAATATTGATAATTTCACGTGGACGGCAAAGGGACTCAGCCACACATATACACATATCCATTCTCCCCAAACTCCCCTCCCATCCCAGGCTGCCACATATCAATGGTTAAACATTTTATTGAACGTAACGTACATATAGAAAAGAACACAAATTGTATGGAAAAGGGCTTCCTTTTAAAAAAGAAGATTCCTATCGAAAAGAAAACACTGACAATTTAGCTAAAATATGTTCGGTTGTTTCTTTTAACCTGACATTCAGCATGAACTTGGTTTAGGTGTCATGGGACCAAGTGGAACCAAGAAAGGAAAATGGGTAGAAGGCAACAACCAGCTAGCTCCAAGAATGTATGCTGTCTCTGAACCACTTGGCAGTCTTTCAGAGTCCACACTGAAACTGGCAGAGTTTTCTGGGCCTCTGGGAGCTCAGACATAGAGTTTGCAGAAAGCCCCCAAAAATGTAATTTACAGTGGGCAGCAACATTATCACATTTCCAGTAATAGCTTATTTTGAAAACTAAATACATACCAGGCCTATAAGAGCATATCAGCAGCCCTCACAATAGCCATGGGAGCTTGCTATCCAGTTGCTAAATTGTGTCCAACTCCTTTCAACCCCATGGACTGTAGCATGCCAGGCTCCTTTGCCCATGGGATTTCCCAGGCAAGGATACTGGAGTGGGTTGCCATTTTCTTCTCCAAGGGATCTTTCTGATCAAGGGATCGAACCCGAATCTCCTGCATTGGCAGGCAGATTCTTTACCACCGAGCCACCAGGGAAGTCCCAGCCATGGGAACCCAGGTGCTATTATTATCTTTATTTTACAGATGAGGAAAATGGCCCTCAGAGAGACTGGGCAACTTGCCCAAAGTCAGTCAGCCAGCCATGGACAACAAGACTGCAAAGCGAGGTCTTCCAGCTGTGTAGCCCATGTCCTCACCCCTCACAGTCTGGCATGTTGTTTCAAAAGTTGAAATGTTTGTGATTTACCAAAATTACAGTCTGCTTGTTAATTTGGGGTATTTTTACATCTTCTCTTTCCTGATGACATTTGACAATTTATTTGCAACAATAAGAGTGACTCCCGTTTTAAATTCCATTGAGTTGAAGTTTAATTCTTTTTTTTCTTTTCATGTCTTCAATCTGGCTTTCATCCCTGGATCTAAACTACAGGGGGAGATTTTCTTAGGGAAATTATTATCAGGAAGCAATAGTGTTAGCATTATCAGGAAGGCAATAGTGTTCCATTTGTCTTTGGATAGAGAATGATCGATTTGTCTGTTTTATTATAACACAGTAGAGTTTGTCTTAACAGTTTCTTCCTCTCTGAATTTGAAACTCCCTCAGCTCAATGGTTCCCAGCTGCACACTGGATTAGAATCACCTGGGAGCTTTAAAAAAAAAAAGCAAAGATGCTGATTTAACTGGTCTGAGGTGTGACCTGGGATCAGGAATTTTAAAAGCTCCCTAAGGTGATTCTAATTTAACAGTAAGAACCCTGAGTTTAAGCTTAACTCCAGAATCATATACTCATCAGTTTCACTCATGGTATTCATGCCCCTTAACTGCTGTAGAAATCGATGATTGCGGAAGCTCAAAACAGGAACGGCACAGAAACAAAATGGCAGACCTATTTTTTTGCCTGGATATGCCTTCTGTGGATTTCCCAGGTGCCTCAGTGGGTAAAGAAACCGCCTACAATGCAGGAGACACAAGTGGCCCAGGTTCAATCCCTGGGTCAGGAAGATCCCCTGGAGGAGGGCAAGGCAACCCACTCCAGTATTCTTGCCTGGAGAATCCCATGGACAGAGGAGCCTGGAGGGCTTCAGTCCATAGGGTTGCTAGGAGTCAGACACAACTATAGTAACTACATGCACGCATGCATGCCTTCTGTGTCTTTAACATACTATGTAAGTCAGGAAAAATACATTTCTCTTTTCTCTAACAAAATGAAACAAAATGATCTCAAATTTCACTCTATTCTGCATTTATTGTAATTGGATTTAATGCATTTAACTGCATTTAATATAATTACATTTAATGTAATTGGAAGGACAGTATCCTGATCACTTTTGTTCAGCTTAAATGGCGAGGAAGAGAGATGAAGATTTATCATCAAGCCAGGACATAAAGAAGGGTTTTGGGTAGAGGTTGATAAGTCAACAGTGTGGTCCTTAGAAGGCCTGGTAGCTGGTCTAAACCCTTATCCTCAAAGTGTAGACCATGAGCATCAGCATTTGGGGAATGGTTAGAAGCATATAGGGATTCCTTGGTGGCTCAGACGGCAATGAATCTGCCTGCAATGCAGGAGATGCAGGTTTTATTCCTGGGCTGAGAAGATGCCCTGGAGGATGGCATGGCAACCCACTCCAGTAGTCTTGCCTGGAGAATCCCCAGGGACAGAGGAGCCTGGTGGGCTATGGTTCATGGGGTTGGAGAGTCAGACACGACTGAGCAACTTTCACTTATAACCTTGGGGCCTCTGCTGGATTTAATCCAGTCAGACTCTACAGTGTCATAAGATCAGGTGATTCACATGAAATCGAATGTTTGAGCAGCACTGTCTCAGCCCCACTCTCTTGCTCAGTGAGATACACTACACCTGGCGCCATCACGTCCACCTGTGAACACAGTCCATCAACTGCTTTTCTCTTTCCTAGGTGAGGAAGCTCTAAATGAATACCTCAAAACCAAGTCTGTGACGTTGGAGTACTAGAGCAGTGCCATCCTCAGGAACTCCTCGCGGGCCCACCACTCTTCAGCTCTCCCAGTGAAGAAGCCTGGCTGTGCCGAGGACAGAGGTGCCAGCCGCCAGCCGAAAAACATGCACAGGGACCATGAGGAGGGTGGGGCCACATGTCTAAGCATTTACACCTGTGCCTGAGTGTTTTCTAATACCCCTTTTATACCTTAAAATGATGTTGGGTTTTGACTATGTTGTATACCACACGTATTTCTAAAATATTGAGCTGCTTTTTTTCCCCCACCAAGACTAATCCTAATCAAGGTTGTTCGTTTTGCAAACATCAATATGATGCAGTTATAGTACAGAAAGTTGGGAACCCTTGTATAATAGGTAAGGTTTTAACCTATGAACCAGGCATGTGGGGGTTATTAAAAAGATTTTCTGTAATCTTTTAAATATATTTTTTATTTGGAGGATAATTGCTGTACAATATAGTATTGGTTTCTGCCACAGAACAAGGCAAATCAGCCATAATTATACGTGTATCACCTCCCTCTTGAGCCTCCCTCCCTTTCCCTCATCCCACCCATCTGGGTCATCAGAGGGCACAAGCTGGGCTTCCGTGCTATATACCAGCTTCTCACCAGCTGTCTGTTTCACACATGGTAGCACATACATGTCAATACCACCTTCTCCATTTGCCGCAATCTTTCTTCCCCTGTTATTTTGCTTTCAAGAAACAGTATATCCCCCAAGGAAAGCGAAGGAAGTTTTTTTATTTTCTTTCGGAAATAAGATACATCTTTATGCCCTTGATGTTCTATTTTTCAACCCACTGTGATAAGTCACCAGCTCATAAACAGTTCTTGAGTACCTACTAAGTACGAGGTGCTATATTATGTCCTGAGGAGTACACAAAGTTTAATGACATGATTTTTAACTTCAAATAGTTGAAATTCTTGTCAACAGCTTTTAAAGTGAATTTCACAGTATGATATATTATTAAGTAAGTAGTTTTTGGAGGCTGATCTTGGTTCATATCATACCATCTTACTGTCTATGTGACTTGGGGAAACTGATACAATTTCTCCAAGCCTCAGTTTCCTTGTATGTAAAATGGGGACAGTAATGCCTCCCTCAGGAACCTTATGATGAGGTGAGGATTCAATGCAATAATCTTAGTAAAGCACCTTGCACTGGGCTTTGTTCATGGTAAATACTCAATAAAGGGCAGATTGGTTACCTAATATCTCAATATAAAGCTGAGAGGTGGAATCTATAAAATAGGGATAAAGTTCCTATCTCATTAGGTGTCGTAAGGATTCAATGGGATTATACACATAATGCACTCAACAAGGTGTCTAGATCATTCTCTGTGCTCAAGAAAGAGGAATTATTACAACTCATGAAGCACTTCATAATTGCCTGATGCAGACAAAAACAGGTGGGTAAGTAGTCCAGGTGTGACTAGCAGAAGGTGAGATCCTGACTTGAAGAGTCTCTAGAAGTTTGTCAGAGCAATTAATTTCCATTAATTCTCTTTTTAAAGTAAAATTTCAGTAAACATTCCTATCTCTCTGGCTTTGAAGAAGCCCTTAGGGATTACTTAACTACTTTGGAACTCAGCAGTTTAACCAAGAAGAGTGCAGGGAATTGTTAATCAATAAACAACAATAACAAAATCAGGGGCAGAAAACTTTCAAAAGGAAGAATATTAGGTATGATCCTGGCATGATCAATAGAGCAAATTTTGCCTGTAAGCTGGCACAGGTAAAATTCTAAATTTGGACCCAACAGGGTCCAAATTGATAGTTCATATTTGAATAAAATGACAAAGTTCTTATTATAAAGGAACCACATTTTAAATGCAGTTTTTTTACTGATTTCATGTGATTTAAAATATCACTTTATTTTATACCACTGAATATTTTACTGATAGATGAAATGGCAAACAAAAACATGCCCATTTCTTTTAGACTGACTTTTACCTTCTAATATTAATCTCAGTAGCAGTGCTTTTAATCTTTTGGGGGGGGAGTCATAAACCTCTTTTGAGAATCTGATAAAAGCTATGGATCCCCCTGTCCAAAACTCACACCTGCACACCTAATTCTGCAAATATCTTCAAGAAATTCACAGACCTCCTAAAACCCATGCTTGAGCTCTAGATTAAGAACTCATTTTTCCATAGTGAGTTTTGAAGTTCTTAGTGGCTTGAGTTTTTATATCCGATTGCTGACCAGAGTCAAAGGCTACATGGGATTTATAAAATGACAAGTGAATTTGAACGAGAATATAATGATACACAGCCTGCTAGGTAATTTAATTAACATACAGAGTAATTTATCACCATTTCTTCACATCACTGATTATTTTGCTAAAGGATAAAGCTGTGATTTGTTCCCTTAACTGGGGAGTTGAGGAGGTGTGGACACTTTTAAACGTTCTATTTTCCTTCCATTTCCCAGTGCTGCCCTTTTGTTCAAACACCCTTCCTGACCTTTCTTGTGCCCAACTTGGTTTTAAGTATCTCTCCTCTATACTTTGTCTGGAACACAGTTCTTACCACGTGGTGCTGGAATGATTGGTCTTCCTAATTAGATATGAGAACCCCTTCCCCACTCCCAGGATTGGCATCTGTCAATAATAACAGCTATCACTTATGTAGGGGCTGCTGTATGCTAGTCACTATGTTAAGCCAACTTACTTAAACTTCACATCTGAAAAGATGAATAAATCGAGGCGCTCTTTTTACTGGCTCCACCCCACCAAGAGGTTATTGCGTTTCCTGACTGGCCTTCCTGATCCCTCCCTGTGTGGTTCAAACCCTAAGTCAGAAACGTGTCACTCCTCTGCACAAAACCTCCTAATGGCCCCCATTTCGCTTACAATAAAGTCTACCCCTTACCATGCCTGCAAAGTCCTATCAACTTTGTTCCTGGCTACCTCTAACCTCATCTCCTACCATCTACCCTCTCATTCTGTTTAGCCACCCTGGCTGCCTTGATGTTCCTCAAACTGATCAAGCACACTCCTAACTCCTAAGTGCAGGGCCTTTGCACTTACTGCTCCTTCTTCCCAGCAGTGTGCTGGTAAATATTTAACAAGTGGCTCTCTGGGGAAAAAAATCAAAAACAAAATTCTGACTTGTAGCATTTTCTGATTTCTGTGTATAAATGCTCTCATACTGGCTGCTTTCAAGGTACAAACTTCACTGAACACAGAATTGGGAAGAGATACGTGTGATTAGAACAAGTGTGGGCTACAGCCAGTACACCACTGTCTCTTCTTGAAACTTGCCCACACGCCACCTCCCAACAGGCTGCCTCATCTCCAGGTCTCTGCTCAAACATCATCTCAGTGGAGGTCCATTCGCTGATCACTCCTCCTAAAATAGCAATAAGATTCCCACATCCACACCTCATTTGTCCTCTCATTTTGTCATTTGCCTTCTCCTGCATTGTTTTTGCAGCACTTATCACCACATGGTTATTAATCATCCATCTCTTCCCATTAGAACTGAAGCTTTGTGAACAGGGGCTTTTGTTCAATGCTCTACCTCCAGTGTCTAACACATAGGAGGAGTTCAATCAATATTTGTTTTCAAATGAAGGAGGTTAAGTAACCTGCCCAGATCAAACAGCTATTCAGTGGCAGAGCAGGTACTCAAGCAATGAAGCTGAAAGTCTTTTAACCAAGCTAAGATCCCGTTGTTGCCCATAACCAAATCAGACCCTGGATAATGAATAGTAGGCATGTGTTAAATATTTGTCAAACTCAAAGCTAAACTGAGTGGAACATGAACTGTGAGAGCTTTTGTGGAAACGTCAAGAGACAGGGCAAGGAAACAAATTGGTTTCCCTATACCTGCCTTTTTAAGAAAACAGAAGCTCTCAAGGGAACCTGGTCTAGAAGTAGGTTATCAGACATGAACATGATTGAAAGGATGAATTATTATGATTATTACTATCATGCAAATAATACCTAAGTGGACTTTTAATAAGTCACACCTTATTTTGTAAAAATAATAAAATGAGAAGGTAAGATTCAACCACTCTCCACAAATAACCAGATGATATCTGAAATTGTTCCAGATTTTTTTCTATGAATATACTTTTTTTTAGAACTGGTATATACTGTACATAACTTTATCTGCTTTTTTCAATTAAAAACATGTAACCATCTTTCTATGTCAATAAATACCTCTACATATGTTCACTGGCTTTAATTCAACTTGTTCTCTTATTGTTGGACATTTATATTTGCTTTTTGACTGTTTTAAACACTACAATCTTTTTTTTTTCCCAAAAAATATTAATTTGGCTGCACTGGGTCTTAGTTGACCCGACACGTAGGATGTTTTGTCTCAGCACGTGGACTCTCTAGTTGCAGTGTGTGGGCTCAGTAGGTGCAGCACACGGGCTTAGTTGCTCCGAGGCATGTGGAATCTTAGTCCCCTGACCAGGGACTGAACCCCAGTCCCCTGTACTGCAAGGCAGATTCTTAACCACTGGACACCAAGGAGGTCCCCGCAATCAATCTTATATAGAAGTTTGTGAACAAAACTGTATTTACTTAATTAGAATAAATTCCTAGAGGTGTAATCTCTGATTAAAAGGATATAGCAATCTTGCCAACAGTTTCTCCACATTTTTGCCACCACTGTATTTTTCTTATAGCATAACACCTCACACTTACCAAACACTGTTCTAAGCACGTGATAGGTATTAAGTCATTCATTTCTTATTAATACTAAAACCACATAAGGGACATACTATTATTCCCATCTTACAAATGGAAAAACTAAGGTAAGTGGCTGGGCTGGGATCGAGCCTGCTTCGGAGCCTACGCTTGTGGCTTTGTGACTGGCAGACCCATAATGGCAGCGTGAGGCTGACTGAATTGAAAATGTGGCTCCACCACGTAAGTTGCATGGGGTCTTAGTTGCGGAATGTGCAATCTAATTCCTGGACCAGGGATTGAACCTGGGCGCCCTGCACTGGAAGGACAGTCAGCCATTGGATCACCAGGGAAGTCTCTCCACCACTTACCTATTGGGAGGCTTTAAAATTTTTGCTTAGTGTCTCCCTGCCACTTTTTTCTTTAAATCTGTGAAGTAGGTATAAGAGTATCTCATAAGGTAGTGGCCTTTTTTTTTTTTTAAATAAAAAAGAAATTCACTGTCACAAAACTAGAAATCCAGTGATAGCTTTGTCAAGTTATTTGATGCAGTAATTCAGTGATGTTCCTTGCTTCTCTGTGCTCTCCTTGGCGTGCTGACTGTGGCTCCAGGTAGGCCCACTAGGTCAGAGTGGCAAGAGCCATATCCAACCACAAAATACCCATGGTTTCAAAGAAGGAGCCATTTTTTCATGTGCCTCCTTCTTCGGAATAAGAAATCCTTTTCTTTCCAGAAAGTTTACTAACAAGACTTGCCTTGTGCCGCTTTGGGAAGGTTGTCACATACCCATCGCCCAAAACAATCACTGCCAGGATTTTCCATGAACAAATGGTGGAGAAAGTCGAAGCGTCACTCACTCAGTCGTATCCAACTCTTTGTGACTCCATGGACGGTAGCCTGCCAGGTTCCTCTGCCCATGGAATTCTCCAGGCAAGAATACTGGCGTGGGTTGCCATTCCTTTCTCCAGGGGATCTTTCCGACCCAGGGATCGAACCCGGGTCTCCTGCACTGCAAACAGATTCTTTACTGTCTGAGCCACCAGGGAAGCCCATATGGTGGGGAGTCACCCACAAAGATGCCAACATTAAACTCTGGGGAAAAGTCTACTAATCAGTTAGACAAAAGACAGTAGTAAACCTGTCTTTCTTCAGGACTGGTGACCACTGATGTTTAAGATGTATTACTTTATTGGCATCAAGAGAAAAAAAAAAGTTTTTTTTCATGAACATTTACTGTACAATTCCGAGTGAAAGGCACCATGCCAGGCACCGAGGGAAATACAAGTGAAAGACTCAATCTCTTCGTCTTTTCTGCCACAGCCGTGGACTCGGGCACAGGAATACAAGCTACTTGGCAAGGCAGTTTTTTTTTTTTTTTTCAATAAATACCACATTTGATGCACAAAGTATTATGAGGATAGAGGAGATTCATTAAGAATATTTTTGCTTCCAAGACCATTAAACCTAATTACCCAGTTTAAGACTGTCAAAGAGCCATAAAAAGATAACACACAAGGCTAAAGAGAACATTTGAGCAGCCTTAGCAGGAACAAGACTGTTCAAATGGCAGCCGTCACCTTACACCTAAGAATCAGGCAGAGAATGCACAGGGTCAGACCAACCAAAGCATGACGGTGACTCAGTTTCCAAGAGACTGTAGAGCAAGCTGCTTACAAACAAAACAGCTTTTTCATTAAGGTATAACATACATAAAGTACACAGATGTTAAATGTGTAACTCGATAAATTTTTCTATGTGTGAGAGTGGTGGTAACTCACAAAACACTCAGAATAGTGGCAGGCACACAAAAAGGTTAATTACTAGTTAAGTACTAGCTGTTGTTTCATCTGCCACTTCAACAGGTAAAAAAGTATAACCTTGGTTTTATTTGCGTTTCTTTGAAAAATGGGACTGAGCATTTTTTCCCTGTGAATTATCTGCTCACATCTCACTACTGAGATTATTAGTCTTTTCTTTTTTTACTAATTTGTAAGAGCCCATTTTATACTAATAACACTCATTCTTTGCCTTTTATTGCAAATATTTTTCCCAATTTGTCCCTTGACTTTAGTACATGGTATGAGCCTAGATTCTAACTTTGTTTAAAAACAGCCATCCCTGACACTGTGTATTAAATAATGGATCCAATTTACACTTAACTATTGGAAGGAAAGTTATGACCAACCTAGACAGCATATTCAAAAGCAGAGACATTACTTTGCCAACAAAGGTCCCGTCTAGTCAAGGCTATGGTTTTTCCGGTGGTCATGTATGGATGTGAGAGTTGGACGGTGAAGAAAACTGAGCACTGAAGAATTGATGCTTTTGAACTGTGGTGTTGGAGAAGACTCTTGAGAGTCCCTTGGAATTCAAGAAGATCCAACCAGTCCATCCTAAAGGAAAACACTCCTGGGTGTTCATTGGAAGGACTGATGTTGAAGCTGAAACTCCAATACTTTGGCCACCTGATGCGAAGAGTTGACTCATTGGAAAAGACTCTGATGCTGGGAGGGATTGGGGGCAGGAGGAGAAGGGTGACGAAAGAGGATGAGATGGCTGGATGGCATCACCGACTCGATGGACATGGGTTTGGGTGAACTCCGGGATTTGGTGATGGACAGGGAGGCCTGGCGTGCTGCGATTCATGGGGTCGCAAGGAGTCGGACACGACTGAGCGACTGAACTGAACTGAAAAGGACAACCCTATCACATATTAGATTTCTTTTTTTCCTCCAATGTCATAAGAATGTCCAGAGAACTGAATTTAGGTGACTTCTTTAACTGTATAGAACACTTAGTTGTATTATATGAGATAGCCAAAGAAGGGGAGAAATATTAAAATTCTACATACTAGTATGTAATTCTACACTGACTAGTCTCTTTCACTGACCAGTCTACTACTTAGGTATGCATTTCTGGTGAACTTACACCTTCATATCCCCATGGATACTATGGCTTAAAATGCCCTGTACATCCCCATATACCTGTTGATTCATTTATCTACATCATTCAGTGCCTACTGTATACCATGCACCATGCTAAGGAGTGAACCAGACAAATGCAATTCTTCCCACAATGTGGCATAAATATTAGCTGGTAGAAGACATTATTTAAATATTTGTTAATTTATTTAAATACATATTTACACCAATAATTCATCACAGCTGTGTTTGGTGCTACCAGGTACAACATAGTATCTTTTCTAGCTGAGAAATCTGGTTTCCAGATCTGTTCACTCTGCATACTTTTAAGGCACAGCCTGGGTTCCAATTTCCAATGGGAAATACCAGAAAGAACCTTGAGAATAATCTTCAGAGTATTCACAAGGATAAGGTGAGGAGTAAGAAAAAAAACAGTTAAAAAAAAAACCCTAAAACATTAGGGAACAAAGTCCCATCAGCTCAATGCACTTGGAGACACTCCTCTAAATTCTCTAGTTTACATCCTGAGCAAAGCCAGTTCCATGGCAAATAGAACCCAAACAAGTTTAATAAGGTCAAGAATAAGGCAGAAAGGAGACCCCAAAGTAGGATCATTTTGTCTTTTGAAAGGGAAAACCAATTACTATCTTTTTACGTACTGTTCCCTATTTTTCTTGGGGTGTCCCTATTCTCTACAATGAACAGATTTCAAAACTGGGCAACTGTGAGGAATAATTTCAATAGTTGAAACAAACAAAAACATTGCTTTATGAGAAAAAGAAAAAACAAAACCAAAAAAGTAAATTCTACATACAATTCAGAGAACTGAACTTAGATGACTTCTTTAACTGTATAGCACACCTGGTTGTATTATATGAGACAGCCATGGCAAGGGAGAAATATAAAAATTCTACATATTAGTATGTAATAAGGGGCTACAGAGTCATCGACAGTGATTAAACCAATTTAATCCAGTTTAAACCAGTGATTAAACCAGAACACCAGTTTTCCCGCTCAAATTGGAAAGGAATTTTTTTTTTTTTAATGAAAGTAGATATGTCTGAGGGTGGCTAAATGTAAGTAATTATTTTCTTTGTAAAAAACTTCTTTAAAAGATTTCTACCTCATTGACCCCATTTTGATGGTAATAAATAAGTCTGACTTTATAAAAACTTAAAAAATAAAAACCAACCTAGGTTGTTTTATCCAAGTGGACAATTTAAAGTAAAAACAAACAGGTGATATCTATTTTTACCTTAAAATAAGTTTGAGATTTCTGAAGTCTATGCTATGAAGAAGGATGCCAACAATCTCACTCATTACCATACATAAAATTAAGCTTTCTAAACGCAATCTCTTTAGCATGAAATCAAATACAGTGTGCTCTTAGAGGATCCCCAAATGCTATCTCTTCCAGCTCTTTAAAAGCCAGCTTCTGTTTCTCCAAAAAACAAAGTATATTCAATATTGCAAAAAAGCACCATAGGTATCTGAAATGCAAAACAACTAGTGAGTCACACTCTTTTCCATAGAATTGAAGTCAAGTGAAATGAAGTCGCTCAGTCATGTCCGACTCATTGTGACCCCGTGGACTAGCCTACCAGGCTCCTCCGTCCATGGGATTCTCCAGGCAAGAATACTGGAGTGGGCTGCCTTTTAATTAGCAGGCATCTATCACCTGTTTCTCAGATCACTTATTTCCCTGTTTTTCTTTGTTTTCACTAGTAGGACTGTCCAGAACCTCTATCTTGCCTTTTCCATCTTCTGAATGAGGAAGCTTAATATTATCTACGGTGACTTCACCTTCCGAAGAGGTGCTGTCGTCTTCATCCTCAGATTCTGAACTTTCCTCTGAACTGTCTTGTGAATTCTCTTCCGAACTGTCCTCTTCTTTCGAATGAGACTGATTCATCTCAAACAAGGCCACGTCCTGAAAGAAAAAAAATTACACACCATGTGGGAGATTTATTTTGGGGCAGTTCCCTAAAAAGTTATAAAAACAACTTTGGGAATGACCAACACTTAGCACAAATACTGAAGCACAGAAGACAGGAAATGTTTTTAATACAATACTATTATTCTTTCCAGAGATGGCAATGGCACCCCACTCCAGTACTCTTGCCTGGAAAATCCCATGGATGGAGGAGCCTGGTAGGCTGCAGTCCATGGGGTTGCTGAGAGTCGGACACGACTGAGCGGCTTCACTTTCACTTTTCACTTTCATGCACTGGAGAAGGAAATGGCAACCCACTCCAGTGTTCTTGCCTGGAGAATCCCAGGGACGGGGGAGCCTGGTGGGCTGCCAGACGTCTATGGGGTCACACAGAGTCAGACACGACTGAAGCGACTTAGCAGCAGCAGCAGCAGCATTATTCTTTCAGTTGCCAGAGTCTGGCCTAAGGATTTACTTTTATTACAAGTCTAAAAAGTTCCTCACAGCTGAATTCTATATAGCTGAATCTACCCAACAAAACTCACTCAACAAATATTAACAAATACCAACATTAACCGGGCACCACATTAGAATCTCAACAACAACAACAACAAAATCCTTGCCTTGGTGGAACTTATGTTTTTGAGCAGGAGGTGGCAAACCATGGCCTGCAGGGCAAACCCAGCCCCCTGCCTGTTTTCATGCAGCTCATGAACTAAGAATGCTTTTACATTTTGAGTGGTAGGAAAAAAACAAAACAACAAAAGAATAGTATTTCATGAAATGCAAAAATTGTATGAAATTCAAATTTTGGATTCCATAAAAAGTATATAAAACGTGCCTACTCATTACGTATCATCTACAGCTGTCTTTGGGGCTTCACAGGTGGCGCTGGTGGTAAAGAACCTGCCTGCCAATGCAGGTGGACATAAGAGATGTGGGTTCAATTCCTCGGTCGGGAAGATCCCCTGGAGGAGGGCATGGCAACCCACTTTAGTATTCTTGCCTGGAGAATCCCATGGACAGAGGAGCCTGGCAGGCTATAGTCCATGGGGTCGCAAAGAGTTGGACACAACTGAAGCGACTTACCGAGCGCACACACACACACAGCTGTATTCACATGGAAATGGCAGAAATAGACAGTCATACCGGAGACAGCATGGTCCACAAAGCCTAACGTTATTTACTATCTGGCCCCCTACAAATAATGGCTGCTGACCTCTGTTTTAGTTAAGAAACAGGTTTTCCGGTGGTCCAGTGGGCCCACGCTCCCAATGCAGAGGGCCCAAATTTGATCCCTGGTTGGGGAACTAAATCCCACGTGCTGTAACTAAAAGCCTAAGAGCTGGTACAGCCAAATAAATAAATGTATTTTTTAAAGGCAATAAACAATTACTCAGAAAGCACAGTGTAGGGCAGTGAAAAGTTAAAGAAGAAAAAAAGAAGAAAGAAAACCATTGAGGTGACAAGTGATGAAAGATGGAGGAATTTGGGGATGGGATTTTACAAAGAGGGAAAAGGCCCAGAGCCAAGGAGACGGAGGCTGGAGTACAATCAGTGAGGGTCCTTGGTGGGAGAGAAGGTCAGTGGAGAGATGGAGGCAGGATCACACTGGCCCATGAAGGACTCTGAATTAATTAGAAATGTGATGGGAAGCCCCCTGGTTCCCAAACTGGGAGCCACATACAATGTGTCAAGAACAAGCTTTGGGGGGAAAAATGTGGAAGCAGAAAGCCTGGCTGGGAACTTCCTGGGATAATCCAGAGGAGAGACTGTCATCACCTAGAGTGAGGGTCCTGGGTGCCGAGCAGGAGTGGCTTGATTCGAGATGTACTCTAGATGCAGAGCTGCCATATCTGCTGATGGATCAGGTATATGATTATTAAAAATGGTGTCAGATCTGTCCAGACATGAGTGTTATAAAGGGGATTTCAGTGCAGAAATAAGAGGAGCCCAAAGTGAGAGACTGGAGAAGGCAATGGCACCCCACTCCAGTACTCTTGCCTGGCAAATCCCATGGATGGAAGAGCCTGGAAGGCTGCAGTCCATGGGTCACTAGGAGTCGGACACGACTGAGCGACTTCACTTTCACTTTTCACTTTCATGCGTTGGAGAAGGAAATGGCAACCCACTCCAGTGTTCTTGCCTGGAGAATCCCAGGGACAGGGGAGCCTGGCGGGCTGCCGTCTATGGGGTCACAAAGAGTGGGACACAACTGAAGCGACTTAGCAGCAGCAGCAGCAAAGTGAAAGACAATTTTCACACCTGAGTTATATAAGCAGTTTTTCTGTTATACACATTGTTTATTTTTGCATTCTCAATGAATCAGACTCTGATTACTTCTTTTGGGCCTTGAATGGGAAAACTTTTAAAAACTCAGGACACTTAGTATATACATGCTTCTAGATAACACATGTGTTATTGGAGTGGAAAAAGCCTTTCTATGATTCTGAACGACTAAATTCCTAGACTTCACCCAGGGAAGCTTGCTGACTTATGAGGTTATTAGGATTAAATAACTCGGTCATTTAATCATCAAATGACTGAGCACCTGTGCAGCACTGGAAACATGAGCTGACTTTGCAAAAAGGAAAATAACACTTGGAATTAAAATTTAAAAGTTCTTTCTTTTTCAGGTGATGAAACATATTGTTTATTTTATACTATGAAATGAAAACAAGGCATAGTTACCATTTGAATAACTTGTCCAAGAGTCTCATCAGTATTTTCAATATTGAAATGACCAGGTGGTGCAGCTGCCATTTCTTTTCTTAGCTTTTCATTTGCCTGAGCCATCTGTGGGAGAAAGGTCCGTACTTGGTCCAATACTAAGGAGCGAAAATATCATTTATCAATATTTATGTTAGTCTTTGGCCAAACTTTTAAAATTCAGAATTTCTATAAAAACACTTCTCAATCTGACAGGAATAATAACAACAGTTCAATAAAAAAGCATTCAAATTCCTTCTATTTTAAAACTTTTCATTCTCTTCTGAATTCTTAAAATGGTGGGCTTCCCTGGTGGCTCAGACAGTAAAGAATCTGCCTGCAATGCAGGAGACCCGGGTTCGATCCCTGGGTCAGGAAGATCTCCTGGAGAAGGGAATGGTTACCCACGCCAGTATTCTTGTCTGGGGAATTCCTCTGTCCATGAAAAACAGTATGACTGTACAATTCAGCAATTATTTCTCAATGTTTTCTGGTTTTCATATATGCCCAGAACTGAAAATTCCTAGAAGAATGGCATTCAACAGACAGTAAACTGATTAAGTAGGCAGTTGGACTTAATAGTTAAATGCATGAGACTCCGAGGCTTTGGGGTCAGACTGCTGAGGCTCTTCAGAGAACCCCGGTTCCACGTCTTACTACCTGAGTTACCTGGGCAGGTTAATGAAGCAATGGATGTTGATGAGGCCCACATCTGTTTCCCTTTCTTCTGATAATGATGACTTTCTTAAGTGGACTGTTGAGAAAGATGTCCATTCTTCCAGAGTCAATGACTAGGTGAGTTGCTGAATGTAAACCTAGAGCTGCTGATAAACTGGCCCAGCTACCACCCATCATCAGGGAAGAACTGGTTCTAGATAAAGTCACCTAGGAAAGTAGAACTAAGAGATATAGAGTGGCAGATCCCAGGTGACGCTGAGCACCTGGATGATGCAGATGTACCTGAAATCACTGGGGGTATTTTTCCCCAAAAAATGAGCCAACATCAGTTGGCTAAAGGCAACTGGAGCTGGGTTTCATTCATGTGCAACCACAGGAATCTAATACATTTAATTTAACCAATCAAAACCTCAGTTTACTCATCTGTGAGTGCTAAGCACAGGGGAGACAAAGAACAGGGATATGTCATTTACTGAGTTAGCTCTCAAGAGAGGCCCAGCATATAACCATGCACATCATGAGCTCTCAGAACTTAAGTCACTGACACAGCCATGTAACAGTGGACTAAAATGTTCAGAGCATGGAAGAAGAAAATGGAGGTGAGGATCAAGAAATGGCCTTGAATTGTGAAACAGGACTGCTAGGATTCCAGATGGTATACCCAACTTGGAAAAGAATTTGGCAATCTTTTCTCTATCAAAAAATACACTCTGGGGACTTCCCTTGGGGTCCAGTGGCTGAAACACCATGCTTCCAATGCAGGGAGGTGACAGTTCCACCCCTAGTTGGGGAACTAAGATCCTACATGATGGGTGGCACGGCCAAAATACTAAAAAATAAAAATTCTTAAAATTCCACTCAGAGATATGTACCCTCCAAAAATATAAACCTATGTCTACACAAAAACTTATATTTGAATGGGGACCCACCATGCAATCATTTCAGCTGTTGTACATTTAGTGCATATTATGGTTAACTTCCCCTCGACTACTCACAATTTTGTAGTTTACAGACATGATAACCTCATGTATCATTTACACCATTTTTACTAATTCTTGTCTTTATTTTCTTTTAAACATTAAAAGGGAATTACACAAATGCTAAGTGTTACATGATGCTATCTGAACAAAGTCTGACTCACATATATTTAGAGTATGTGGTACACCAATATCACAGAGTAATTAATAAAAAGAACTGGCCCTGTTATGAGTAATGTTTACCATTTAAGTAACTGTGTCCAATTTAATCAAATCTGGTGGTGTTTTCCCACATCCGTGTGTGAAATTTAGGAGTCAGTAACCTCTGGAAACATTCCCCATGGAGTTTAACAATAATTGATTTTGATTTCCAAAAATCCATCCCACAAGTTTTTCTGGGCAAGGTTACCCTCTTAAGTGTTAGTCACACTCAGTCGTGTTTGACTCTTTGTGACCCCAAGGACTGTAGCCTGCCAGGCTCTTCTGTCCATGAGATTCTCCAGGCAAGAATACTGGAGTGGGTTGCCACTCCCATCTCCAGGGGATCTTCTCAACCCAGGAATCAAACCCGAGTCTCCTGCCTGGTTTAAGCCCCACCCTCTTAAAGCAGGGGAATAATACAAGAAATTTTATCCCTGTGCACTGAATTCATGATGTAATTTCCAAGTAAGACTTGCTAGAATGGAGACTCTGACAACAAAAGCAGACACTGTCCCAACAAATAAGTGATTAATTAGGCAGAATTTCATATCACAGAGGGTTCTTGAGAGAGAGAGAGAAAGAGAAGAGAGGGAAGGGTACTTACAGGGACTCCTCTCTATCCGAACTGTTTGAAGAGTAGAATTCTTTCTGGAATTAGGCTTGGAGTTGATGAGCAACCTGTCCCATATACCTGCAAACACACACACACACTTCCTTTATTACAGCACAAAGAAATAGGAGCCCAAGAGCAAACTTTGCAAGACCACCCTCCACCCTCAAGTCTTGACTGTTCCTTCCTCACTTTCTAACACATTAAACAAAAAAAAAAAAAGAAGGAACATTCCAAGTTCCATGACAACATTTTAGTTCTTTCTGCAGATCTCCCCCCTTTAAACCTGTCTCTTACATCTCTGCCTCACCAATGCCAGGTAGTAAATGCCCACTAAACTGCACCTTTCTGGGCCAGAAATCTACCAGCAACAAATGTAGGTCGGCAATGACAGAATGCAGGAAGCAGTACAGAATACATAAGGGTTAAGTAAAGCCAGAAATGGTTTACCAGCTACATTATATTGGGCAAATCACCTACACTTTTTGAGTATTAATTTCTTCATTTATAAAACATCTCTGCCTGGTAAGTTCCCTTTCAGTCAAGATGTCTGATGTAGACAAAACAGCCCTTTAAAGAGAACCCCTTTAGCCTTTTCACAGCTCCTCAAATCAACCCAACTCTCCAGCCCATCAGAGCACAGAGAACAGGACTTACTTTCAAAACCCAAGGCTTTATGCACCCCGGTTCCCACACCTGGAAAATCTCTTCACTCTGGCATAAAAATCCTGTTCACCCTCAAAGCAGCAGCTCCACACTCCTAGCTACTATCAATAGCTTATACCTAATAATTGGATTAGTGAAAAGAGCATGGACTCTGGGGCCACACCGATTGGATTCAAATGCCAATTTTGCCACTTTCCAGCCACATGATCTCCAACAAGTTACTTATCTGTGTGATACACCAGGTCTCAGTTTCCTCATCTGTACAACTGCCCTAACAGAACCAACTCCACACAGGGAAGTTGTGAGGATTAAATTTAGCGAATTAATTCCTGGGGCAGAGTAGGCACTAAGAAGCTTCAGCTATTATCGGATGCTCTGGATTCTCAAAGAATCTTTTTTCAAGTTAATATTTAATGAGGATATGTCCAAGACATTACACTCATTCTTCTTCTCAGAAAAAAAAACAAAAACAAAAACAAACACTATAGGTACTACTACTTCCATTTTCCAAATGTAAAAACTGAAGCTTTGGGGATGTAAACAACTCTCCTACTATGGTGCTGAAGACTCTTGAGAGTCCCTTGGACTGCAAGGAGATCAAACCAGTCAATCCTAAAGGAAATCAACACTGAAATACTCATTGGAAGCACTGACGCTGAAGTTGAAGCTCCAATATTTTGGCCACCTGATGTGAAGAGCCCGACTCACTGGAAAAGACTCTGATGCTGAGAAAGATTGAGGGCAGGAGGAGAAGAGGGCGACAGAGGATGAGATGGTTGGATGGCATCATCGACTCAACGGACATGAGTTTCAGGAAACTCTGGGAGATAGTGAAGGACAGGGAAGCCTGGAGTGCTGCAGTCCATGGGGTCGCAAAGCGTCGGACACCGAGCCACAAAAAAGTTCCACAGCTGGTTCTGCTCTTCCTTGAGCCAGCCATCTGTTCTAACAGCGTCTACCACTCGAATGAACTTTATTCTCTTCAAACACCGCCCTCCTCCAAAAAAAGTTCGACAGCTAATTACTCGTGGGGTTGGGATTCGAACCCTAGTTTTTTTCAGCTCTCTATTATGATGTCTAAAAACCTATGAGGGTTTCCTGGACGCGTCTCCCTCTACCAGAGCAGCGCACTAAGGGAGCGCACTAAGGATGGCTCTGTGAGCATCTGCAGAGAGAGGGTGCTCAATCCATAATACTCACCTGCTCCCCTTACTAGCCAACTGCTGGAACCCAGACCTGATTCTAAGGTCGTCCCCTTGGGAGGAGGAGGGGTGCGGGGGAAGGTCGTGCTGCGGCGCTCAGCACTGGGCACTCAGCACTGTGCCTAAAACATGAAAACACAAACCACCTTCGGGCTCGAGGCCGGATGCCCATACCTAGGCCAGCCAGTCCCCCAACCCCGCAGCCGGGGTGATGTCCGGGTCCCTCGCTAGCTAGGCAGGTAGCCCCTGACCCGCAGCTCCAGCAGCGCCGCCCCCAGCTGCACGTGCGCGCCCCACGCCGCTGCCGACCACCCATTCGTCACCTCCGCGGCCGCCGCTCCCCGCCATCAGCAACTCCTTGGAGACCGAAACCCCGGAGCCATCCCGCGAGGACGACGAACAGCTTGGGCCGGAGTGGGA
>NW_011494899.1:4512275-4524181 GCF_000754665.1 Bison bison bison
ATGCTGCTCGCTGGTCTTCACAGCGGCCTCTCCAAGCCCGGATGCAGGAAAAAGGCTGGGGTAGGAGGCGGGGCCAGGACTGCGATTGGAGGAAACTCGTAGGAGCGGGGCTAGGGGCAGGGCGAGGGAGGCCCGCGGAGAGGGCGGCACCTAGCGGAGTGAGGAGGCCATTCCTATCCGGAGAAAAGGTAGGTGGAGGCTCTAGAGATCCTGTGATTCGATGAAAGAGCTAGCAAGGCTGGATTTAAAAGTGAAGAGCGCACCATAGGGGCTGCCCTCCTCTTCAAACCTCTGTGACATAGAACACACTTTGACGGTCCAGTGGTTAAGACTAGGACTTTCAGTTCAGGGGGTATAGGTTGGATTCCCGGTCTGGGAGCTAAGATCCCACATGCCTCCCAGCCACGAAAATAAAAATATAAAATAGAAGCAATATTAAAACAATTTCAATAAAGACTTTAAAAATGATCCACACCAAAAAGAAATCTTAAAAAAAAAATACATAATCCTATTTTTCTGGGTATAGTTCAGAAGTGTTAACTATTTACATTGTTATGTAACAGATACGTAGAATTTTTGCAAAACCGAAACTCTATATTCATTGAGCAACGCCCCACCCCCACCCCTCCCACACCATTGCATCCTGCCTCCACTATTCTAATTTCTGTTTCTGTGAGTTTAACTACTTCAGATATCTCATATAAGCGAAATCATACAAAATTTGTCTTTTCTTGACTGGCAAATTTCACTTAGTATAGTATTCTCAAAGTTTATCCATGTTGTAGCAAGTAATAGGATTCCCATCTTTTTAACGGAGAAGGCGATGGCAACCCACTCCAGTACTCTTGCTTGGAAAATCCCGTGGACGGAGGAGCCTGGTGGGCTGCAGTCCATGGGGTTGCTGAGGGTTGGACACGACTGAGCGACTTCACTTTCACTTTTCACTTTCATGCACTGGAGAAGGACATGGCAACCCATTCCAGTGTTCTTGCCTGGAGAATCCCAGGGACGGGGCATCCTGGTGGGCTGCCGTCTATGGGGTTGCACAGAGTCGGACACGACTGAAGCGACTTAGCAGCAGCAGCAGCATCTTTTTAAAGACTGAATAGTATTCCATTCCATGCATATACCACACTTTCTTTATGCATTTCATCCCTTGGCAGGTGTTTGGGTTGCTTCCTCCTGGGTACCCTGAACAATGAGGCAGTGAACATAGATATGTAAATATATCTTCCAGGTACTGCTTTTAATTCCTTTTTGTTTAATATTTATCTATTTGGCTGTGCCAGGTCCTAGTTGTGGCATGCAGGATCTTCCATCTTCATTGCAGCGTATGGGATCTACTTCCCTGACTAGGGATCAAACCTGCGCCCCCTGCACTGGAAGCATGGAATCTTAGCCACTGGACCACCAGGGAAGTCCCTGCTTTCAATTTGTTTGGATATATTATACCCAGAAGTGTGATTACTGACTATATGGTAATTCTATTTTTAACTTTTTAAGACCCTTCAGTGTGTTTCCATAGTGATTGCACTATCTTATTCCTACCACTAGGGCATAAGGGCTCCAATTTCTCCACATCTTCGTCAATGTTTATTTGCTTTTTCTTTCTTTTTTTTTTTTTAATAGTGGCCATCCATCCTAGTTGAGTTCTTCCCTGGTGGCTCAGATGGTAAAGCATCTGCCTGCAATATGGGAGACCTGGGTTCGATCCCTGGACTGGGAAGATCCCCTGGAGAAGGAAATGGCAACCCACTCCAGTATTCTTGCCTGGAAAATCCCAGGGACAGAGGAGCTAGTAGGCTACAGTCCATGGGGTCGCAAAGAGTTGGACACAACTGAGAGACTTCACTTTTTTTCTTTCTTTCTTTCTAGTTGGTGTGAGGTGATAACTCACTGTAGTTTAGATTTGCATTTCTCTAACAATTAGTGATGTTGAGCATGTTTTCATGTGTTCATTGGCCATTTGTGTATCTACTTTGCAGAAATGTATATTCACATCCACTGCCTGTTTTAGTTCAGGTAGCTTTGTTGGTGTTGAATTGTAGGAATTATTTATATTTTCTTATCAGATATATGATAATAGACATAGACCATTATGAACATACAAGAACTCAGGAAATATTGCTCCCAAACCCTCCTTGAGGAATTTCCTAGAAAATATGATTCAGAAAATACTCAGAGAAATGCAACTTAAGTTTTGGTAGTGAGCATTTTACAGTAGAATTGGAGGAAAACAGTGAGAATAAGGTTGAAAGAATAGTCTTTAATTTTTATAGGTTTTGATAGTGCGGATATAAAACAAAAAAGGGGGAGAAGCAGAGACTATATAGTAAGAGGAAATCTGACTTTTTAAAAACTTGGAATAAAAGGATAGTATTTTAAGTTAGATGTTGGGGGTAATGGAGAGAAGAGAAAGAGGAGGTTACTTGTAAGTTACAATGTTGTTCATAGTAAGACAATATCAAAATAAAAGGGGACTGAATGATATTGAGTACAGTTATTAGAAAAAAATAAAAATATTCATAAATATAAAAATTAATAAGATAGAAAGAAAAGAATTCAGGCTCTTTCCCCTAAAAGGAAACAAAAAGATACTTTATAATGCTAAATATAAATATAATGCTAAATACTAGAATCTGCAAAGAGGAAACTATCATTAATATCCACGTGCCTAATAAAATAGCAACAAGTATTATAAAACAGAAACTAAAAAGGAATGCAAAGAAAATTAAGCAAAAACTCTAATAATTGGAAATTTTAACACTGTTTCAGAACAGACTATATCTAATTGAACAAAAAATTATGTGGTTACAGAAGACCTAAACAAAATTATAAATAAAGTAGAGGTTAAAAAATCCACCTTACCAATTCAGGAGACGCAAGAGACACAGGTTTGATCCCTGGGTCAGGAAGATACCCTGAAGTAGAAAATGCCAAGCTGCTCCAGTATTCTGGCCTGGAAAATTCCACATACAGATGAGCTTGGTAGGCTACGGTCCATGGGGTTACAAAGAGTTAGATTCAATTGAGCACACACACACAGATATAATAAATGTAAACACTGAATCCTGATAACAGAGATTAAACCTTCTTCTAAGTCACATGAAAAATTCACAAAATTGCTGTATTATAGTCCACAAAATTTCAATACATTCCAAAAGTATAAATAATATAAGTTGCCTTCTGTGATCACAATTCTATATAACTAGCAAATAATGACTTTTAAAAAAGTCTCTTCCACCTAAAAATGTAAAAACACACTGCTAATCAATCCTTGCATTAAAAGGAAATAATGAAATGAACCTTTGCCCTTAAAAAACTAACCACTAGCTTAATGTGAGTCAAAATACAGGGGTGAAGGAAGGTTTGAAGGTATAAATATATGAAATAAAAGGTAATGAAACAATAACCATAAAATCAGAGGAAATATATAAAAACGTATAAACGCTACTTTGCACAACTCTATGCAAAGGAAATTGAAAGCCTAAATGAAACCATTTGAAATGGTTAATGTTCCAGAAATATATAATTTACAAAATTTCCCCAGAATTCAATAGCAAGTCTAAATAGAGCAATTTTTATAGATGTCACAGAGAGGGTTGTCAGAGCTCTCACATAAAAACACCATGCTCAGTTGGTTTTACAAGGGGATTTCTATCAAACTTTCAAAGATCAGATAAACCTAATGCTACTTAAACTATTTCAGAGCATGGGAAATAAAAGTAAAATTCCCAAGTTCTAAGAAATGAATATAGCATTGATACCCAAACTTCAGAAAGACTGTACAAAAAAGAAGATCATAGAACTGGCTTAATTGGTTTCCCTAGAAGCCAGCCTAGAGATGAGGTTCAAGTGCAAGTAGCTTTGAAGCCAGAAGGGGGAAGAGAAACAAAGAAGGAAAGGAACCAGTATTGTGTTATGTGCTCAGTTGTGTCCGACTCTTTGTGGCCCCATGGACTGTCCATGCTCCTCTGTCCACGGAATTTCCCAGGCAAGAATTTACTGCAGGGTAAGGGTATCTTCCCAACCCAGGGAATCAAATCTGCTTCTCTGAAGTCTCTTGTATTGGCAGGCGGATTCTTTGACCACTAGCGCCACCTGAGAATTAACAATAATGTGTTACTATCAAGCAAATTGTGGCTAAGGGCAACTGGAACTTAATACTGCTGGGGAATTCTCAGTTACCCTCAGTGAGCCTAGGTATTTGTCTACTAGCTCATGTCAGTTATTGGTTGAGGGCTGCTCCTACGTGGTACAAGTTGCCCAGCATTTCCAGCCTGTTCTTTGCTTTCTAGTTAAGTGGGCTCCAGTGGCAAGAGAAAATCTTCAGGCAGAGAGTTACAAATGCTGGTCATTGAAAATTGGGCAGGGGCTTTCCTGGTGATCCAGTGGTTAAGAAGCCTCCTGCCAAAGCAGGGCACACAGATTCGATCCCTGCTCTGAGGTATATTCCACATACCTCAGGACATTTAAGCCCTTGGGCTACAACTCTGAAGCCCACCTGCTGCAACTACTGAGTCCATGAGCTCTAGCCCATGCTCTGCAACAAGAGATGCCACTGCAATGAGAAACCCATGCTTGGCAACTGGAGAGTAGCCCCTGCTCATGGCAACAATGAGAAAGCCCATGCCAGCAATAAAGACCCAGTGCAGCTAAAAATTAAATTAAATTAATTAATTAATTAAAACAATTTTTTGAAAAAATAAAATTGGGCAGAAGTGTATATAAATAGTAAGTGCCAATGGGATGTGCATGAGGCGCTGACAACCTTTACGACAAGACCAGTCTTAATTATGAATATTGATGCGAGAGATTTGTTGTTGTTCAGTTGCTCAGTCGTGTCCAACTCTTTGCGACCCCATGGAGCAGCATGCCAGGCTTCTGTGTCCTTCACCATCTCCTGGAGCTTGCTCAAACTCATGTCCATTTAGTTGGTGATGCCATCCAACTATCTCATCCTCTGTCATCCTCTGCTCCTGTCCTCAATCTTTCCCAGCATCCAGGGTCTTTTCTAATGAGTCGGCTCTTAGCATCAGGTGGCCAAAGTATTGGAGCTTCAGCATCAGTCCTTCCAATGAATATTCAGGATTGTTTCCCTTTAGGATTGACTGGTTGGATCTCCTTTCAGTCCACAGGACTCTCAAGAGTCATCTCCAACACCACAGTTTAAAAGCATCAATTCTTCAGTGCTCAGCCTTCTTTATGGTCCTACTCTCACATCCATACATGACTATTGGAAAAACCATAAGCTTTGACTAGATGGAACTTTCTTGGCAAAGTAATGTCTCTGCTTTTTAATACACTGTCTAGGTTTGTCATAGCTTTTCTTCCAAGGAGCAAGTGTCTTTTTATTTCATGGCTGCTGTCACCATCTACAGTGATTTTGGAGCCCCCCAAATAAGTCTCTCACTGTTCCCATTGTTTCCCTATTTGCCATGAAGTGATGGGACTGGATGCTATGACCTTCATTTTTTGAATGTTGAGTTTGAAGCCAGCTTTTCCACTCTCCTCTTTTACTTTCATCAAGAGGCTCTTTAGTTCTTCTTCACTTTCTGCCATGAGGGTAGTGTCATCTGCATATCTGAGGTTATTGATATTTTTCCCAGCAATCTTGATTCCAACTTGTGCCTCATCCAGCCTGGCATTTCACATGATGTACTCTGCATGTAAGTTAAATAAGCAAGGTGACAATTTACAGCCTTGATGTACTCCTTTCCCAGTTTGGAACCAGTCCATTGTTCCATGTTCAGTTCTAACTATTGCTTCTTGACCTGCACATAGGTTTCTCAGGAGGCAGATAGGGTGGTCTGGTATTCCCATCTCTTTAAGATGAAACAAATTAAATACTAGCAAGAGAATCCAAGACTACATTAAAAACTAGATGCCATACAAGAGGTGCTTATTCTAAGAGGGATTAGTATAGTCTTTAGTATATTAATAGTAGTATTGTCATTAATATATCGGTTTAACAGTTACAAAGAAAAATCATATGATCGTATCTACAGATGAGCATTCAATAAGATGAAAATTGATACCCATTATGCATAATAAAATCATATATACTTCTGCCCCCAAATCAGCATTTTACTTAATGGGTAAATGCAAGGCTTTCTTCCTAAAGCCTCTAGAGGAAATGCAAGGATGTTCAGTCTTTGCTATTACCTAAGCATTGAATTGGCAATATTAGCCAAAACATTTACACAAGAGGAAACAGAAACATAAGACTTGGAAAGTGTGAGGTAAGACTATTTCTATATACAAATGTTACAATAGTATATCTGAGAATAGGAGTGGGGAAAGAATCAGAAAAACTGCTACAAATGAGAATCTTGTAAAATAGTAGGAAATAAATGCAGAGAAACGCCACCCAGTTTGAAAATATAGTGGAAGGGAAAACCCATTTATAAGATAAACTAAAACACCTAGGCATAAGCTTAACAAGAAATCTTCAAAAAGTATATAAAGAAAACCATAAAATATTCTTGAAAGATAAAGAATAGATTTGAATAAAAGGAAATATGTAACAGATATATCCATTGCCTTGGATAGAAAGACTCAATATCAAAAATACTGTCAGTCTCCTTAAGTCCACCATGAAATTTCCATAATCCTAATAAAAATGCCATCAGGTAATCTTTTCCCTTTGAATGATGAAAGAGTTCATACAAAATGACAGTAGCAGCAAGGAGACTGAAAAAGAGGAGCTACAATGAGAGGGAGGTGTTTCCTCTATTAGTAAAACGTACTATAGAGTCTGCCTAATAATTAAAAACAGTCCTGATGCACAAACTAAACAGAGGACAAAAAATACAATTCAGGAGTAGATCCCCACGCTTTGGGAATTTTAGTGTAGATAAAGGCAGCATCTCAAATCAGTAAGGAAGAGAGGCACTTTTAAATAAGTGCCTCTTACTAGGGGACTGCCCTGGTGGTCCAGTGGTTAAGACTCCATGCTTTAAATGCAGGGGTCCTGGGTTTGGTCCCTGGGTGGGGAATTAAGATCCCACAGGTAATGTGGTATGGCCAAAAACAAAACAAACATGGTATTAGAACAAAAGAATAGCCATTTGAGAAAAAAGGAAAAAAGGTAAATTTGGGTCCATTCCACACACTATGCATCCAGACAAATTCCAAATGTATTAGAGAGTCAAACTTAAAAAATGAAACTTTAAAAGTAATAAAAGAGAGCTAGGAAAAGAGAGGGCGATAGAATGTTTTCTTTATAACTGAAATGGATGGGGAAAACTTTCTTAACTATCATTCAAAATCTAGAATCAATAAGAGAAAAGATTCATGAATTTGACTATATAAAAATTCAAAAATAATTTTTACAGAAGAAAAATCAGCATAAGTGATGTAAGAAGACAAATGACACATCTGAAAACAAGACTTCCAACTTATCTCACAGAGTTAATACCCATAACATTAAAAGCTTCTAAAAACTGAGAAGAAAAAGACCAATAACTCCACAGGAAAAAAGGTTAGAAAAGTGAACCAACAATTCACAGAAACAGAAATACAAAAGTTGCTCAAACACACTCATATTTAAAAAAAAATGCTGAAACACACTCATATTAAAAAACACACACATAAAAGAAAAAGACATTGGGGAGCTACTTCTCATCTATCAGAATGGCAAGAATGAAAAATTAAAACATACCCATTGGCAAAGTAATGGGGAAGCAGGCAGTGTCATACATTAAAGTTGGGAATGAAAAATAATAGAGTTGTTATGGAAAGGAATTGACACTATCCAGTAAGTTACATATATGCATTTACCTTTATACCCAGAAATTCCTATCAATATTCTGGGAAAAAATTTAAGATAACGTAGGCACTGTGGCACTATTTGTAATGGTAAAAATGAAAATAACCTAGATGTCCATCAATGGGGGTCTATTTCAATAAACACAAAATGAAATACTATGCATGGTAAAAAGATGAGGTAAATATGTATATCCTGCTATGGAGGATCTTCTGGATATATTTATAAGCACATAAAGCAAATTTGTTTAATAAAATGAGGGAAATACCTATATATGTTTATATACACACACATACAGATACATATGCATGTATATTTTCAAAAAGAAGCAATGGAGGATAAGCCAAAAATAAATAAAAGTTATTATTCATTTCATATAAAAATGTTACTTCATTTCATAACATTAACAGAAGGGAAAGGAAGGAACAAGGAAGGGTGTTAGACTTTTCTGAATGTGTTCTGTTTAACCATTTTGATTTTGAAATCCTGTAAATAACCTATACTTTAAAAAATTAAATACAAAAAGGAAGAACCCTCTTCCCAAAACTTAAAATGGACAGAAGTAATTGAATTTAACTGTATATCAAGTTTGTGGCACAACACAGAAAAGACTTATTTTAGATAACTCTATAACTTAATATTTGGACAGTACATCCTTAATAAGATATATCTTAAAGAGAAAGACAATAGCCACACACCCTCAACAAATCTTAAAATTTGCATTCTATCATCTTAATTTTTAGTACTCCTATTGATATGGTAGGCTGCAGTCCATGGGGTCACTGGGAGTCGGACACGACTGAGCGACTTCCCTTTCACTTTTCACTTTCATGCATTGGAGAAGGAAATGGCAACCCACTCCAGTGTTCTTGCCTGGAGAATCCCAGGGACGGGGAGCCTGGTGGGCTGCTGTCTATGGGGTCGCACAGGGTCAGACACGACTGAAGCGACTTAGCAGCAGCAGCAGCATTGATATGATTATTTTGAAACTGCTTATATAAATATTCTTGTTGTAATTGTTTAGTTGCTAAGTTGTGTCTGACTCTGCAACCCCATAGACTGCAGCACGCCAGGCTTCCCTGTCCGTAAACTATCTCCTGGAGTTTGCTCAGATTCTTAGATTTTTAAATACTGTTAGATTCTTAAACATTCTTAGATAAAGCAAATAAAGTTATATAAACACGAATTGCGGCTCAGATTTTTTGTGTAAGAGATAAGAGGTAAAGCTCTTCTATAATCTTAAATTTAAATTGGCAATATCTGTATAAATTCATGATTTCCTTTTCTTTTTCTGAAAAACTACTTATTCCCTAGCTTGGCCCACTGGCAGGTCTAGAAACAGTAACAACCCTTTGTTACAAGTATTCCTGAGCCCAGGTGGTGCCCACTAAACAACTTTCCCCACTATTAAGAAAAGGAACAGAGCTTCTTAGACACATGGCTGATTTCATGTCTGGGTCAGGAAATATAAACCTGGGACACTGGGGGAACCAGAAAGCAAGGAGGCTCTCAAATACTATTGGGGTCATGTCAAAAGGAATCTGGAACTAACTCTAGAAATTCCCACTAGCTCAAATGAACTAAATCTGACTCTGCCAACCATTCTGATATCACTAAAACTATGGCCAACCCAAGTTTGTGTGGTTCTGACTTTAATGTGTTAAGAAGCGCACAGTGCCACCTAATACATTTTGTAAAACAATGACATTTCTAAATCAAGCCCCTAGTACAAACTACCATTTTATAGGAAAAACGAGAAACAGGGATTAGTGAAACCACTCAAGAAATCAACCAATCAAATCTAGAATATGGGAAATTCTACAGGATAAATTTCTGTTTTATTCAAAATGAAAATCATAGAAAAGGAAGATAAACTGTTTTAAACGTTAAGATACTTAAAAGGCATATAAGAAGCTTGTTGGTTGACCTGCATATATTATAACTTACAGTTATGATCATCAGTTTAGTTCAGCGTCTCAGTCATGTCCGACTCATTGCGACCCCAGGGACTGCAGCACGCCTGGCTTCCCTGTCTATCACCAACTCCCGGAGCTTACTCAAACTTATGTCCATCGAGTCAGTGATGCCATCCAACCATCTCATCCTCTGTTCCTGTCCTCAACTTTTCCCAGCATCAGGGTCTTCTCAAATGAGTCAGTTCTTCACATCAACTGGCCAAAGTATTGGAGTTTCAGCTTCAGCATCAGTCCTTCCAATGAATATTCGGCACTGATTTCCTTTAGGATTGTCTGGTTTGATTTCCTTGCAGTCCAAGGGACTTTCTAGAGTCTTCTCCAACACCACAGTTCAAAAGCATCAATTCTTTGGTGCTCAGCTTTATTTATGGTCCAACTCTCACATCCATACATGACCACTGGAAAAACCATAGCCTTGACTAGACAGACCTTTGTTGGCAAGTATTGTCTCTGCTGTTTAATATGCTGTTTAGATTGGTCATAGCTTTTCTTCCAAGGAGAAAGTGTCTTTTTATTTCATGGCTACAGTCACCATCTGCAGTGATTTTGGAGCCACATAAAATAAAGTCTGTTACTGTTTCCATTGTTTTCCTGTCTATTTGCCATGAAGTGATGGGACCAGATGCCATGATCTTCATTTTTTGAATGTTGAGTTTGAAGCCAACTTTTTCACTCTCCTCTTTCACTTTCATCAAGAGGTTCCTTAGTTCTTCTTCGCTGTCTGCCATAAGGGTGGCAGAGGTTATATGAAGGTCAATAAAATGGCAACCCACTCCAGTGTTCTTGCCTGGAGAATCCCAGGGACTGGGGAGCCTGGTAGGCTGCCGTCTATGGGGTCGCACAGAGTCAGACATGACTGAAGTGACTTAGCAGCAACCTTCATATCTGAGGTTATTGATATTTTTCCTGGAAATCTTGATTTCAGCTTGTGCTTCACCCAGCCTGGCATTTCACATGATGTACTCTGAATATAAGTTAAATAATCAGGGTGACAATATACAGCCTTGATGTCCTCCTTTCCTGATTTGGAACCAGAGGTTATATAACCAGAGGTTATATGAAGGTCAATAACCTTCATATCTGAGGTTATTGACATTTTTCCTGGCAATCTTGATTTCAGCTTGTGCTTCATCCAGCCTGGCATTTCACATGATGTACTCTGAACATAAGTTAAATAAACTGGGTGACAATATACAGCCTTGATGTCCTCCTTTCCTGATTTGGAACCAGTCTGTTGTTCCATGTTCAATTCTAACTGTTACGTCTTGATCTGCATACAGATTTCCCAGGAGGCAGGTCAGGTGGTCTGGTATCCCCATCTCTTTCAGAATTTTCCACAATTTATTGTGATCCACACAGTCAAAGCCTTTGGCATAGTCAATAAAGCAGAAATAGATGTTTTTCTGGAACTTTCTTGCTTTTTCGATGATCCAGTGGATGTTGGCAATTTGATCTCTGGTTCCTCTGCCTTTTCTAAATCCACCTTGAACATCTGGAAGTTCACAGTTCATGTACTGTTGAAGCCTGGCTTGGAGAATTTTGACCATTACTTTGCTAACGTGTGAGATGAGTACAATTGTGCGATAGTTTGAACATTTTTTGGCATTGCCTTTATTAAAGATTGGAATGAAAACTGACCTTTTCTAGTCCTGTGGCCACTGCTGAGTTTTCCAAATTTGCAGGCATGTTGAGTGTAGCACTTTCACAGCATCATCTTTCAGGATTTGAAATAGCTCAACTGGAATTCCATCACCTCCACTAGCTTTGTTTGTGATGATGCTTCCTAATGACCACTTGACTTTGCATTTCAGGATGTCTGGCTCTAGGTGAGTGATCACACCATTGTGATTATCTGGATTGTGAAGATCTCTTCTGTATAGTTCTTCTGTGTATTCTTGCCACCTCATCTTAATATCTTCTGCTTCTGTTAGGTCCATACCATTTCTGTCCTTTAATGTGCCCATCTTTCCATGAAATGTTCCCTTGGTATCTCTAATTTTCTTGAAGAGATCTCTAGTCTTTCCCATTCTATTGTTTTCCTCTATTTCTTTGCATTGATCACTGAGGAAGGCTTTCTTATCTCTCCTTGCTATTCTCTGGAACTCTGCATTCAGATGGATATATCTTTCCTTTTCTCCTTTGCTTTTCACTTCTCTTCATTT
>NW_011494899.1:4524281-4549762 GCF_000754665.1 Bison bison bison
GGAGGTCTTGATCACTGCCTCCTGTACAATGTCACAAACTTCTGTCCATAGTTTTTCAGGCACTCTGTCTATCAGATCTAATCCCTTGAATCTATTTGTCACTTCTACTGTATATAGTTATGATCATGGGCAAGCTCTGATGATGGGAGAAGGGAGGCAGGTCCTGGTTGGTGATTAGGTGTTACCATAAAACTTTCCCAAGAAATTGGAATTAAGATTGTTATCCAGGGACTTCCCTGGTGGTCCAATGATTAAGACTGCCCTTCCAATGCAGGAGATGTGCGTTTGATCCCTGGTCAAAGGAACTGAGATTCCATGTGCTGTGTGGTATGGCAAAAAAAGAAAAAAAGAGCGCTCTCCAGAAATTAAATGTAAAACTAACCAACTTGGGCCAAGGCCTGCTATTGAACTAGCTGAGACAATTAGGACAATCCTAATTGGTTTAGGCCAATCAGGGCCTACCCCTCCAGCTGGGGGTGGATAGGTCAATATCACCCAGAAGGCAGCGCTGCTGTGATAGGGAGAGAGTGCAAAGGAAACTAGGGAAGCATTCACATCTCAACTGCAGTCAATAATATTTGGGATTGTTTTGAGGTTTTCTCCTCAGGGGTAAATTTTACTCATTTTTTTATCTTCAGCAGACTAACCAAACTGATCGTTTATATTGCTAACTTTTCAAGTTGCTATTACCTGGCTCTCAGGCCTATAGGCCTATATGCTTAATTACCCAGTTTTGTAAATCAAAACTATTTTATCTCTAGAGATACGGATACTTAAATGCTAAAAATTATGGTGTAATTAGATTGCAAATAATTGATTTTCATTAGCCTCTCAATTCATCTATTTAACACTAGGGATCAAATCAAACATTTGTGTCAAAGAAATGCTTTATTTTCTAGCAACATAAAATGTTCACCCAGTGGAGGAAGTAGGGAGGCATGCAGAACAAGATTTTATTTTTCATCCTGAAGCTAAACTGGCTTAAACCTTGATTCTCTGCCTCTTGTGCTGAAATCTTTAAGTTATTTTTTTAAGAGTTGAATTTTGTATATAGTGCAAGGCATCATTTCTTCATCAAAAGGAACAAATGAGATCTGTGTTAAATTCTGCTAAATATTAATGAACAAGAAGCGATAATACCCATGAGTTAAATCCCAAGAGAGGACTGGAAGGAAATACCTTTTTATTAAAAAAAATCATAAATTGTGTATGGTTTTACTGTTCCTTTTTTTCTGGTCCTACATACCACCTCTTTCATTTATCTTACGTTAAGAATATTTTGCAAGAATTGACACATTTGAGTCAGTTCTAATGAGATGGATGGACCTAGAGCCTATTATGCAGAGTGAAATAAGTCAGAAAGAGAAAAACAATATTGTATATTGATGCATATATATGGAATCTAGAAGGATGGTACTGATGAGTCTGTTCACAGAGCAGCAGTGGAGAGACAGATATAGAGAGCAGACTTATGGGCAAGGGTAGGGGAGAAAATGGAGAGGGTGAGATAAATGAAGAGAGCCTGGAAGCATATACACTAACATATGTAAGTAGACAGTCAATGGGAATTTACTATATGACTCAGAGAACTCAAAACTGGGGCTCTGTAATAACCTAGATAGGTGGGAATGGGCAGGAGATGGGAAGGATATTCAAGAGGGAGGGGACATATGTATATCTATGGTTAACTGATATTGATATATGATAGAAATCAAACCAAGATTGTAAAGCAATCATCAATGAATTAAAAATAAATATTTTAAAAATTCTAAAAATAGAAATTGACTTAGGAAAGAAAAAAAGACTATTTTGCAAGATTAGACACTCTGATTACAAACTATGACAGGGCTCCCAAATTGCTATGCAGGACAGAGAGATCTCTATGATTTTAAAATGAATCCTTTCATTTTCACAAAAGCTGTCTTTGAAGCTGCCCAAACAGACCACCTACACACTGGTTAGAAGCTCCTGTTTTGTTTTGTTTTAGCCAAGAATACAGACGGTATCAACAGAGAAGTGGTACAGAGAGCAGGAGCAGATACAACCATCATATTTTTGTATGACTTTTCCCTCTGCAGTGGTGGAATGTTACCAAAATAACTTTTTATGTCCCTCTTCCCCCATCTTTGGCAACCCACTCCAGTATTCTTGCCTGGAGAATTCCATGGAGAGAGGAGCCTGACGGACTAAGGTCCATGGGGTCGCAAAGAGTCGGATACGACTGAGCGAGTAAACACACACACTTCCCCATCTCAATTTTTTGGTCACATTTTTGGGGGATATAACTTCTGATTTAAAAGAAGACAAGTTGCCACAACAGTATAAGCCCCGTAAACCTTTTACCCAGATTCAAACATGGATCTATTTTGCCCCATTTGCTTATTTATTGATTTGTTTTTGACTGTGCTGGATCTTCCACACTGCAGTCTTTCTCTAGTTGTAGAGAACAGGGGCTGCTCCCCAGCGGCAGTGCCTGGGCTGCTCACTGTGGTGCCTTCTCTTGTTGTGAAGCACAGAGGCTTCTGCATAGGCCTCGATAGTTGACGTTCACAGGCTCAGTAGTTGCGGGCCACTGGCTCTAGACCATGGGCTCCATAGTTGTGGCTCACGGGCTTACCATGGCACATGGGATTTTTCCAGACCAGAGACTGAACCCATGTCTCCTGCATTGTCAGGTAGATTGTTTACCACTGAGCCACTGAGCCACCCTTTGTCATATTTCTCTCTCTCTCCCCACACCATACAACACAATCCTTTCTTTGAATAACTTGAGAGCAAATTGTAAACTTCCTAGTCTGTATTTTAGTGTATAAATCCTAAGTATAAGATAAGGATATTTTCTTACATAACCATAGTACAATAAACAAAATCAGACAGTTTACCATGAATTTATTTCCACTATGGAACCCACTATTTGTATTCAGACTTTGTCTTAGTACTGTCATTTATGACTTTTTTTTTTTTTTTGGCCAGGCCAGTATCAAACACAAGGTCATGCACTGCATTCAAGCCTTTTTATCAATCTGTGATAAATAGTTTTTCAGTCATCAGTCATCGTTTGCCATTTATAACTGACATTTTTAAAGAGGATAGATGAGATTTCGTAGAATATCCCTCAATTTGGGTCTCTCTCCTGTTTCCTTGTGGTTAGACTCAAATCATATATTCCGGCAAATTAATCACAGAGCTGATATTAGGTCCTTTCAGTCCATCATGTATGTTCATGACATAGATTTGTCTCACTACTGGTGATATTAACTTTGATCACTCGGTTAAGGTGGTATTTGTGAAATTTCTGCTCTGTCAAATTACTAGTTATTTCTTTTCAATTAACAAGTATTTGTGGGGAGAGGTGTAAACATATTGTCTCATTAAAATTTCACTCAATTTTTCATCTACTGATGATTTTCTATGTGAAAGTGAAAGTCTCTCAATCGTGTCTGACTCTTTGCAACCCCATGGACTATATAGTCCATGGAATTCTCCAGGCCAGAATACTGGAGTGGGTAGCCTTTCCCTTCTCCAGGGGATCTTCCCAACCCAGGGATCGAACCCAGGTCTCCTGCATTGTGGGCAGCTGAGCCACAAGGGAAGCCCAAGAAGACTGTAGTGGGTAGCCTATCCCTTCTGCAGCAGATCTTCCCGAGCTAGGAATCGAACTGGGGAATCGACTTAGGAATCTCCTGCATTGCAGGCGGACTTTCTATGTATGAGTTGGTATTCTATTGTGAGAAAGCTTTCTGTCCTTCCATTTACTTATTTGCTCACTTATTTATGTCTGTTTAACTCATGGATTTTTATTCTATTTAAAGGGCTTTAAGCCATTACTATTATAATTTATCTTGATACAAAATTGTCCCAGAGGGAGCTCTTTCTATTTGCAAATCTCTCCTTTTCATGTATCCTCGTCTTTTTTTGCACACTTCATTAATTTCTGGTACAAGTTGTTGCAGGCTCATTTTGTACTTTCCTGTCCCCAGCCCTGGAATTAACCTTTTCTCCAAGGTTCCTTTTAATGGTGAGAGTGGTATTTGGAAAGTAAGATCTGAATGTGTTAGTTAGCTAGGTGTGCTAATTGTGGCTCCTTGGTAAAGAATTTGCCCACTAATGCAGCAGATGCAGGTTCAATCCCTGGATTGGGAAGATCCCCTGGAGGAGGAAATGGTAACCCACTCCAGTATTCCTGCCTGAAAAATCCCATGGACAGAGGAGCCTGGCAATTTACAGTCAATGGGGTCACAAAGAGTTGGATACAACTGAGTGAGTGAGCACGAACACACAGTAGCTAATTGCTACTGATGTGCCCTAGCTCTTAGGCTTTTCCATTGTAGAGGGCAAGGAAACACACACATACATATCCTTATCTACAATATATCTATATTTATTTCTATATTTAAAAACTTCAAGAATGAGAAGCTTGCCACAGTGTGCTGGAACCAGTATGAACCAGCTCACGAAAGCTGATTACTAGCTATTTGTAATTTTTTGAGCTGATCGTTGCCTGAAAATCAGTCATGGGACCATTTATACCATTGCGATTGGCAAATGCTGCAAATCAAATTTTCTTATTCCCCTTCCTCCCACAGAGAACCAGTTTAGCAGAGTACCACTGGAAATCTGACTTTCATTATTCTCAATGTATTTATTCATCATACATTACATGGTAAAAGGGAATTAAGGTTGCTAATCAACTAACTTTAAAATAGAGAGATTATTCTGGATTGTCTGGTAGGCCCAATGTATTCACAAGGGCCTTTAAAAGTGGAAGAGGGAGACAGAAAAAAAGAATCAGAGTTGTGATGATGCGAGGGTCAGAGATGCTGTGTACACTGCTGTCTTTGAAGACAGAGAAGGGGGGCCACAAGCCAAGGAATGTGGTCCACCTCTAGAAGCTGGAAAAGGCTGGAAAAATAGCCACCAGCATCCCAGTGTTAGAGAAAGCCTGTCTCCCAACAACATCCAAAATGTCAGGCTCAAGGAGCAAGAACAATGCCATACGTAATTACATTTTAAAATCTATTCATAATTCTGCTGGGAGTGGAACTAGAACAGAAAATCAAAATGCCAGTTTAGCATCACTAAATGCAAAGAAAGTTCAATTAAAATTTATTTATTCATTCATTTCAGGGTAAAAATTATTGAGTATCTGTTTAAGGCTAAAAATGGTGTGCCAATCTGAGATACAAGGCCCCGCTGACAGCCTAGTAGAAAGATGGACAGATAGGGGACTTCCCTGGCGGTCTTGTGGTTAAAACTCTGCCTTCCAGTGCAGGAGGCACTGGTTCGATCCCCGGTTGGAGGATTAAGATCTCACATGCTGGTACAGTCAAAAAAGTTTTAAAAAAATCACCTAGGTGCTAGTAAAAAGATTCCAAGGCCTTTCTCCAGGAAAGTTTGGATTCAGGAGGTCTGTAATTAAAACAAGCACCTGTGGGTGATTCAAAAAACGAAAAAAGGAAAGATGGACAGATAATTACACATTACAACGTGGTATTTTTAAGTGCTATGATCATGCCCTTCACTGGCTGTCATGGAAACCAAGAGGGAAGACTCTGAGTTCACCTGGTGGGTACAGACCTGGGAAGGCTTCTGGGAGAATGGAGTGTCCTAGTTAATGAGAACAGCAAGCCCTGAAGCTGGGAGGCAGGAACCGGTGAGCACAGTTGAGGAACAGCAGGGCCCTGATAAGTGATCAAAGACAGCTGACCTCTGCTTTCTCAGCGATACAGTCTAAGACAGCAGGAAAGGGAACCCTTGAACCATTACCGTGACTTGGTGGAGGAAAATTCTCTATAGGGATCAATCAACAAGTTGCTCTAAAAGAGGCAGAAGCACCACTCTGAAATTCTTTAGTTCCTTAAAATCCCCATCCCCCCTCCTTTTTGCACAAGTAGTTCCCTCTGCCTGGAAGACTCTCTCCTTCCTATCCTATCTTACCTCTTAAAATGCCTTTTAGTTTAGCCACTGATCCTTTACACTTCAGCCCACCATCACTTCTTGTCAGGCTTCTCTGACTTCTGCCTGTCTTCCCTCCCCGGAAACTTTGGGAGATGCTCTTGCTCTGTAGAACTGCAGCCCCTCAGACTCCCTCTCCCACAGCTCCAGATATTGCTGTAGTTGTCTATTGAGTGGTCTGTCTTCCCTTACAGACAGTGCAGTGGTAAACTCAGGAGTCGTCTTTGCATTTTACAGCCGTGGCATCTGAGGCACACTCGGGGCTCAGTTCCTCATCCACAGAATGGTAATAACAATAGTATTTACTGTACAGAGTTGTCATGAAGATTGGATGAGTTCACCTAGATGGGCATTTAGAACTGTGAGCCCTCACCAGGTGACCTCACACCAGTCTCCTGAATTTCTTCTTGCAGTCTTTCCCCTTTCAGCAAATGGTAGTTCCAGTCTTCCATCAACTGACACCAAAACGTTGGAGGCCTCCTGAACACTTCTCTTTTTCTCCTGCATGCGTGCATGCTAAGTCGCTTCAGTCGTGTCCCGACTCTTTGCAACACCATGGACCCGCCAGGCTCCTCTCTCCATGGGGATTCTCCAGGTAAGAATATTAGAGTAGGTTGCCATGCCCTTCTCTAGGGGATCCTCCCAACCCAGGGATCAAACCCACTCTCTCATGTCTCCTGCATTGGCAGGAGAGTTCTTTACCACTAGTGCCACCTGGGAAGCCCCCTTTTCTAGAATATTCCTCATTTAATCTATTAGCAAATCCTATCTCTCAGCTCCACTGTCAGACATATTCAGAGTCCAGGCCCTTCTCACCACTTTCTCTGCAACCACCCTGGCCTGTCCCCTCAGCGTTCTCACCTGAGTTACTGTGAAAGCCTCCTTGCTGATCCTCCTGCTTTTGCCCTCCTTCCCCTCACTCAGTTCTCCATGGTGACACCATTGTTCCCTAAACCATTTCTCTGCTCAGATACTTTTGGTGGCTCCTGTGTCACCCAGAGTGAAAGCCAAAGACTTTACTGTGACCTATGATCCCATGACCTGCCTCTAACCCACTGTCCTGACCACATCTGTGACCACTGTCCCCTTGATCAGGTCACTCCAGTCACACAGGACATGGCTCTTTTTTTTTTTTTTTTAATTAAAACTTTAGTTCCAGGAGTTGGTGATAGACAGGGAACCCTGGCATGCTAGAGTCCATAGGATCACAAAGAGTCGGACATGACTGAGCGACTAAACTGAACTGATTAAAACATTTTTTTTAAATTGGGGATATAGTTGCTTTATAATGATGTGTTAGTTTCTGCCGTACAACAAAGTTAATCAACTATATATACAAATATGCCTTCCCTTTTGGACCTTTGAGAGAGTCATTTCCTAGGCAGGTTGATAAGGAGTCTAGGGGTCCCCAAGGAGAGAGGGGTCTGGAATTCTCAAGGAGGAAGAAAGGACAAACTTTTTTTATTTCTCCACATTCCTTAGGATTATATAACAATAATGTATCTTGCCTAAGGACAATCTCTGGATTAAACCTTCTGTTATCTTAAAATGTAAATTATGCGAGTAGGTCTGATGAGGTCTTTACAACCTCCAGACATTCTTTGGATTCATTGGAGAGTATATAACTTCATTGTTAACACTAGCAAGTGGGTACTCTTTCTGCCCCCTTCTGATGTCTATGTCAGAAGCTTTCTCTATCTCCTTTATACTTTAATAAAACTTTATTACACAAAAGCTCTGAGTGATCAAGCCTCGTCTCTGGCCCCAGATTGAATTCTTCTCCTCCAGGGGGCCAAGAATCCCGGTGTCTTCGCGTGATTCAACAACAACCTTTCACCTTCCTCCCACTCCGCACCCACTTCCCACTCCTTTAGGTCACCAAAGAGCACTGAGCTGAGTTCCCTGTGCTACACAGCAGGTTCCCACTAGTTATCCATTTTACACATGATAGTGTAAATATCCCTGGAGAAGGAAATGGCAGCCCACTTCACTATTCTTGCTGGGAGAATCCCATGGACAGAGGAACCTGGCAGGCTACAGCCCATGGGGTTGCACAGAGTCAGACACAACTGGGCAACTAACACTACTAGGTCCACTATAAATACTTGCTGAATGAACAAATGAATGTTCTAGAAATTCCCAAGAAGGGTGTTGATAACAGGGGATGGGGATGAAGAAACTGGAACATATGCCTCGAAACATGTACTGCATGGGCTGCATGTCTTCTGAGTCATGGTTTTCTCTAATCCGTTTTCTTTATGAGTATTTTATATGGTTTGCAGGACCACTTTAAAAAAATATTTATTTATTCGGCTTTTCCAGGTCTTAGTTGCAGCATGCGGGACCTCTTAGTTGAGCAACGTGGGATCAAGTTCCCTGATCAGAGATTGAAACCTGGGCTCCCTCACTGGGGATGCAGAGACT
Organism: Bison bison bison; assembly: GCF_000754665.1. Taxonomy (NCBI): domain Eukaryota; kingdom Metazoa; phylum Chordata; class Mammalia; order Artiodactyla; family Bovidae; genus Bison; species Bison bison. Next base: position 4,532,661 of record NW_011494899.1, read on the forward strand.
TAGGCTCTAGACCACCAGGGAAGTCCCTGCAGGACAACTTTCAAACAGTCCACAGGGTAGTTCTTGAACCTCAGTGATCATCAAAGCTACCTGCAGAGATTCTTATTTAATTGGGATTTTAAGTAATTTTGAGTGAGGATTTAACCCTTAGTTTCCTCATATGAAAAACGGGATTATAACTATAATCCTTCATAGGGGGTAAGGATTAAAATAACCTCTGTGAAGTGTCTCACAGTCAATTTAGGTTCTGTTTGCTTCTCTCATTTTCTCTACAGTTTAGAGGTTAAATTCTTACAAACAAATCATATTTCATGTTCTTTTTTTATATACAAATTGTTTATTTTTCATCAAGAAAGCATTTCAAATTACTGTATTTATATTTCATGTTATCTTAAAGTTTAGCTTTGAGTTTATCTCCAGTCCAAATCTCTGAGTTCCAGATTTATTCTCCAAATATATTCTTAGCATCTTCACTTGGATATCTCATAGAGTCAGCAAACCCATCATAGCCAAAGTAACTCAAAATGATCTCCTTTAGACTTCCTCCTTCAGGTTACCCCTCTCTGGGAAAAGGATAAGCTCAAGCCAGAAAATGGGGAGTGATTTTTGGATCCTTTTCTCTCCTTCACCTTTCACACACAGTCAAAAATCAAGCCTTTGCAGTTCTAACCCTCACTTATTTGTTTGATTCACTGCCTCCTAGTTCCCACTGCCCACAACCTGGTCTTCACACCTCCTCCGTGGCTCCTTTCTTATTTGTGCTCCCCGCTGCAGCCAGAAATGTCTTCCATGAATACAAATTTGATCACGTCCAAATGGACCGTTTCCAGCTCTTCAGTGGCTTCCTTTTGTCTTTTGGAATAAATAAAGTCCTCGTCGTAGCACTCAAGGCTCCTGCTGTCCTCTCCTGCAGTATTAGCCATCTCACTCCAGCCACAGTGGTCCCTTCTCAAGGCCTCCACAGGTGGAACCCCTTCCTACCAAAGGGCCTTCAAACCTGCAGTTTCCAAACTCCACTCCCCACCCCATCCCCTTCCCTTTGTTGCCAGGCCTCCTACTCCTTATTCTTCAAGGCTCAGATTAAATGTCACTTCTTCAAAGGGCTCTTTCTTAGCCTCTAGAACAGACAGGTCTCTTTGTTACACACTTTCATAACTCCCAGGCCTCTCTCTAGCAATCATCACAACCGTGATTACTACATATCCTCAATTCTAAGTCACTTGCTTCATATTTAGAGTTGCCAGCTGTCAGGTAGAAAATGAAGTTATAATATGATGCTGTTGCCTGCACACATTGGGACCTAACTTTTCAGAAGGGGGTATCCCTTCACCAGCTTCCACCTTGAGCTATTTTCAGGGTTGAGATTTAAATTTGGATTCCAATTTGAAGCTTAAAATAACTAAATGTATATATATGTGTGTGTGTGTATATATATATATACACACACACTCCATGTTGTGGCATATAGAATGAGAGGCACTGCATGAGGAGAAAGTTGCTACATGCTGGCTAGTAAAATTCAGGGCAATGAAAACCATTAGCTCTCAGGAAAAAAACGTTGGTAGGATTTTCTAAACCAGCAGAGGGTGGTGTATCCTTTGTATGGTTTGTGTAGAAATCTTGAGACTACAGGACCCAGAGGAGGTATGTATCTTTTTGGAACTTTTACTTCTAGCAAGCTTTCAACAACAATGACAAAAGCTTTCAAGAGGAGTTAATTACCTCGGGGTGATATGCAATTCAAAACCTTTAGAACAAAAATCATTTGAAAATGCAGTGGAAACACTGTTTTTCCACTTCCTTGCAATTATACTTTCATTCCTAACCAATGTTTAGGGGTGAAGAACACTTGCGTGTTCAGTTCAGTTCAGTCACTCAGTCGTATCCAACTCTTTGCGACCCCATGGACTGCAGCACCCCAGGCTTCCCTGTCCTTAAACTTGCATGGGCCATTATAAAAAGCATTACCTCAGATGACCAAAACTGATACAGAAGTACCCTTCATCCTGAAGGTGAAGGTCAAAACTCTCATGGCAGAGACTTCCCTGGTGGTCCATTGGCTAAGATTGCACACTCCCAATGCAGGAGACCCAGGTTTGGTCCATGGTCCGTAAACTAGATCCTACATACTGCAACTAAGAATTTGCATGCTGCAACTAAAAAAAAAAAAAAAAAGAGCACGCCTCAAGAAAAAAAAAAGTGGGTAAATATACTCTCTGATCTCTCTTAGCACCCGAAAATCTGCTACTAAATCATTGGAGTGACTTAAGATTTGGTGGAAGCTTTGACTTGAGGAAGTGTCATGTGCTGGGTAATTTTTAAAAGGGCAGTCTCTCTTTTAGCAGAGCCTGAGGACAGAAACCTTTGTTCTGGTCACTGGAATACCTCCAGGGCTTCACCCATTACCTGCAAAAGATGCTCAAAAGATAGTTGTTAAATAATGTAAATGAATTCTTGGCTTTACGTTGCAAACTCTAGCTTACTTTTTTACATAGATTTAAAAACAAGCATGAGCAAGTTTGAAAAGTCTGGCATTCCAGCCACCTCCCCTGGGTCCATGCACTTTGCTTTGAACACCACTCTCCCACTGCTGGGACCTGCCCTAATCTTATCCCATTTGGGGGCCAATCTCCTTCTTTCCTGCCTAGGATCAAACTTGGACCATTCTGCGCAGTTTAAATCCAAGTCTCCGCGAGAGAAGAAAACACGAAGCCAGCCAACCAGGAGGCTCCCAGCTTGAGAATAGAAGTCATGAGTCATAAATTTGAGCGTTAGGACCAAGGAGCAGCCAGAGATGTGGATGTGGGGCGGTGGGAGCAGTAGGGCTACGGGGATGGAGTGGGCTGGCGAACAAGGAAGGCCACAGCCCTTCTCTACTGAGTAGGCTCCCATGAAGATTCCCCTTTTGCTCTGCTCGATCGGGTTCCCGGAGCGCGTCGGTCAGGGTGCAGCCAAGGGTCTAGGACTGGGTGGCGCTGGCGCTGCAGGTCGCCACCCCCGCGGCCACATCACCAGGTTCTCGCTTCCCCTCGGGCTCAGACGCCGCTGCGCGTGCGCGGGGCGGCCGCGCGGGGGCGGGTGGGCAGCCGGGAGCCAGCGGGCCGCGAGCGCCGGCTCCGGGGCTGTCAGCTCCGGGCCGGGACGGCGCGAGGAGGCGCGCGAGAGGAAGGAGCCGCGGGCGCTGGGCAGCTGCCTCAGCCGCCGCCCGGGGGACTAGGTGAATTCCCCTTCCGTGCCCTGGTGCCGGTTCCTTGGTCGCGTCTGAGGAGGCGAGGTCCCTCTCCTTGCACCGCGCTCCCGGGCAGGTGATATGGAGGGAAAGTCTCGGCTTTGGCCGCGGCGCCGGGTTCGGGCGCATCCCAGGTACTGGAGGGAGGTGCGGCGGCGACGGGCTTGAGACTCGCGGCCAGGACGCGGGGAGGCCGGGGCAGGGGGAGCGGCGGGGCCGGCCCGAAGCTCCGTATCCCCTCCGGGCCCGCAGACAGCGCCCGAGCCCGGCCCGCCGCGGCTGCCCCACCTTGGGCGGGAGGGCTGGCCGGCCCTGGGCGCCCGCCGCGGAGCCGGGCAGCCGCGGTGGGTAGTCCCCGGCCCTGACACTGGACCAGACGGCGGGTGGGGGCTGAGTGATGGGTGAAGGCGAGCAGGATGGGGACGCTGCGAGGCGGACTGGGGCACACCCCAGATCCACGGCTTCAGGGCTCACAGTTGCTCCGTGTCACCGTGTTCTTTCATTTCTCTTTATATATGTGAAATATAGCTCAATTAAAAAAAAAAAAAAACCCAAACGTTGATTTTTAGAGATTACGTATATGTATGTAATACACTTGTAGGTACTTTACATGTGTATGTAATTTCTTTCCGTAAATGAACAATTAAAAAAAAAATTGAGATATACTTCACACACCATAAAATCCATCCTTTTCAAGCACGGTCTTTAGTATTTTCACCAGGTTTTGCAACTATCACCACTGTACAGAATATTTTCATCACCCCAGAATGAAACCCTGTACCATTATCAGTCACTCCTCATTCCCTCTTATCCCACCTCCTGGCAACCACTAATCTTTCTGTCTCTAAGGATTTGACTGTTGTGGAGATTTCATATAAATGGAATCGTACTTTATGTGGCTTTTAGTGTCTGGCTTCCTTCACATAGCATAATGTTTTCAAGGTTTATCCACGTGTGGAATTCATCGGTGCTTAACTCTTGTTTATGGCTGGATAATAGTCCGGTGTATGAGTGTACCACATTATCACAGTTTACTGGTTTTCAGTTAATGGACATTAAGGATGTTTCTAGTTTTTGGTCATTGTAAATAACGCTGCTGTGAACATTTGTGCACAAGTTTCTAGGTGGACATATGACTTCCATTGTTTTGGGTCTATATATTTAACTTTTAAGAAACCGTCAAACTTTTCCAGAGTAGCCACACCATTTTACACTCTCATCAAACAGTGTATGAGGGTTCCAATTCCTCCACGTTCTCACCACTTGTTATTGACTATTTACTAGTTTTTATTATAGACATTCTAGTGGGAATAAAGTAGTGCTAATTTGCATTTTTTATGGCTAAATATGTCGTGTGTCTTTTCATTTGTTTATTGGCCACTTACATATCTGCTTTGGAGAAATGTCTGTTCATATCTTTTGCCCGTATCTCAATTGGGTTATTTGTCTTTTTATTGTTGAATTATATGTTAAAAATTCTAGGTTTAGGGGACTAGCACTGCCTGAAAAACCAAACAACTCCATACCAAGCAACACAATGCTTGTACTTGGGGGAGGTGAATAAATGCTGTTTCAGTCTTTCTGAATAACCTGTCATTTCTTGGGAATCTTACTGACCCTTTACCCTTTCTGGAATTTTGAGAAAAGTCACAAAAAGTGTGTTCATGACCAAAGGCAAGGGAGACCACACCCAGTTAGCATTTTCATACATTCTATGCTCGGTTTGAAAAGTTCCTGTTATCACTTTAATTTCAAGTAATTTATTTTGGTGGCTAGCTAAGCAAACTCATAACAAACAAATTCATAACAAACAAACTCATAACAAACTAATTCCTCAATTAAAATTTCACATATCTCTCAGGCAAAGTGAAAGATCTTATTATCCTCAGTTTGTGTAATCTTTATTATAGCTCTATTCTTATTTGGGTGGCAAATAAGTATTTTTCATGGCGCTGAAGTTAAGAAACCACTTGGAGCTGAATGAACGCTACTTGGCCTATTTTTGTGTTTTTTTTTCTGAGTGCACACAAATTCAATCTCAGGCTTAGGTCTTTCTTACAAAAACGCCTGAAAAAGACATGATTTTGCCTCCCAGGAATTCAAGTCATTTTTGTTTTACTCTAATATGACTGTTCTAAAGTATACTATCAAATTCCAGAAATGTTATGGAAAATAAAATTAAAGATTTTCAAGTGGAATTAATGTATCAACAACCTATTCAAAGTGTGTGAAGAGCCATCCATCCTGTTCTTCAACTACTGAACTTTAAACAATGGGAATGTTATTTAACCCCGTTATGCCTCATTGACCTCATTAGTAGAATGAGGCAATAATTGTAATATATAACCTGAGTGAATGTTTTTGTTTTACCTAATGGAATGATTATCAAATATACTTAAAGTATAACCTATCCAATCTAATGTTGATTGTCATTGACTTGCCCAATCAATGAATAAGTATCCTGTAGCTATAGATGCTTTCTCAAGTTGGCTTTCTCTGTCCTCTTGGGTTTTTAGTGTCACTTAAGGACTGAAATGAAGAAGGAAATGGCAACCCACTCCAGTGTTCTTGCCTGGAGAATCCCAGGGACGGGGGAGCCTAGTGGGCTGCTGTCTATGGGGTCACACAGAGTCGGACACGACTGACGTGACTTAGCAGCAGCAGCAGCAAGGACTGAAAGTTGGGGAAAATGTGGGAACAGCTTTGGGGACATGATCTTTGGCAAAGCTGGTCAGAGCAGACCTGACTCCTTTAGGGCAAATTTAGGCACCCCTCATCTTTTCTCTGAAATTACTGTGGTTAGATGTCTATAGCTTAAAAATGTATGTGTGTATAAAATAAAACATATATGTATCTCTGGTGGTGGTGGTTTAGTCACTAAGTCATGTTCAATTCTTGTGACACGATGGACTGTAGCCTGCCAGGCTCCTGCGTCCATGGGATTTCCCAGGCAAGAATACTGGAGTGGGTTGCCCTTCCCTTCTCCAGGAAATCTTCCTGACCCAGGGATTGAGTCATTGGAGGCAGATTCTTTACTGCTAAGCCCCCAGGGAAGCCCAGATGTATTTCTAGGAGGGTTTAAAAGCTAGGACTGTCAGTTATTTTATCTTAATGTGAATGGATTTAGTCAGGTTGCTTTCCTGCTGATCAGCTGCACTGAGAAAGTGGGAGTTTTGGTGTGAGGAGGGAGAGGAGAGGTTAGTGGTATGGGCTCAAAGGAACATTTTGGAGGTTTCAGAAAAATTTGCTTGTTTCTAGAAGTGTGGGTGTTGAAAATGAAGATCTTCGGGCAGCATAAGGGGATTTGGAAGATGAGAAAAGAGAAGCAAGAATGAAAATTTGGAAGGGAAGGTTGTAGTATTCAAAGATAGATTCAACTTGTTTAGTCATTTTTGCCCAAGAAAAATTCAAAAGGAGAAGTGGAAGAAACCTTAGCTTTCATGCCATTCCCTTCCCTTTCGTCCCACGTTGCTCCTGTATGTTGCTGTTCTCCTGGGACCCAGGAATCAGACTGGGATGACTGTTACTATTCCTGATTACATCTCTTCTGTCTCCCGATTTTGCAGATTGAGGTCAGATTCATGAAGCCAGGTGAGAATTATAGTACTATAAAAATACAGTTTAATTTTCATTTCTGGTAAAGCTGGTTTGGAGAGTTTAGCTTAGACTCATATTTACTGTGTTCCTTCTTGCTTTATCTGCCCGGATTATTGTCTAGCACCTAAAAAACTGCAGGTCTGTCCTGCAGGTACAGAAAGCCCTGTCTCAGAAAGATTTCCTCATAGGATTTGGAAGGGAAAGGAAAACTTTCTCTTCTTGAAGACAGATAGATTCAAGAACCAGTGAGAGCTCAGGGGTGGGGCCTGTCTGGAATATTGACCTTTATTCTTTTTTTTCTCATTTATTATTTTTTTATTGGAGTATAATTGCTTTACAATGTTGTATTAGTTTCTGCCGTACAACAAAGTGAATCAGCTATACGAATACATATATCACCTCCCTCTTGAATCTTCCTCCCCCATCCCCATCCCAGCCCTCTAGGTTATCACAGATCTGAGCTCCATATGCTATACCGCAGCTTCCCACTAGCTGTCTAATCTCATCTCAGCCATTAGCTAAGTCACTTTGCTCTAAGGAGTGAAGTGAAGTTGCTCAGTCATGTCTGACTCTTTGTGACCTCATGGACTGTAGCCTACCACGCCCCTCTGTCCATGGGATTTTCAAGGCAAGAGTACTGGAGTGGGTTGCCATTTCCTTCTCCAGAGGATCTTCCTGACCCAGGGATCGAACTTGGGTCTACTGCATTGTAGGCGTACTCTTTACCGTTTGAGCCACCAGGGAAGTCCACTTTGCTCTAGAAGGAACTAACTGATAAAATAGGGAGAAAGCAAAGTGTCCCTTTAATCCTGTTTTCTCCTACTTAGAGGAGTGAAAGTTCTGTTGTCCTGGCAGAGAGGGAAATAAGCAGCTGTCCTCGTATCAGTTAAGTGTGGGGGGGTAATAGTATTTTGCAGGCTAGCTGAGGAGCCTAATCACCATTTATACAGTTGGAACTGAGCATGTATTTTCCTTGGAACTAGCTAAACCTTTTAACAGTTTTTAAGTGGGTGCTCATTTCATCATGTGGTTAAATATTAACATATAGATTATTCAAGTCCATTTCCTCACTTGTTTTACTCCTCAAACATTGATTGAGGGCCTAATCTGTAGCAGGCACTGGGTGTGGCTCTCAGGATTCGGCAATGAACAAGAATGGGTCCTGATGCTCATGGGATTTACATCTTAGAAAGACAAAGTGAAAGTGACTGTTGCTCAGTCTTGTCCGACTCTGCAACCCCATGGACTGTAACCTACCGGAGTTCTCCGTCCATGGGATTTTCCAGGCAAGAGTACTGGAGTGGGTTGCCACTTAGAAAGACAGGCCATGTACAATTACAGTAAAGCTTAATGAACATTAGAAAGCATGGAGTATTAGGAACACAGAAGACAGATAACTAATCCAAGAGGGTCAGGGAAGTGATGTTTATGAGCTCAGGTCACAAAGTAGAATAGGAAGTAGCCAGAAAAAAGGAAACAGGATGAGCAAGAATGTTAGACAGAAAGAATGCATGGAAAGGCCTAGAAGTGAGAGAGAGAGTGTGCATGTGTGCTAAGTTGCTTCAGTTGTGTCTGACTCTTTGCGACCCCATGGACTATAAAACCCCAGCAGGCTACTCTGTCCATGGGATTCTCCAGGCAAGAATACTGGAGTGGGTTGCCATGCCCTCCTCCAGGGGATCTTCAGGGCCCAGGGATCAAACCCGTGTCTCCTGCATTTCCTGCATTGGCAGGTGGGTTCTTTACCACTAGTACTACCTGGGAAGCTCGAGAGAGAGTGTGGTATATGCTAAAGTACTGTTTTTCAAACTGCAGTACTTAAGCACTGACCAAGAGATTATAAAATCAGTTTAGTGGTTGTGACCTGCATGTTTTTAAAAAGAAATAAAATAAAAAATAAATGTGTCATATATTGATACGTTAGTAAATGACAGTGTATAAAAGTTTGAAAATCCCTACAACAGAGGAAACAGAAGTGCAGTGTGACCACAACCCAAGATCTTGGGTAGGTGGGGATGATGATGCAAGATTTAGTTACCCTTTTCAAGACTTTCTTTTAAAGATTATGGATTTCTCTTATAAGAAATGAGAAGTCACCCAAAAGTTTTAGCACCTGCGTAGATTAATATTTTCTAAGGATCCCTTTGAATACCTAGGTTTCCTTTATTCAAACATAAATGCCACCTTCCTTGGCCTTGACAGGTATTCCAAAATCTGGTTCCAGTCTCTTTCTTCTAAAGCATATTTCTGTTTTTGATATTGGAACTTCTCATTTCATAAAGATTTGTGGTTTACAAACATATCTTTGCACCAAGAGAGAGAGGCCCATGAGAGCAGATCTTCTTCTGTCTTGTTCACACAGAAGCATAGCGCCCTGTGCCCGGCAGGGACTAAGCAAATCTTTGCTGATAGAGTCTGAATACACTTAAAATTAGAACTGTCACATAGTAGTAGAAATGACCTGGATTTTTCTAGCCATCCTTGCTTTTAGAACTTTTACATATTACTACGAATGACCTTGATGTCTAGCAATCCTTGCTTTTGGAAAAAAGAAAAGGGGGTATTTAGAAATTCTTTTTGCCCAGTTAGAAACCTTAGTGATGGAACCCCATTCACTTATTTAAAAGATAATTTAGTAAAAAGTACTCTTATGCTATATTACAACAGTAATCGAGATAAGAAAAAGAACAACACACTTCCTGACTTTGGGGTTTCACCTTCCAAGGAGTACAGAGCATTAACCGATTGTTCACAGGCAGAGGCAATCTAGCAACCCTTTATATTTTGTTTGAACAGAGACAGGCATTCTCTGAGCCCTCACCAAAAGGTAGTTTTATAAAGATGGCTGGAAACAAGAGAGTAAATTCGGTCAAGATGTATCAATCATAGGAGCTTAATGGAGAGGCAACACAAAATAGATTTTGATCTTAGAAGTAAAAATAGAACATCCTTATACCCCATAGAACTTCCAAATAAGAATTTAATGATGTTAGTTTGTTGCCAGAGAATGATTGTACTGTCACAGGACTGTGACTTCACAGAATTAGATTGTGAAACCCAACTGTGAAGAGAGATTCTTTCAGTGTATGGTTTTGATAAGTGGCAAGAGAAGTTATGAAAAATTCATGAAAGGTAGAGCGCTTTCAAGTTCTGTTTCAGATTTCTCTTTAATACGTTTTTCGAGTTGTGGAAACTTTGCTGATTAGTTTGATAGATTAGATTTTATGTATCTTAATCATGAATGCTGGAATCAAAATCTTGCTACTGTAGAATGGCATTTAAAAATACTCACTGAATTTTATATTTTTTTTATGTTCTAGAGAGTCTTATTTTAAGCCATGTATTATAGAACTTAGATGGAAACCATTAACTTGTATAAATTTGTCCTAAGCAAATCATTCTAAATATGGGAAAGTCTTATGCACAGAGATGTTCATTTTCATTGCGATGTAATTTAGTTTAAAAAGTATCCTGCAATTATAAGTAAGTAATTCATTAAAATGTAGCAATCCACTTGAAGAAATTGAACCATTAAAAAATGCTTTTTTTAGAGCGATGGTGTCTTATTTATTTTTAAAGTCTAGAAAGTAAAAAGTGCTCAATATAAACAACAGTTCAAATAATATAAAAAATGTGAGATTTAAAAAGTGAAAATATTACTTCAAGTCCCTCCTTACTATGTTCCCCAGCCTAGGCCAACCCAGAGGTCAGTGCTCTGAGCCCTTTGGCATCTGTGCTTCCAGACATTTTTCTAACTCAGGGTTTTTCAGATTGTGGTCCAAGGAGGGTCTTTGGAGTCTTCTCAAGTCAGATAAGGTGGGGACTGAGTGGGTCTACAGAGTACCTGTTTTCTATCAATATAGTGGGGTATCACATCAGGTTTAATTTAAACACAGAATTCTCCTGCATTAAAATAAATGTTTAAAAACAAATCAGCCTAATTCAGAAAACGAAATCCTAACCCCTGGAAAGGAATTCCACGTCTTCGTTTTACCGTTTTTGCTGCTTGATGATGTGGATCTTCTGCTCTGACCTGCCTGTTCATTTCCCCAGGATGTCTGCCTGGTTACCAGCCACCTTGTAAGAATGCACTTTCCCCTCTTTTTTCCCATCTCTCTAACTCTTACTTATTATTTAAGGTTCAACTCATCATCGTTTCTTTTGCTCCTTTTAACATTTTTAGTGGACGCCACCTACGTAATACTGAATGGGGCTTTCTGGTGGCTCAGTGGTAAAGAATCTGCCTGCCAATGCAGGCAACACAGGCTGATTGGGGAAGATACCTTGGAGGAGGAAATGGCCACCCACTCCAGTATTCTTGCCTGAAAAATCCCATGGACAGTAGAGCCTGGCGGGCTACAGTCCATGATGTTGCAGAAGAATCAGACACGACTTAGCGACTAAACAACAAGTGGGGAATATATAGAATTTTGTATCAAGAGTTCACAGACTAGTAAAAGGCAACTGAACTTCATATAAGTAGGTGCAATTACTGTAAACCAAGCGCATTTGAGGGGCAGATATTAAAGATATAAATATCCTCTTTTACACTATCTTATATAGCACTTTTAAGTGTCTGACCCTTTGCAACCCTATGGACTGTAGCTAATCAGGTTCCTCTGTCCATGGATTTCTCCAGGCAAGAATACTGGAGTGTGGCACTTAAAAAATGGTCAATTTATGGTATGATTACATTTCTGGGTCTTCAGTAACTGCTTGTTTATTGAGTAAGACAAGATAATTTACTTGTGAATTAGGGAGTGAGACATGGGAAGAAGCTGTTTCCATTCCTGAGCCATCAATTGTGTTCAAAGAGAGCTTGAATCCAGTTAATCCATCCAGTGCTGGGCATGAGTGGACTTGGGAGGAAGCGCTAGCAGGCCTTGGTTCTGTATTCCTCATCTCTGACCACTCCCACTGCTGTACGGGGGATGCCTGTCATTTCTTCTTTATCGTTAGCTGGTTCAAAAGTTGTGAATTTGAGTCCTGTGCCTTTATTTGTTTTAAAAATATTTATGTATTTGTTTATTTTTGGCTGTGCTGGGGCTTCATTGCTGCGCAGGCTTTCTCTAGTTGCAGAGAGCCGAGGATACTCCCTTGTTGCAGAGCAGAGGCTCTCGGTGCACAGGGTTCAGTAGTTGCGTCATGCGGGCTCCAGAGCACAGGCTCAGTAGTTGCCGCCCATGGGCTTAATTGCTTCTCAGAATGTGGAATCTTCCCGAATCAGGGATTGAACCCATGTCTCCTGCATTGGCAGGTAGAGTCTTTAGCACGGAGCCGGCAGGGAAGCCTGCTGCTGCTGCTAAGTCGCTTCAGTCGTGTCCGACTCTGTGCGACCCCATAGACGGCAGCCCACCAGGCTCCCCGGTCCCTGGGATTTTCCAGACTCTTTATTTTACTTTATAACTTGGGCATATTACTTAACCTCTCTGAGACTCAGTTTCCTGAGCTGTGGTGTATGAACATGTCTATCTCCTAGGTTTTCAGAAAAGATTACACAAGTACATACCAACGAAGTCTCTTCTTTTTGCTTTCAGTGGTTTTGTTGTCTTAGCAGAAGGTCCCCAGCCTTTTTGGCACCAGGGACCAGTTTTGTGGAAGACAGTTTTTCCACAGATCGGGGAGGGGGTGGGGGTGGTTTGGGGATGATTCAAGTGCATTACATTTATTGTGTACTTTATTTCTATTATTAACTATATCAGCTACACTCAGATTATCAGGTATTAGATCCCAGAGGTTGGGGACCCCTGTTCTAAAGAATGAGTGAGTGTTCTCCTTTCTTTTGGGTTTAAGTTTTGAAATATTTTGTAGGACGTATGGATTAGACTCTAGTTCTTTTTTTTTTTTTCTGGCCATGCCATACGTCTTTCAGGATCTTAGGTCCCAGACCAGGGATTGAACCTGCGCCCCTTGCACTGAAAGCATGAAGTTCTAACCACTGAACTGCCAGGGAAGTCCCTGACTAGTTCTTTGAAGAAGTGTCTTTTTGGTTTTTTTTTTTAGTTCAAGAGTGGCTTTTTGATAAGCTATTCATATTCCTGGTAAGGTATAAATAAATAGTATAGGAAGGTAATAAGGCCAACATTTAGTGGAGAAAAATCTTTTTCATTGTTAGCCAGTGTATTCTCCTGGGATTTTAAGCAGACTGTCATATCTATGATCAAGAAAGCAAAATTAACAGGTAGTACCAGAGTCCAATGGAGAAGGTGATGGCACCCCACTCCAGTACTCTTGCCTAGAAAATCCCATGGATGGAGGAGCCTGGTAGGCTGCAGTCCATGGGGTCGCGAAGAGTTGGACACGACTGAGCAACTTCACTTGGCCGTTTCACTTTCATGCATTGGAGAAGGAAATGGCAACCCACTCCAGTGTTCTTGCCTGGAGAATCCCAGGGATGGCGGAGCCTGGCAGGCTGCCGTCTATGGGGTCACACAGAGACGGACACGACTGAAGCGACTTAGCAGCAGCAGCAGCAGCAACCAGAGTCCAAAGCCTGGCCTCCTTGCTTCACTTTATGTGCTGCTTTCCTCTATCTTTTACGTAACAAACAAAGAATTTTTATGGTGACATTCTAGTACTCTTGGAAAAAGAAAAGTCGGAAAATTCTTGTCTGTTATTTCTGGATTGTGGGTTTCAGAATAACCCCAGGCAAACTCATGACGGATTCTTTGGAATATTTCTTGCTCTGGTTGAGCAGGCTTAGTCCTCTAATCTAGAATGAACCTTACAGTGATGGTTTAAGGTTGTTTGTTTTATTTGTAAATTATAAAAATGTTACTTAGATATCTTTTTAGAAGTAAAAACATACATTAGATGTGATATTTAAATTTAACAACAGGATTAGAGCTACTTCCTATTCCAGGTTTCATTTTCTTTTTTTCTTTTAGGAGATTGTGGTTTCCTGAAGACCTGTGTTGTTCAGTATCTATAATATGTACCATCTGGTCTCTGTATATACTAGTCATTATATAATATTTTATAGCATGCTGGCAGTTTAATAAAAAGTAGGATGAGGACAGTGTACAAAATGTAAATATTAAACTTCAGTTGACTTTTTAGAGAAAGTTGAAACAAAACAGTTGATCTGAAAATTATAAGGCAGGGGTTTAATGTAGCAATGTGTAACTGGTATATTCCTAATTATGGGGAGAAAGAGGTAGAAAGTTAGGTTATGAACCCTTTATAAAAAGTGTAGAGTAATAATGATACTCTGAGTAATGATGATGATAACTAGCTAATATTTATTGAAGACTCAATACACTGTTCTATGCATATTACATGTAGTAAAGTACTTAATCTTCACAGTAACGTGTGGAGGAGATATTTTTACCTTGAAGAAGCTGAGGAATAGAGGCATAAGTCCCATAGCTAGTGAAAGTCAGAATTTAACCAAAACCAGGGTTTCCCTGGTGGGTCAGTTGTAAAAAATCCTCCTGCAATGCAGGACATGCGGGTTCAGTGCCAGCCTGGGTTGAGAAGATGCCCTGGAGGAAGAAATGGCAACCCACTTCAGTATTCTTGCCTGGGAAATCCCATGGACAGAGAAGCCTAGTGGGCTACAGTCCAGGGGGTCGAAAAAGAGACACCACTTACTGACTAAACAACAACAACAAAGTTTGACTTCGGAGGCCAACCTCTTAACTACTGTCAGTATCCTTAGTGTGTTGACACTTCTTCACATTTAATTTTTTGCAAGCAAATCATCTCTCTTAACTGAAGTGTGAAGATTTGCTGAATAAGTCACTTGAAATTTCCCCGTAAAACCACCCAATGCAAATCATGTTATCAGTTTATTCATCTAATGAAAGCATGCCAAATATCTCAGGAAGCTTTGTATAGTTTCAAACATGGCATAAAGCATTTGCCAGTGATTCCACGTGAATAATACAACTTTGAACAAGCAGTTAATATTGTCCCTTTCAAAATGTGTTAGACTGAAATCTGTGTATTCAAGTCTGAGATTTTGATTATGCATAGATTTTATCATCTGAGTTTAAACTCATATTGTTCCTTGGAAAAAAGCCTATTCTTTCCTCAGTCTCTGGGGGCAGTGCTTAATAGACAGTCTTGCTTCCCTGGTGACTCAGATAGTGAAGAATGTGCCTGCAGTGCTGGAGACCTGGGTTTGATTCCTGGGTCAGGAAGATCCCCTGGAGAAGAACATGGCAACCCACTCTGGTATTCTTGCCTGGAGAATCCCCATGGACAGAGGAGCCTGGCGGGCTGCAGTACACAGGGTCGCAAAGAGTTGGACACGACTGAGCGACTAAGCACACACACAAGCATGTGGTTGAGCATTAGTGAGGGGCACCAAAAACACAGAAACATTTAAATCATGTTTTGTAATTTTTTATATGTGTATATATATCTCAATTATTTTCCATTATAGGTTATTACAAGATATTGAATACGGTTTCCTGTGCTAAATAGTAGGTCCTTGTGGCTTATCTGTTTTATGTATAGTGGTTTGTATCTGTTAACCTCATACTTCTAATTTATCACTTCCCCTCCCTCCCTTCCCCTTTGGTAACCATGTGCTTGTTTTCTATGATTGTGAGTCTGTTTCTGCTTTGTTTATAGATTCACTTGTATTATTTTTTAAGATTCCACATATAGTCATACATATGTTTGTTTTTCTCTGACTGACTTCACTCAGTATAATCTCTAGGTCCATCCGTGTTCCTGCAAATGGCATCCTTTCTTTTTATTACATTCATCATTGAATAATATCCATTAATCTGTCCATGAACATTTAGGTTGCTTCCATGTCTTGGCTATTGTAAATAGTACTGCTACGAACACTGAGGTGAGTTAGAATTTTCATATTTTCTGGATATTATGCCCAGGAGTGAGACTGCTAGATCATATGGTAACTCTATTTTTAGTTCTTTTTAAGGAACCTCCATAGTATTTTCCATAGTGACTGCACCAATTTACATTCCCACAAAACAATAACAACAACAACAACAAAACACTGTAGGAGGCTTCGCTTTTCTGCACACCCTCTTCAACATTTATTATTTTTAGACTTTTTGATGGTGGCCATTCTGACCAGTTTGAAATGATACTTCATTGTGGTTTTGATCTGCATCTCTCTAATATGTTGTTGCCTGTTGGCCATCTGTTACTATTTTGTAGTCTTTAAAGAAACAACGAGATGGTCTTTCTAGGAAAAGTCACAGCTTGTTATGACTCTTAATTTGTTTGGAGTTATTATCATTTTGAATTATTGAGGGAAAGTCCATTTTGAATTATATGTGATGGATCATGGGAGAGACACACCATGGACTTGGTGGCACCCTGGCCCTGCCTTGGAGCTTGGTGGGGTAGATCCAGTATTGTCTCCACGATCATCTAACAATATAAAATATAAATGAAATCACTTCTATGAATACAGCAGAATGTTCGTTTTCTGGAAGTTGTTTAGGGTGTGTTAATGAATGAAGACTATTGCCTTTTAGTCGTGTTCCTGTTGGGAAACCGTGGAGGGGGATAAAGTAGGAAAAATAAATTTTAGAGCCCCTGAGAGTTTTAGAAAGAGGAAAATATAGTTCAGTTCAGTTCAGTTCAGTCGCTCAGTCGTGTCCGACTCTTTGCGATCCCATGGATCGCAGCACGCCAGGCCTCCCTGTCCATCACCAACTTCCGGAGTTCACTCAAACTCATGTCCATGGAGTAGAAGGCAATGGCACCCCACTCCAGTACTCTTGCCTGGAAAATCCCATGGATGGAGGAGACTGGAAGGCTGCAGTCCATGGGGTCGCTGAGGGTCAGACATGACTGAGCGACTTCACTTTACATTTTCACTTTCATGCATTGGAGAAGGAAATGGCAACCCACTCCAGTGTTCTTGCCTGGAGAATCCCAGGGATGGGGGAGCCTGCTGGGTTGCCATCTATGGGGTCGCACAGAGTCGGAGACAACTGAAGTGACACAGCAGCAGCAGCAGCAGCATGTCCATCGAGTCGGTGATGCCATCCAGCCATCTCATCCTCTGTTGTCCCCTTCTCCTCCTGCCCCCAATCCCTCCCAGCATCAGAGTCTTTTCCAGTGAGTCAACTGTTCACATGAGGTGGCCAAAGTACTGGAGTTTCAGCTTTAGCATCATTCCTTCCAAAGAACACCCAGGGCTGATCTCCTTTAGAATGGACTGGTTGGATCTCCTTGCAGTCCAAGGGACTCTCAAGAGTCTTCTCCAACACCACAGTTCAAAAGCATCAATTCTTCAGCGCTCAGCTTTCTTCACAGTCCAACTCTTGCATCCATACATGACCAC
>NW_011494899.1:4550083-4550517 GCF_000754665.1 Bison bison bison
ATTCCAGCTTGAGCTTCTTCCAGCCCAACGTTTCTCATGATGTACTCTGCATATAAGTTAAATAAGCAGGGTGACAGTATACAGCCTTGACGTACTCCTTTTCCTGTTTGGAACCAGTCTATTGTTCCATGTCCATTTCTAACTGTTGCCTCCTGACCTGCATATAGGTGAGGAAAATATAAGTAGCTGTTAAAAATAACTTTGTAGAATACTGATAAGAAAGTCTTTTGATATTTTACAAAATGCAAAAGCAGGATGCCAACAGTGTGTATAATATGAATGTATTTTTGATTTAAACATTTGTATATATAGAAAAATACAGCAAATTTATCATATATACTCTTATATCATCAGTGATTATCTCTGGATGGTGGGTTTCTAAAATAAACAATTCTTGTTTGTCCTTTGGGCTTCTCCCCAACCCCCCCCCCCCC
>NW_011494899.1:4550617-4558235 GCF_000754665.1 Bison bison bison
CCCCCCCTTTTGTTTTTGGAATTTAACACGTATTCTGTGAAAAACAGAGTAGTGAAAGAGAACTCTGTGCCAGTGGACATCAGAAACACCATTTCAAATAAGCTGAGAAAGAAAGGTAGTCAGGTTATTTTAACTACCTGAGGATAGTTTTAGTTTGAACTCCAAGTTGGACTTAAAGCCTTTGGGCTCCTTTTTTTTTTTTTTTTTAAAGTGGTATTTGAACAAGAAAGTATGCAGCCCTGACCAAAGGGTAGAGACATGGTTTCAGAGAGTAAAGATACTGAAAGAGTTAGATCATTCTTTGAGGTTGATGCCAAAATAGTTGGCTAATGTAACACCATGTACCTGTGGTTCACCGTTTCTGCAAAGAGTCTCTTGCCGTGAGTTTGTGTGCTTGAGTGGACTTCACAGCACCGTGTACCAGGGAGCAATATTGAGCAAAAGTCCGGTTTGGGAACATGGAAGATTGGCTCATCTCCCTGGATGATGCCATGGTGAAGGTGTCCCAGGGAGGGAAGGTGATGCTAGACCCCCACCTGAGGAGGACCCGGCTCGATGTGGGGGCTGTCCTGTTCCATCACCTGGTGGAAGGTAGAGTAATGTACTGTGGCCTGCTCATCTGGATGTAGTGTGCCACTTCACCTCTGTGACGGGGGGAGGAACCAGGGTCCCTGGAGGACCAGAAGTGCTCTGAGTAAATACTGGGAATGGAATCACCGTGAAAATGATGGGGCACTCTTGGTCTTCAAAGAAAGAAAAATGTTAACCTTACCCATGGCATATCATGTTTCCCTTTGCCTTTTCTTAGAAGATTTTTGCTTTGACGCATGATTATCTTTTCTGTACTTTACAATTCTGGAAGATTTTATATTCAGCTTTCAGTTTAATTATGCAAAGAATAAAGTATATCTTTTAAGTTGTCTGAAGAAGTGTGTTCAGATTTTTCAAACTGAATTCTTTTAAGAGTATAAGGATGTATTAAGACTAAAATATGGAAGTATACTCTACAGAGTTCTGAATAATAATTTCTCATTTGAAATGCTGGAGTTCATCTTATCCTATTATGTTACCTAGTATCTATATTGAAGTATTTCAGATTTATAAATGCCAGAGAAAACCAGTAAGGAAATGTGTTATTTATGTTTTATTCTCATGTACACTACCTTTTACACAAAGGTGTTGAGTCACTTTATAAAAACAGCTACAAGAAGTACTGGTTTTTAAAAAAAGTGATGAAGCCAGTACAAGAGAAAATAAAACTAAGAATGTAACATTCAGTTCAGTTCAG
Organism: Bison bison bison; assembly: GCF_000754665.1. NCBI lineage: Eukaryota > Metazoa > Chordata > Mammalia > Artiodactyla > Bovidae > Bison > Bison bison. The sequence continues at coordinate 4,551,906 of NW_011494899.1, forward strand.
TTCAGTCGCTCAGTCGTGTCCAACTCTTTGCGACCCCATGAATCGCAGCACACCAGGCCTCCCTGTCCATCACCAACTCCCGGAGTTCACTCAAACTCATGTCCATTGAGTCGGTGATGCCATCCAGCCATCTCATCCTCTGTCGTCCCCTTCTCCTCCTGCCCCCAATCCCTCCCAGCATCAGGGTCTTTTCCAGTGAGTCGACTCTTCGCATGAGGTGGCCAAAGTATTAAGGTGAATAAATTGATCATAAATTTGAGTTTCAGATGTGGCTGTTAAGTTTCCTGTTGCTGAAGTAAAGTAAAAGGGTGGCTCAGTCTTTGTTTTGTTTTGTTTTTTAGCCATGTGGCTTGTGGGATCCCAGTTCTTCAACCAGGAGACCAAGGATTGAACCTGGGTGCCCTGGAGTGGGAGCTGGGAGTCCTAACCACTGGACCACCAGCGAAGTCTAAAGGGTGGCTCAATCTTTATTAAAGAAAAAGAAAAATTCCAGTTTTCAGTAGCAAGGCTTTCTGTAGTATAATTTTTAAGTAAAGTTTTATATGATTTTCTCTAGGGATGATTGATAAGGTGACGCTCTTAGCAATGTGTGCTCAGTTACTCAGTCATGTCCAACTCTGTGACCCCATGAACTGTAGCCTACCAAGCTCCTCTGTCCATGGAATATTCCAAGCAAGAATACTGGAGCGAGTTGTCATTTCTTACTGTAGTTGATCTTCCCACCCAGGGACTGAACCTGCATTGCCTGCTTTGGCAGGTGGATTCTTTACCACTGAGCTACCTTCGAAGCCTGTTCTTAGCAATAGTGTGCAGGAAATTAATGAATGTCAATTGCAAGTTAATTGCAAGAGCATCATTAATTGGTAGTTTTTTTTTAAATAAGATACATGTAAGAAATGTTTTAAAGTGGGAGAAATATACTTTTTTTGTTGCTTAAAAGCAGTTTCTGTACTTCAAAACAGATTTCTGTGCTTTAACTTCTTTGTTATTTGACCATTAACTGAATTATTTCAAACAGTAGTACTGATATTTCTGATTATTGTCTACTACCTGTATTGTTGTTAAGTCTGACTCTTTGAGACCCCCCCTGGACTACAGCATGCCAGGATTCCCTGTCCTTCACTAACTCTCAGAGTTTGCTCAAACTCTTGTCCATTGAGTCAGTGATGCCATCCAACCATCTCATCCTCTGCTGCCCTCTTCTCGTCCTCCCCTCAATCTTCCCCAGGATCAGGGTCTTTTCCATTGAGTTGGCTTCAAATTAGAGCTTCAGCTTCAGCATCAGTTCTTCCAATGAATATTCGGGATTGATTTCCTTTAGGATTGACTGGTTTGATCTCCTTGCTGTCCAAGGGACTCTCAAGAGTCTTTTCCAGCACCACAGTTCGGAAGCATCAATTCTTTGGCGCTCAGCCTTGTTTATGGTCCAGCTCTCAAGTCGATACATGACTAATGGAAAAACCATAGCTTTGATTATATGGATATTTGTTAGTAAAGTGATGTTTCTGCTTTGTAAAACACTGTCTAGGTTTGTCATAGATTTTCTTCCAAAGAGCAAGTGTCTTTTAATTTCACAGCTGCAGTTACCGTATTATAAAAATATTTATGTATTGTTATTAATCTAACCAAAATATCTAGTAAAATGATTTGTTTTTCACTTTTCAGTTGGTTTGGTAGGGCTAAATATAATCTAACTGTTGGCAGTTGATAGAATAGACTGTTTTGTTTATGCAATACACTTTGTTCTTTGGATGCACACTCTATTTATTCTGTCAACATTTTCTCAATAAGCAGAAATGGTTCCACTGTGGATTTTGTTTTAGTTGATTCATTGGCTTGTCTTTGATGTATCCTTCTTCCAAATAAAGCATTCTTTTAAAAGTGACTTTTTTTTTTTTTTAAAGTGGGATTGAGGGTTGTGATTCTGAAAACAAAATCACTTGTCTGGGTCTGGTTTCCTTTGAAAAATTATTTGAAGTGTATTGAGGATTTATTATACAGAGGATTTATTATACCCACTGGTTGTTTCTCTGGACTCAAATTCTCTACAAATGTTTAGCTGTCTTTTAGGCCTGTAGAAACTTTGTTACTTTTTTCTATCTGTGGGTAGCCTTAGAATGACTGATTGTTTTATGGAATCAGCTAGCTTTTGGATAGCAGGAGCTGAATCATTCCCATGATTTCTCAAGCTTTTGTGTTTGTTAGAGACTCTCAGGACCGCCAGATCAATAAAGTTTGACATCACTACCTATTACATAAATGAAACCTGTGTGAATGCTTGAATTCACTTTAAGTAGACAGTTTCCAGTTTAAATAAAAAAACTCTTTTTTTTTTTTTTTAGGAGCTAACTCTGTACATTTGAGCCAAAACAAAAAAGGAGTTGGGGAGAGATACTTCATTCTACTTTAGAGGTGAGCCTTTTCATCAGGGAGGACAGTATTTGTGAGGTAGCATGTTTTATATTTCAATTTCCAAGTACTTTAAATGCCCTGAACATGGATAGAAATCGTGAGATAAGATAACGTGGATTGCTATTGTTTGGACCAGTTCGAGACTTACACCACATGGAGTTTATGGGATAGTTACTGACTGGACGCACCTTTATTGTTCAGAATCGTTGCTTTGGGGTTGTTCCTTTTCCTTGGTTAACTGCAGGAAATGGGCAAAAAACAGATCCATACATTTGTTTTTTTCCTAGTCGTGTGGTTCCCTCCATAGGTTGTGCCTGACTTTTTGCAGCCCCATAGACTGGAGCATGCCAGGCTTCAGTGTCCTTCACTGTCTCCCAGAGTTTGCTCAAACTCGGTCCACTGAGTCAGTGATGCCATCCAAACATTTCATCCTCTGTCATCCCCTTCTCCTCTTGCCTTCAGTCTTTCCCAGCATCTGGGTCTTTTCCAGTGAGTCAGTTCTTTGTATCAGGTGGACAAAGTATTGAAGCTTCAGCTTCAGCATCAGTCCTTCCAGTGAATATTCAGGGTTGATTTCCTTTAGGACTGACTGGTTTGATCTCCTTGCTGTCTAAGGGAATCTCAATAATTTTCTCCAACACCGCAATTTGAAAGCATTGATTCTTTGGTGCTCAGCCTTCTTTTATTATCCAACTCTCACATCCATACGTGACTACTGGAAAAACCAACTGGATACTATGAATTATATATACCTCTGCCAAGCAGCAGTAATATTGGTACATTTGGAGTTCTGGAGATTTCTTTTTCATTGCCATATTTATTTTTAACTTTTGAGGGTCAAGTGATATAGCAAATATCATCAGAAAAAGAAGATGTTCTCTTTGCCCTGTAGGAATTGGCAATGGGAAACCAAATGGATACCTTTTATTTTTAAAAAATTCTTTTAAAACTGTACATGATAGGAAGATTGCTCACTGTTTTGGATATTTAATTTTGACTGTGTTTTTTTTTCCTGTCTGTACCCTGAACTCTACATTAATTTAGGTAGATTTCTCTGAGGTGGTCAATTTTTATGGTGACCTTTTGAATGAGGCCAAAGTTCCAGAACATTAGGAACAGTTAGTAGAAAGTATAGGGACAACTGAATAAAAGAAATTTGGTTGAATAGAGAAAGCTTAAAGAAGAATAAGAGATAATAATTTAGCTGATTTAGGAAATTGAGTAGAAAAAATTAGTTTGAAACAATTAGGAACCCAAAATCAGCATGTAGGGACCCCTGTGGATGAGAATAGTGAAATCAAAGGGTTTAAAATGAGAAATGATGGGCCTTTCCTGGCAGTCCAGTGGTTAAAACTCCACACCCCTAACGCAGGGGGCCTGGATTTGATCCCTAGTACAGAAACAAGATCCTGCATGCTGATAGCACTGATAAATTTTTTTTTTAATGAGATTTGATTTTAGTAGTAGCTGTTGGACTAGCTCAAATGAGGAATAGAGCTCTTCAGTATGATTTAGTAGTCAAGGCTGTGATAGCCATGCTTGGGACTAGGGTGACCTTGTGGGTTCTGATGTGTTCTCCAGGAAGAAGGGTTTGACAGTGAGCTTATGGTAGGACAGCAGAAAGCTGGCATCAGAGTGAACATGAGAAAACCAAAGAGGGGATTGTTTAAGAGCTGTCTGGGATATGTGTTGAGAAAAGTGATTTGATGGTCAATTCTTCAGGAAAATGGAGTTTGGGGATAAGAAATGGAGAAGCTAAGGAATTCAGGTGACCAAACTGGGTATCAAAAAGACTATTGAGAGTTTTAAAAATAGTTTTTGCTTAAATGGAAATAGTAATCATTGAAATCAATGAGGATTTATGTTTACATAGGTTTTATTCTTTAAATGGAAATAGTGAAAGAAAACGGATCAGCCATGAAGGCAGCCTGCTGTTTGGGTGCTACAAAAAAGCAAATTATTATAAATAGATATAATCCTTCTTTGTGAACCTGCTATCCAGTGAAACAAGTCAGTACTTACTGGGTATTGTTGAAAAAAATGTGCCAAAAAATTTTTTTAAATAAGAAAATAATTTGTACAACATCAGCTAAGGTCTCATTTTGTCTGGCATGACGTCTCTGAAATCTAACTTAACTGACCACATAATACATCCTGTTTGGTGACTATCTGCATCTTCTAACAAACAGAGATGCAGAATACATATATTCAGAGGAAGTGAAAAGCAGAATGCACACTTGGAGAGTGGCAAAACTAAGAATACATAATAACCATAATCTGCCTTGACTTCTAGGTCATTTGGTGTGAATATATGTGTATGACAGTGCTGTGACAAGTTTTGAGATTTTTGTCTCCTTTCATCTTTTTGTTCTAATGGGAAGATAAAGTATTAAACTTACATTTATTGCCTTTCTTAGTAATGAGGCGTGACATAAGTCTGCTAACTCAGCTGCTCTGATGAATTTTTCAAGTGTATTATTTAACCTTTACAAAGGAACAGATTGCCTCCTCCAGCACAATGGGCAGATTTTCTCCAAGATACTGATTTAGTAAATCAGCACACATACAATTCTTTTTCTTAACTTTTAAAAACAAGCGATTTTAACATTATTATTATTTTTGTAACTGCAGTTGAATTAGTCAGGACTGTCTGATATTAGTTTGTTTTCCTTTAAGTCAGTGGTTCCCTAACACAACTCTCTGATTAATGTTGGCCCATGACAGAGCTTCCACAGGAAGCAAGAAGTGAGTTCTTAATAAATCTAAATGTATTCAATGGAAAGGCTTTTAGTCTAAGAGTCTGTCCTTTCTACTTGTTTGGTGTTAAAATGTGCACTTATATTTTAAAGGAAAAATCATTGTTAACTTGATAAAATTTGAGGGGAAGTGTGGTTAACGAGATCTAAATATTTGGAAAACACTCTTTTAAAGCTCTTTAACCATAGATGGAATCCTTACATGCTCAGTATATCAGAGAGACTCTATTAAACTAAAATAGATGGGAATATTTGGGTCAGATTCTTTTTTAAGATGCCTGCTTTTGAGTTTAGTTTTCATTAAATCTTGCTGTGGTAGTAAACAATCCTGAACCCTCGGTGGCTTTCAGCAGCAAAGCTTTCTTTCTCTCCTCCTACATGTTGCCCGTAGGTTGCTGCAGATGAGCTTCAGTACCTGCAGCTCTGGGTGTTATCTCTGTCCCAGGACCCAGTCTGAACCTTGGACATGTCGTTCCCATGACGGAGGGAAAAGATGGCAGAGTTGAACTGCTTCTGTTTGTAGATGTTGTTGCTTCCTGAGTCTGCCCAGACTTGATGTCAGTAGAGATGAGGCAGTGTAATCTTCACATACTCCCTGCAGGTTATTTGGCAACAGGCAGAGATGACAGTCCTCTTACAGGAGGGAAGCAATAATGGGGAGTAATAAAATCTGTCACAGAATCATTCAGACCGAAGCACACATGCCAAATAATCAAAGTGTTAAATTTGAATGCAGAGTTCCAAAGAATAGCAAGGAGAGATAAGAAAGCCTTCCTCGGTGATCAATGCAAAGAAATAGAGGAAAACAATAGAATGGGAAAGACTAGAGACCGCTTCAAGAAAATTAGAGATACCAAGGGAACATTTCATGCAAAGATGGGCACAATAAAGGACAGAAATGGTATGGACCTAACAGAAACAGAAGATATTAAGAAGAGGTAGCAAGAATACACAGAAGAACTATACAAAAAAGATCTTCACAATCCAGATAATCACAATGGTGTGATCACCCACCTAGAGCCAGACATCCTGGAATGCGAAGTCAAGTGGGCCTTAGGAAGCAACACTACGAACAAAGCTAGTGGAGGTGATGGAATTCCAGTGGAGCTATTTCAAATCCTAAAAGATGATGCTGTGAAAGTGCTGCACTCAATATGCCAGC
>NW_011494899.1:4558335-4559430 GCF_000754665.1 Bison bison bison
AAGCCAGGCTTCAACAGTACGTGAACTGTGAACTTCTAGATGTTCAAGCTGGTTTTAGAAAAGTCAGAGGAACCAGAGATCAAATTGCCAACATCTGTTGGATCATCGAAAAAGCAAGAGAGTTCCAGAAAAACATCTGCTTTACTGACTATGCCAAAGCCTTTGACTGTGTGGATCACAACAAACTGTGGAAAATTCTTAAAGAGATAAGAAACCTTTATGCAGGTCAAGAAGCAACAGTTAGAACTGGACATGGAACAACAGACTGGTTCCAAATCGGGAAAGGAGGATTCAAGGCTGTATATTGTCACCCTGCTTATTTAACTTATATGCAGAGTACATCATGAGAAGTGCCAGGCTGGGTGAAGCACAAGCTGGAATCAAGATTGCTGGGAGAAATATCAATAACCTCAGATATGCAGATGACATTACCCTTATGGCAGAAAGCGAAGATGAACTAAAGAACCTCTTGATGAAAGTGAAAGAGGAGAGTGAAAAAGTTGGCTTAAAACTCAACATTCAGAAAACTAAGATCATGGCATCCAGTCCCATCACTTCATGGCAAATAGATGGGGGAACAGTGGAAACAGTGAGAGACTTTATTTTATGTGGCTTCAAAATCACTGCAGATGGTGACTGTAGCCATGAAATTAAACGCTTGCTCCTTGGAAGAAAAGCTATGACCAACCTAGACAGCATATTAAAAAGTAGAGATATTACTTGCCAACAAAGATCTGTCTCATCAAAGCTATGGTTTTTTGCATGTAGCTATGTACTACATCCATACAGTAGTCAGGTATGGATGTGAGAGTTGGACTATAAAGAAAGCTGAGCGCTGAAGAATTGATGCTTTTGAACTGTGGTGTTGGAGAAGACTCTTAAGAGTCCCTTGGACGGCAGGGAGATCAAACCAGTCAATCCTAAAGGAAATCAGTCCTGAATATTCATTGGAAGGACTGATGCTGAAGCTGAAACTCCAGTACTTTGGCTACCTGATGCGAAAAACTGCCTTATTGGATAAGACCCTGATGCTGGGAAAGATTGAAGGCAGGAGAAGGGATCGATAGAGGATGAGATGGTTGGATAGCATCAGCG
>NW_011494899.1:4559530-4559954 GCF_000754665.1 Bison bison bison
ACTATACAAAAAAGATCTTCACAATCCAGATAATCACAATGGTGTGATCACCCACCTAGAGCCAGACATCCTGGAATGCGAAGTCAAGTGGGCCTTAGGAAGCAACACTACGAACAAAGCTAGTGGAGGTGATGGAATTCCAGTGGAGCTATTTCAAATCCTAAAAGATGATGCTGTGAAAGTGCTGCACTCAATATGCCAGCAAATTTGGAAAACTCACCAGAGGCCACAGTACTGGAAAAGATCAGTTTTCATTCCAATCCCAAGAAGGGCAATGCCAAAGAACGCTCAAACTACTGCACTATTGCACCCATCTCACACATTAGCAAAGTAATCGTCAAAATTCTCCAAGCCAGGCTTCAACAGTACGTGAACTGTGAACTTCTAGATGTTCAAGCTGGTTTTAGAAAAGTCAGAGGAACCA
>NW_011494899.1:4560054-4585656 GCF_000754665.1 Bison bison bison
AGGGATCGATAGAGGATGAGATGGTTGGATAGCATCAGCGACTCAATGGACATGAGTTTGAGCAAGCTCCGGGAGTTGGTAATGAACAGGGAAGCCTGGCATGCTGCAGTCCATGGGGTCACAAAGAGTCAGATACAACTGAGTGACTGAACTGAACTAAAGAACAATAGGTATCTACTACCCAGCCTTAAAAATATAACCACTACCTTTGGAGCTCCCTGGGTGGTTTTTGTACTACTTTCACAAATGTAAGCATTCTCTTGAAATTTGTGCTTGCTTATAATCCCCTCCTTCATAGATTCCATTGTGTGAATATCCCACGATTTATCTTTTACTGTGTTAATTCTAGTTTTTTCTTTTCTTTTTTTGCTAATGTGAAAATGTTGCTAAGGATATTTTTTTATGTGTCTTCTGTGTACAAAGCAAGAGTTGCTTCAGGGTATGGACTTAGGTGTGGAATTGTTGGTATGTGGCACGTACATGTCTTCAGTTTTAATAGATCAGAACACGTTGTTTTCCAAAGTGGTTGTGCAGTTTCCACTCCCACTAGTGGTGGTGTATGTGTTACCAGTACTCAGGTCTTTGGTCACATCTGAAAGTGTGACAACATCTAATTTTTAGTCTAATGTGTATAAATCAAATTCTCTTGGATGTTCAGGGAGGTGCTTCTTAAACTTCCATGTTTACATACAGCACATGGTTTGTATTTTAGTCGTTCAGTCGTGTCCTGCTGTTTGAGAATCCATGGACTGTAGCCTGCCAGGCTCCTCTGTCCACGGCATTCTCCAGGCAAGAATACTGGAGTGAGTGGGCTGCCATGCCCTTCTCCAAGGGGTCTTCCCAACCCAGGAATTGAACCCAGGTCTTCCAAATTGTTGTCAGATTCTTTACCGACTGAACTACCAGGGAAGCAAAGCACATGGAGATGGTATTAATACTATAAGCAAGGTTGTGATTCAGTAGGTTGGGTTATGCTTGGGAACTGAGATCCTGCGTTTCTCGTAACCATCCAGGTGATGCTGCTGCTGCTGTGTCCTGTGCTCAGTTGCTCAGTCGTGTCCGACTCTTTGAGATTCCATCACAAAGAGTGATGGGGGACTGGGGGGCTACAGTCCCATAGGCTCCTTTGTTCATAGGGTTTTTTGGGCAAGAATCCTGGAGTGGTTTGCCATTTCCTAATCCAGGGGATCTTTCCTACCCAGTGATTGAACCTGTGACCCATAAGTATCTCCACTGATATTCTTTCACTTATAGCACGTAAAACTAGAGAAATTTTGCCCAATCCTATTTACTTATTTTTAAACTTTTTAGTAATTTTTACTCATTTATGGATGAAGAGCAATATAGAGCAACCCAACTGATTTTTATTTAGTGCCATATGTGTACATTACCTATTTAAAATCAACTTCAAAGTAATTTGATTGTAGTCATTATTCAACGAGTTTCTAAGTGAGTTCTTTAAAGGAAGAAAATTCAAGAAATCTTTAAGGGAGATAATAGATCTTTATAGACCTTGTCAGTATGCAAGCATTAGACTAACTGATCACTCATTAGCTGGGTAAAAGGAAGGATAAATAAAAATGAGCACATTTTCCTCAGTGCAAGATTGTGGTATGTGGTCTATGGTATACACTTGTAGCAAGATAATTCTTAGTACTTCCAAATTGCATTGTTTTACAAACAGATGTTAGGACACAAGCACCACTTAGCCTAGCTTAAGCAATAGAGATTTAGTGGCCCATAAAATTGGGGAGAACTGGGATGGAATGGGCTTTAAATAAATGAGATATCCTAATCATGTAGTGTTATCAGAACCCTCTCAACATCTCCTAGCTGTGATTCTCTGTTTCTGTGGATGGATGAGCTTTCCTCCAAGTGTAAATGGTGGTGGTGGTGGTGGAGGGAGTTTTTGGAGGATAAAAATACAGTGACAAACCTCAGAATTTTCCCATTCAAAAAGGAAGTGAGAAAACACTCTTTTTAAAAAGAATTAATTTATTCATTTGGCTGCACTGGGTCTTAGTTTCGGCATGCGGGATCTTTGGTTGCAGCATGTGGGATCTAGTTCCCTGACGAGGGATTGAACCCAGGCCCCTGTACTGAGAGTGCAGAGTTTTAGCCACCGGACCACCAGGGAGGTCCTGAGAAAACACTCTTCCAGAGGCCTCCGCCTCTGAAGTGGCCCTGTACGTCATTCAGTCTTTGCTCTATCAACTGTTTCCTTCATTACCTTTATCACAAATTATCTCCTTTACTTACTGGCTCACCTGATTGTTTTTCCTCTCCACCACAAGGTAAAATCATTGAAGAAGGAGTAGTGCCTCTTTTGTTGGCATCCGTCAGCCATTCAGGAAATAGTAAGGCAACAAGTATGTGAAATTCCAGGGTAGGACTCAGGCCTGCCCCAGGCAGTTGTCATTATGTGGTCTGGAGGTCAGGGAAGTTTGATTACTGGGCACACCGGAGCCTCATAGACGAGGCAAGTGTGATTTCACATGGGAAATGGAGCTACTATAAGCTGAAAAATTGGGAAAAGATGCCGAGGAAACAACAACAAAAGCATGTGTTTTTTGTGCCCTTTAAGTGTGGTTTACTGTTTCACTCAGCTGCCCAGTGTGTGTGTAAAGTTGTGCACGTTCTGCAGTGCATGAGGTGCTTGCTGAGGAGAGGGAGAGGGGTTGAAATCCAACACGAGACTCCACACCTGTGGCTTCCTTTTTCCAGGAGGCATTGCTTTAAATTTACCCCTAAGTTCTGCCTGGTCTGTGCCCACTGGGCCCGGTTGAATATCTGTGTCGCCATCTCACTTTCTTCATAGCTTCCCTGGAGAAAGAATACCAGGAGCAAAAGTGTGTGAGCTGGATGCATCTGGATCCCGCTGGCCAACTCAGTGTAGACTCTATGCTTAGCCATGCCCTGCAGGTATTCTAAGAGAGATAACTTTCTGGAAAATTCCTCCCTCCCCCTTTTTTCTTACCTCCATTTTTCTATTTAGGGTTAGTTGGTCAAGTTTCCTGACCATGCATTTTGAGGTGAATGCTGACTGAATGGTAGTATACATACTGTCATCTACATTTCTCTGCGTTTCTAGTTTGATTACTTTATAATTCTGCTTCAAGAGGAAGAAGAAATTGCCTATGTCCATCACTGGCCCTTTAGTGGAATATACTGTCTTAAAAGTTTGTTCTGTTTTTTGTTTGATTAGAGATCTCTTCGGGGCAGTGAAGTGCTCACTGTTTAAAAGGAGGCAAATTGATTTAAGGAACAGAAACCCACTCAGTCTGACTCATGTAAGGCTGCTGGCAGTCTCCTAAGTTTCAGACATACAGCTGAGCCTCCTCTTACATGGAAGGGCCTCAAGGAGCCATTCTGTTCTCCTCTCTGGATTGCTTGCTTTCTTCTTTGCTTCATTCTGGACATTGTTTCTGTTCATTTGATTTTCTTTAAACACTGAGTTTGTATACTGATCCACCTGCCAGTGGCAAAAATGGCAACTAGTACTTCATCTCATTGGGTTCTCTGCAAGTCCACAGAATGTCTGTACTGTAATCACTTGGGGAGTGTAAAAAAAAAAAAAAGACTTCTATGCCTCAAACATATTCTCAGCCAGTAGGTCTAGAGTCCTAGAATCTACATGTTGAGACTTTTCCCTCGCAGGAATTGCAAGACCCGTCTGTAATCACAAGAGAAAGCAAGTGAGTGAATGATGAAGTAGATGAACCCAGGCCCTAGCATCCACTTTCCCCTGACATAGCCCCTTCTCTTTTTTCCCTTTGCCATTTCTTGCCATTGATCTTCCTATCCAAGGAGAGGAGATTGCCATTCTAAGAAGTTGAAAACAAATATTGAAGAATAGAATAGTTTTCATTAAAAGCAGCAGTATAGCAGCAACAGTTCTTAGTCTAGTTTGGTTGGTGAACAGTCTCCAGTTAGGCAGTGGGGCTATCTGTCCCTTATGAAATCAGGGCTAATTAGTTGATCTTGAATGCTCTTGGAAGTGTAAGATAGGGCTGGGTGTTCTGAGAAACACCTGCAGCCTTAGGCCCACTCTAATAACTTTGAAAACCTCTGTACCTTGGTGGCAGCTGTCCAAAGAGACTCTTTACCTGGGCAGGTGATATATGACCTCACAACTTCAGTGTCTGTCACTCTCAAACTAGCTTATACTTTAGTTCAGTTGTTCAACAGCATCCGACTCTTGACCCCATGAGTCATGACCCCATGGACTGCAGCACGCCAGGCTTCACTGTCCATCACCAGCTCCCGGAGCTTGCTCAAACTCATGTCCATCAAGTCGTTGATGCCATCCAACCATCTCATCCTCTATAATCCCCTTCTCCTCCCATCTTCAGTCTTTCTCAGCATCAGGGTCTTTTCCAATGAGTCAGATTTTTGCATCAGGTGGCCAAAGTATTGAAGTTTCAGCCTCAGCATCAGTCCTTCCAGTGAATATTCAGGACTGATTTCCTTTAGGATTGAAAGCTTACACTATGTGTCTCTAGTTTAACATCTTCAGAGAGAGAATCTCATCACTGACTAGCCAATCAGGAGCCTACTCTGAGGTTGAAGGTCAGAGCTAACTTTGAGAAGGGCATTAAAAGCTTTCTTTTGGTTGACTTGCAAAATAGGATTAAGTGATTTTGTAATCCCTTTTCATTTGTTGTTTCTTAGGTAACATTATTATATCCCTAAATCAACTATAATGATTTTTTATTGTTGTTGGAACTACAGATATAAGATCAACATACTTTTACATGTGAAATAAATACCATGTACACTATTTAGGATATTTATCAAGTAATTTCATGGCAAACATTATCATTGTTTCTTCATATTTTAATAGCAAGATGTATACTGTATTAAGTTGGAGATAAAGTAATAGATATTATTTAATATATTTAAAATATAATGTCATATACTTTACCTTGTTGTGCTGATATATGTAAAGGGTGGTAGCAATTTAATTCTGAGACTTCAGTATAAGTAATGGAAGCCATTACTTTAATAAATTTTTCTTTTGTAGAATTGCAGAAACATTGAAGACATTTGAAGGGCTTCCCTGATAGTTCAGTTGGTAAAGAATCCGTCTGCAATGCAGGAGACCTTAGATCGATTCCTGGGTTGGGAAGATTCACTGGAGAAGGGATAGGCTACCCCTTCCTATTCTTGGGCTTCCGTTGTGGCTCAGCTGGTAAAGAATCCTCCTGCAATGTGGGAGACCTGGGTTCGATCCCTGGGTTGGGGACATCTCCTGGAGAATGGAAAAGGGTACTCACTCCAGTATTCTGGCCTGGAGAATTCCAATCATGGAGTCACAAAGAGTCAGACATGACTGAACAACTTTCACTTTGAAGGCATTATATGGGTATTAATTACATAAAGTATGCAAAAATAAATACTTTTAACCAAAATAGGCCACCAAAAAAAGCTGTATGCTACATTTCTGCATCCAAAGCGGTTGCATGGCATAAACCAGTTATGTGTTAAGCCCACAGAATATAATGTCAGTACCTCAGGGTTCATTTAAGAACATGTGTTTTTTATATCTGTAACTATGAGGTATTAAGAGAGTTATTCTGACTTTTAAAAATTATTTTATTTTTCCAGATCCAGTCCCTGTGTGGAGCTTCTAAACATCTTCTATTAGTGGAAGTGCTGTTTTCTGCACAATGAAGTCAACATCTTAATTTACACCAGCATTTGTGTGGTTCTGATTCATCTGCTCTGGTTCACGAAGCTTGAGATCTAAGGCAAACAGGGTCTTTTGCAATGACAATATGACTAATAGTAAAGGAAGATCTATTATTAATAAATCAAGTGGTGGTCGAAGCAGTGGAGGAGGTTTTGTGGACTGGACTTTAAGTTTAAATACAATTCAGTCTGATAAGTTTTTAAACTTACTGCTGAGTATGGTTCCAGTAATATACCAGAAAAACCAGGAAGACAGGCACAAAAAAGGAAATAGCATTTGGCAAGATGGGTTATCACCTGCAGCACAGACTTTCAGTAATAGATCCGAACAGCACATGGAATATCACAATTTCTCGGAGCAGTCTTTTCATGGCAACAGTGGGCACGTGCCATCAAGCTGTAGCCAAAAGTATGATGACTATGCCAACTACAATTACTGTGATGGAAGGGAGGCTTCAGAAACTACAGCCATGTTACAAGATGATGATGCGTCTAGTGATGCTGATGAAGATGTCATTGTAGAGACAGGCCAGAAGTTACCAAAGGAATCCAGTGGTGTCATGGCACTGCAAATACTTGTGCCGTTTTTGTTAGCTGGCTTTGGAACAGTCTCAGCTGGCATGGTTTTGGATATCGTCCAGGTAGGTTCTCATCTTTGTTTAACTTCACTGACTTTGTTGTTTAAAGTGCTTCGTGTCAGGTACTAATCTCAGACATTATATTTAGTTTTAATTTATCCCTTAGTTAAAATGAACTGATGCAGACTGGTGGAGGATCTGCTCTTTCTAGGTATCTTTTGTTTGTTTTCCGATATTCTAAGAGAATTGTCTGATTCTGACCATAAAATAATTCATCATAAAATATTAAATATAAAGTAATCCCAAATAGGGTAAATCAGCTAAATGAATAACTCAATATATTTAAATATGTCCCTGTTTTTTTTTGTTGTTGTTATTTTTTTTTTTAAACTTTACAAAATTGTATTAGTTTTGCCAAATATCAAAATGAATCCACCACAGGTATACATGTGTTCCCCATCCTGAACCCTCCTCCCTCCTCCTTCCCCACACTGTCCCTGTTTTAAAAATAAAAAATAATATATGTCCATTAAAATGAACTCGAACAATGCAGAGTATTAAGTAAATGATAAGGAGTCCTGTTCTTCGTCTCCAAATCAAAACTCTCTTCCCCTCTGGAGGTTACCATTGTTAAGAGTTTGCTGTATATACTTGCAGGTGATTTTTCTGTGCTATATACAAGCATATGTGCAGAGGTTTGTTTTTTTTTTTAAATAAAAATTAAATTCTGTGTGTATTTTTCTCAGTTTATTGTCACTGCTTATTGATATATCTTGGACATGTTTCTAAATTAGTAAAAAGGATATTTAGCATTTTTAAAAGAGTGCTTGATATTTTCATTGTATGTATATATATACCAAAATTTACTTATTCATTCTCCTATGCTGGTGCTATTACAAACATCCTTACAAATTTATTTTTATACACTCATACTAATTTTTTCATAAGATAGATTTTAAAAATGGGATTATTGGGTATTAGAGCAGGTGTGTGTGTTTAAAATTTTATAGGTATTGTCAAATTGCCTTTCAAAAAGTTCGTACCAATTTGTAGTCCTTCTAGAAATATGTAAATACTTTTATTTTTCCATACCCTTATCAACATTTGATGTTCTTGATCTTTTTCATTTTTGCCAGTTGATAGGAAAATGTTATCCTATTTTAATTAACATTAATTACTATTAATGTTTTAGCCTCTTTTGATATGTTTATTGGCCATTCTTACCTTTTCTGTGAATGTTGCTTATATGAATTACTTTTTTGTATCTTATCCATTTTTAAGGTGTTTTTTTTCTTTTTAATTTATATTTTATTGAAGGATAATTGTTTTGCAGAGTTTTGTTGTCTTCTGACAAACCTCAACATGAATCAGCCATAGGTATACATATATCCCCTTCCTTTTGAACCTCCCTCCCATCTCCCTCCCCATCCCACCCCTCTAGGTTGATACAGAGCCCCTGTTTGAGTTTCCTGAGCCATACCGCAAATTCCCATTGGCTATCTATTTTACATATGGTAATGTAAGTTTCCATATTACTCTTTCCATACATCTCACCCTTTCCTCCTCTCTCCCCACGTCCATAAGTCTTTTCTCTATGTCGGTTTCTCCATTGCCACCTTGTAAATAAATTCTTCATTTTTCTAGATTCTGTATATGTGCGTTAGAATACAATATTTATCTTTCTTTTTCTGACTCACTTCACTCTGTATAATAGGTTCTAGGTTCATTCACCTCATCAGAACTGACTCAAATGCGTTCCTTTTTATGGCCAAATAATATTCCATTGTGTATATGTACCACAACTTCTTTATCCATTCATCTGTCGATGGACATCTAGGTTGCTTCCATGTTCTGGCTATTGTAAATAGTGCTGCAGTGAACAGTGGGATACATGTGTCTTTTTCAGGTTTGGTTTCCTCAGGGTGTATGCCTAGGAGTAGGATTGCTGGGTCATATGGTGGTTTTATTCCTAGTTTTTTAAGAAATCTCCATACCGTCTTCCATAGTGGCTGTATCAATTTACATTCCCACCAACAGTGCAAGAGCATTCCCTTTTCTCCACATCCTCTCCAGCATTTATTGCTTGTAGACTTTTTGATGATGGCCATTCTGACCCGTGTGAGGTGATCTCATTGTGGTTTTGATTTGCATTTCTCTAATGAGTGATGTTGATTATCTTTTCATGCGTCTGTTAGCCTTCTGTATGTCTTCTTTGGAGAAATGTCTGTTTAGGTCTTTTTCCAATTTTTTGATTGGATTGTTTGTTTTTCTGACATTGAGTTGTATGAGCTGCTTGTGTATTTTGGAAATTAATCCTTTATCAGTTGTTTCATCTGCTATTATTTTCTCCCATTCTAAGAGTTGTCTTTTCACCTTGCTTATAGTTTCCTTTGCTGTGAAAAAGCTTTTTAAGTTTAATCAGGTCCCACTTGTTTACTTTTGTTTTTATTTGCGTTACTCGAGGAGGTGGGTCATAGAGGATCTTGCTTTGATTTATGTCATTGAGTGTTCTGCCTATGTTTTCCTCTAAGAGTGTTGTAGTTTCTGGTCTTACATTTAGGTCTTTAGTCCATTTTGAGTTCATCTTTGTGTATGGTATGGTGTTAGGAAGTGTTCTCATTTCATTCTTTTACTTGTAGCTGCCCAGTTTTCCAAGCACCATTTATTGAAGAGGCTGTCTTTGCCCCATTGTATATTCTTGCCTCCTTTGTCAAAAATAAGGTACCCATAGGTGCATGGGTTTACTTCTGGGCTTTCTATCTTGTTCCATTGGTCTATATTTCTGTTTTTGTGCCAGTACCATTCTGTCTTGATGACTGTAGCTTTGTAGTATAATCTGAAGTCAGGAAGCTTGATTCCTCCAGCTTCATTCTTCTTACTCAAGACTGCTTTGGCTATTTGGGGTCTTTTGTGTTTTCATATGAATTGTGAAATTTTTTGTTCTAGTTCTGTGAAAAATGCCATTGGTAATTTGATAGGGATCACATTCTGTAGATTGCATTTGGTAGTGTAGTCATTTTCACAATATTGATTCTTCCTACCCAGGAACATGGAATATCTCTCCATCTGTTTATGTCATCTTTGATTTCTTTCATCAGTGTCTTATAATTTTCTGTGTACAGTTCTTTTGTTTCCTTAGGTAAGTTTATTCCTAGATATTTAATTTTTTTTGTTGCAATGGTGAATGGGATTGATTCCTTAATTTCTCTTTCTGTTTTTTCATTGTTAGTATATAGAAATGCAAGTGATTTCTGTGTATTGATTTTGTATCCTGCAACTCTGCTAAATTCACTGATTAGCTCTAGTAATTTTCTGATACTATCTTTAGGATTTTCTATGTACAGTATCATGTCATCTGCAAACAGTGAGAGCTTTACTTCTTCTTTTCCAGCCTGGATTCCTTTTATTTCTTTTTCTTCTCTTATTGCTGTGGCTAGGACTTCCAGAACCATGTTGAATAATAGTGGTGAAAGTGGACACCCTTGTCTTGTTTCTGATTTTAGGGGGAATGCTTTCAGTTTTTCATCATTGAGAATAATGTTTGCTGTAGGCTTATCTTATATGGCCTTTACTGTGTTGAGACAGGTTCCTTCTATGCCCATTTTTTGAAGAGTTTTAATCATAAATGGGTGCTGTATTTTGTCAAAGGCTTTTTCTGCATTTATTGAGATTATCATATGGTTTTTATCTTTCAATTTGTTTATATGGTGTATCACATTGATTGATTTGCGTATATTGAAGAATCCTTGCATTCCTGGAATAAGCCCAACTTGATCATGGTGTGTGAGCTTTTTGATGTGTTGCTGAATTCTGTTTGCTAAAATTTTGTTGAGAATTTTTGCATCTATGTTCATCAGTGATATTGGCCTGTAGTTTTCTTTTTTTTGTGTTGTCTTTGTCTGGTTTTGGTATCAGGGTGATGGTGGCCTCGTAGAATGAGTTTGGGAGTGTTCTTCCTCTGCAGTTTTTTGAAAGAGTTTTAAAGGGATAGGCATTAGCTGTTCTCTAAATGTTTGATAGAATTCTCCTGTGAAGCTATCTGGTCCTGGGCTTTTGTTTTTTGGCAGATGTTTGATCACAGCCTCAATTTCAGTGCTTGTAATTGGGTTGTTCATAATTTCTATTTCTTCCTGGTCCAATCTTGGAAGATTGAACTTTTCTAAGAATCTGTCCATTTCTTCCAGGTTATCCATTTTATTGCCATATAGTTGTTCATAATAGTCTCTTATAATCCTTTGTATTTCTGCATTGTCTGTTGTAACCTCTCCTTTTTCATTTCTGATTTTGATGATTTGAGTCTTCTCTCTTTTTTTCCTTGATGAGTCTGGCTAAAGGTTTGTCAATTTTGTTTATCTTCTCAAAGAACCAGCTTTTAGTTTTATTAATCTTTACTATTGTTTCTTTTATTTCTTTTTCATTTATTTCTGCTCAGATCTTTATGATTTTTTTCCTTCTACTAATGTTGGGGTTTTTTGTTCTTCTTTTTCCAGTTATTTTGGGTGTAAAGTTAGGTTGTCTATTCGATGTTTTTCTTGTTTCTTGAGGTAGAATTGTATTGCTATAAACTTCCTGCTTAGAACTGCTTTTGCTGCATCCCATAGGTTTTGAGTTGTCATGTTTTCATTGTCATTTGTTTCTAGAAATCTTTTTATTTCCGATTTGATTTCTTCAGTAACCTTTTGGTTATTTAGAAATATATTGTTTAATCTCCATGTATTTGTGTTTTTTACAGTTTTTTCCTTGTAATTAATATCTAGTCTCATAGCATTGTGGCCAGAGAAGATGCTTGATATGATTTCAGTTTTCTTAAATTTACTGAGATTTGATTTGTGACCCAAGATGTGGTCTATCCTGGAGAATGTTCCATGTGCACTTGAGAAGAAGGTGTGTTCTTCTGTATTTGGATGGAATGTCCTGAAGATATCAATGAGATCATCTCATCTAATGTATCATTTAAGACTTGTGTTTCCTTATTAATTTTCTGTTTTGATGACCTGTCCAGTGTTGTGAGTGGGGTGTTAAAGTCTCCTACTATTATTGTGTTACTGTCAGTTTCTCCTTTTATGTCTGTTAGTGTTTGTCTTATGTATTGAGGTGCTTCTATGTTGGGTGCATAGATATTTACAGCTATGTCTTCCTCTTGGATTGATCCCTTGATCATTATGTGGTGTCCTTCCTTATCTCTTATAATCTACTTTATTTTAAGGTCTATTTTGTCTAATATGAGGATTGCTACTCCAGCTTTCTTTTGCTTCCCTTTTGTGTGGAATATATTTTTCCATCCTCTCACTTTCAGTCTATGTGTGTCTTTAGGTCTGAAGTGGGTTTCTTGTAGACAGCATATATATGGGTCTTTTTTTTGTATTCATTCAGCCTGTCTGTGTCTTTTGGTTGGAGCATTTAATCCATTTACATTCTAAGTAATTATTGATATATATGTTCCTATTGTCATTTTCTTAATTGTTTGGGGTTGATTTTGTAGTTCCTTTCTCTTTTCTTGTATTTCTTGATTGTATAAGTCCCTTTAACATTTGTTGTAAAGCTGGTTTGGTGGTACTGAATTCTCTTAACTTTTGCTTATCTGAAAAGCTTTTTATTTCTCCATCAATTTTGAATGAGATTCTTGCCAGGCACAGTAATCTCGGTTGTAGATTTTTCCCTTTCAGTACTTTAAATATATACTGCCATTCCCTTCGGGCCTGCAGAGTTTCTGCTGAAAGATCAGCTGTTAAGCATATGGGGTTTCCCTTGTATGTTACTTGTTGTTTTTCCTTTGCTGCTTTTAATATTCTTTCTTTGTGTTTAGTCTTTGTTAGTTTGATTAGTATGTGTCTTGGCATGTTTCTCCTTGGGTTTATCCTGTATGGGACTCTGTGCCTCTTGGACTTGATTGACTATTTCCTTTTCCATGTTAGGGAAAATTTCAACTATAATCTCTTCAAAAATTTTCTCATACCCTTTCTTTTTCTCTTCTTCTTCTGGGACCCCTATAATTCAAATGTTGGTGTGTTTGATATTGTCCCAGAGGTCTCTGAGACTATCCGCAGTTCTTTTCATTCTTTTTACTTTATTCTGCTCTTCAGAAGTTACTTCCGCCATTTTACCTTCCAGCTCAGTGATTCGTTCTTCTGCTTCAGATATTCTGTTGTTGATTCCTTTTAGAGTAGTTTTAATTTCAGCAATTGTGTTGTCTCTACATGTTTATTCCTTAATTCTTCTAGGTCTTTGTTAATTGATTCTTGCACATTTTCTCCATTTTGTTTTCAAGATTTCTGATCATCTTTACTATCATTATAACACATTCTTTTTCAGGTAGTTTGTCTATTTCCTCTTCATTGATTTGCTTCTGTGTTTCTAGTTTGTTCCTTCATTTATTTGGTATTTCTTTGCCTTTTCATTATTTTTTTTTTAAACTTATTGTGTTTGAGGTCTCCTATTCCCAGGCTTCAAGGTTGAATTCTTTCTTCCTTTTGGTTTCTGCCCTCCTAAGTTTGGTCCAGTCATTTGTGTTAGCTTTGTATAGGTTGAGATTTGTGCTGAGTTTTTTGTTTGTTTTTCCTCTGATGGGCAAGGCTGAGTCAGGTGGTAATCCTGTCCGTGAGATGAGGCATCCTGCACAGGTTGCTACTGGTGGTTGGGTGATGCCAGGTCTTGTATTCAAGTGGTTTCCTTTGTGTGTTCTCACTATTTGATACTCCCTAGGGTTAGTTCTTTGGTAGTCTAGGGTCTTGGAGTCAGTGCTCCCACTCCAATGGCTCAGAGCTTGATCTCTGATCAGGAATGAAGATTCCACAAGTGGTTTGTTATGGCATTAAGTGAGATTAAAACAAATATCCAAAACCATGAAACCAAAGATGAACCCCAGACAAATGGCAGTTACAAAATCAGGCAAATAACAACTAAAATAATGGAATATAAACATATACATATACACCCATGAGCAAATTCAAAACAGTCCAACAAAAATAAAGTACAACAGATTGACCCAGCAAACAAACGAAATCAAAAATTATATTTACCAGTTAAGAATAAAACTAACAAAAGCACAAGTAGAAAACAAAACTAAAGCAATGAAAGCAAAACTAACAAATATGTTGAGAGGAAAGGAAAGAAAGAAAAGAAAGAAAGAATAGATATGCAAAGTTAAATAGAGGTAGATGAAAAAAATTTATATACATTAAAGATGAACTGCAAGGGGAAAAGAACAGTAGGGAAGGCAAACAAAGGAATAAATGTAGAAAAAATATAATAGGTTTAAAAAAATTAAAATTATAAAAAAGAGAAAGAAAAAAATACTGGAAGAAAAAGAAAAAAGGAAAACTTCAGATATCTCAAAAGCCCAACGTAAAGGCAGAGGTTTATAACAGCAATAAAAAGTGTGACTGAATATATACATATACGTATACACCCATAAACAAAATCAAACACAGTCCAACAAAAATAAAATACAATAAATTGACCCAGCAAACAAAGGAAACCAAAAATTATGTCTACCAGAATAGAACTAACTAAAGCAGAAACTGGAAAACAAAACTAAAGCAAGATGCCAATTGGGGAATAAAGCAGTGAAAATAAAACTAACAAATATGTTGAGAGGAAAGGAAAGAAAGAAAAGAAAGAAAGAATAGATATGTAAAGTTAAATAGAGGTAGATAAAGAAGATTTATATACATTAAAGATTAACTGCAAGGGGAAAAGAACAGCAGGAAAAGCAAACAAAGGAATAAATGTAGAAAAATAATAATAGGTTTAAAAATTAAAAATAAAACGAGAAAAGAAAAAAAAGGAAAACTCCCCAGAAGTGCAAAAGCCCAATGTACAGGCAGAAGTTTATAACAATAAAAAAATGTGACTGAGAAAAACAAAAAAGAAAAAAAAAGCTCAAACGCTTAATTAGATTCATAGTGCCAATAAAATCAACAGTTACAACAGAGGGAGGATAAAGGAAAAAAAAAGAAAAAAAATCCAAAAGAATCTAAAGAACAAGTCAAAACATAAGAATTTAATAGATGTTTTTCTCGAGTCACTGCTGTCCGAGTCCTTTCCCTCGCTGGGAGTCACAGTCCACCTCACCTCCCTAGGATGCCCTCCAACACTGTGCTGATTTCTGGACCTGTTGTGGGGGCAGCTCAGATTCTATTCTGGTCCTACTCTGTGTTCTTGCCTCCAATATCCACAGCTATCAGAATTAGTGCGTTTTCTTTTGTGGGAGCACTTAATGACCTTTTATATATTCCATAGACACAGAGTCTGCCTAGTTGATTGTGTGGATTTAATCTGTAGCTTGTACAGCTGGTGGAAGGTTTGGGGTCTTCTTCCTTAGTCACACTGCCCCTGTGTTTCAATTTTATTGAAATTGAAACTGAGGTGGTTTTATTTCCACCTCTGCATGTGGGTCGTCCCCTGGGGTTTGCTCCTGAGGCTACCCTGGAAGACTTGGGTTTGCCCCTCTGAGGGCCAGGTGTGGAGCTGGTGCAGCTGCTTGGGTTGCAGGGGTTCTGGCAGCACCAGATACTCAGGGGAGTTGGCGGCTAGGGCAGCAGGAAATATAGTGCTCTAGAAGGGTATGGCAGCCAGTATTGGCCAATATGCTCCAGTATTCTTGCCTGGAGAACCGCCCTCTCTTGACAGAGAAGCCTGGCAGGCCACAGTCTACAGGGTCGCAGAATCGAACACTACCGAAGTGACCTTGCGTGCATAGATGCAATACTTTTTTTGCCTGTGGCAGCTCTGCCCCAGTGAGTTGAGCGTGAAGGTGGCATGGCTTCTTGGCTTGCAGGGACCCTGGTGGCGCCAAGTGTACAGGGACACAGACTGCCTCAGCCACAAGAGTTATGGCCCTATCAGAGTCTTTTTCTGAGCCTCTCTAGCTGGTGATCAGAAGGCCTCTTTGGCCAGTCTTTGTCCGTAGCTCTGCCCGTTCAGGCACTTAGAGGGCTCCCTTGCCTGGGGTCCTTTTCTGTTGTTCGGTTCATCAGGCACATAAAGGGCCCTGCTATGGCTACAGTCCTACTCTGTAAATCAGCGCGTCAGGCACTTAAAGGGGCACCCTAGACAGGACCCTCTTCTGTAGTTCAGTGCATCAGCAGGTGTTTGATGGGCCAGCCTCTCTATTGTTCAGCTGCTGATGCTGGCATGTGGGGAGAGAGAGGCTGCGGTTAGGGCTCCATCCCCTAGCATGACTCAGCAGTATTGCCTTGCTTCCATGGCTGCTTGGCTTTCCTCCACAGGCATTTCCCACTACAGTCTCCTCCCTCACATCCCCTCGATCCGTCTCTCCACAGTCAACAGTAGCCCTCACCCTGGAATCGCTCCACAATCCGTCAACTCCAGCTCCCACCCATTGCCCCTTCCAGGGAATCTATGTCCCTGTCCGGGGTATGTATGGCTGCGGCAAGGACTGTCTGATTCCATTTCGGCTGCCACAGATCAGCTGTTTCACTCACAGCCTTAAATGTTTCTCTGACTCAGACAGTTGCCCGGATGTGGGGATCGGACCCCTGCTTCAGTTCCCCCACCTGCTGAGGGCAGGTCCAGTCCTTCTAACGCTCCTGTTTTCCCCCTAGTTCCTTCGTCCTACCGAGTTTTGCGTGCTTCTATATATTCTTTTCCTCCTGTCTGCTCTCAGCTGGTGTTCTGCATGAACTTCTATGTCTGAAGGTGTGTTCCTGATGTATCTGTGGAGAGAGATGTACTCCACGTCCACCTACTCCTCCGCCATCTCATTCTTTCTTTTATCCATTTTAAAATGTGTACATTACTTATTTACTTGTAGGAGTTCTTAATGTAGTATTATATAAAGTTACAAAGTTACCTGTTATATAATTATCTTTCTAACATAGTACATTGTAAAAAGGTAGCATTCTGTTACTATCAGTTTTCATTCATTAGTCAGGAGAAGACTGTGTCTAGGAATGTGTTAGATACATTATCCTAATGTGCCTTTCTCTTTCATTGTTTGCTCTCTAAAGTAAATCTCAGGTCGTTTATGACTCTAAGACACTTTTAAACACATAACATTTTTATCTAAATGGAAAATGTACATTTTATCTAAATAGAAACATAATTTTTATACCATCAGGTGGAAAAAAGATATGAAGAAAACTGTTAAGTATATTGAATTTTTGAATAGACAGTAATACTAAAGGGGGACCAAACCTATCATCTGTCCACTTGAAATATGATTGTTTTAAGTTATTACCATAGCATCATAACTGCTAAAATGAATATAATGTTTTGGGTTGACTTTTTTTTTTCTGACTTTTTGGTGACAGTTATTCTGAAGAAACACTCAACAGTTAGCTACAGGGACAGGGGATCCTGGTGGACTGCCATCTATGGGGTCGCACAGAGTCGGACACAACTGAAGTGACTTACCAGCAGTAGCAGCAGTATGATAACATCTGTAGGAAAAATATGTTAGTGTATATAGATTGTTAGGTAGAATAGTCACATAACTTATTATGTCCCTTCCCCTGGTGTATGCCTACTGATTTCTTGATATTTGAGAGAAGAGCATGTGTGTAATTGGGAAACGTTGCTTTTATGATTTATAAAAATTTTTTCCTTATTTGTTTCTTTTTGGCTTGTGGTGGGTCTTCATTGCTGCATGTGGGTTTTTCTGTAGTTGCAGAGAGCAGGGGCTCCTCTCTAGTTGCAGTGCACCAGCTTCTCAATGCAGTAGCTTCTCTTGTCGCAGAGCATGGACTCCAGGGTGCAAGGGCTTCAGTAGTTTCGGGTCCTGGGTTGTCCAGAGCACGTGCTCAGTAGTTGTGGTGCACAGGCTTAGTTGCTCCACAGCATGTGGGATCTTCCCGGATCAGAAATCAAACCCATGTCTCCTGCATTGGCAGGCGGACTCTTCACCACCGAGCCACCATGGAAGCCCTTGCTTTTATGATTGTATGAACTTTAACACTGCTAGCCCTAAGAACTTTATAGTGTTAAACTTTGGTGTTAAAAACCATGAAGGTATAATATAAATGTTTTGAAAGATTTAATTTGATGAGGTTTTAAAAACTTATTAGATTGTGAAGTTTAAAATATATAGAGTGTAAGAAACAAAAATATACAGTTCAGTGAACTTTTATGACACAAATAACCATATAATGGTCACTTGGGTCAACAAATAGAATCTTACCTGTATTTCATTAGTTTTCATTGGTGATCCCTTCCAAAACCTTTTCTTTTTTCTCCATCACTGAAGATAATCAATAACCTGATATTTCTCAGTACTTTTTTGTCTTTATAACTATGTATTATTAAACACCATTGCTTGGGTTTACTTAATTCTTTTTAAAATTTATGCGATGGAAGTATGGAGTATACCTTCATGTTTGGGGTTTTTTTTTTGGTCAACATTATGTAAAATTGTAGAAAACTGTGGATCATTTATTTTTGTTGCTGTGTTGTAATCCAGTGTATAAATACATCACAATTTATCCATTCTGCTCTTTTCTTCAGTGCATTCTACTGTTGATGGACTTTGGGCTGAATGGTGTTTCCAGGCTCTTGGTGTACATATGCATGCGTTTCTCTTGGGTATATATAGGTAGAAATGGAATCTCTAGGTCTTAGAATATGCAAGTATTTAAATGTAATGTTTGTCAAATGGTTTTCCAAAGTGGTTGTACCAATTTATAGACAAATGTAGCCAGATATGAGCAGTTCCACTGTCTTATATTATTCATTTATACAAGATATCAGCAGTCTTTTTTAAAATGATTTTGTGGTGTAGTCTCTAAGTTGTGTTCGACTCTTGCAATGCCATGGACTGTAGCCTGCCGGGCTCCTCTCTCCATGAGATTCTCCAGGCAAGAATACTAGAGTGGGTTGTCATTTCCTTCTCCACGGGATCTTCCCGACCCAGGAATTGAATTCGGGTCTCCTGCATTGCAGGCAGATTCTTTACCAACTGAGCTACAAGGGAAGCCCAAAATGATTTTAATTTATTTATTTATTTTTGGCTGTTCTTGGTCTTTGCTGCTGGGCTGGCTTTTGCTCTAGTTGCAGTGAGTGGGGGCTCCTCTCTAGTTGTGGTCTGTGGGCTTCTCATTGCAGTGGCTTCTCTTGTAGCGCACAGGCTCTAGGCACCCAGGCTTCAGTAGCTGCAGCACGTGGGTCAGTAGCTGCGGCTCAACGGGCTCTAGAGCACAGGCTCAGCAGTTGTGATGCACAGGCTTTGTTGCTCCTCGGCATGTGGCATCTTCCCAGATCAGTTATTGAACCCACGTCTCCTTCACTGTCAGGTGGATTCTTTACCACTGAACCATCAGGGATGCCCTAGCAGTCATTTTAATTTTAGAAATTCTGGCGTATGTGGGGTGGTATCTCACTGAGGTTTTAAGTGGGATTTTCCTATGATGATGTTTGCTGATCATTTGTATATCATTGTTGAATTTTGTTTGCCCATTTTTGTATATAGTTGTTTGCCTTTTTTTAAATTGATTTATAGGAGTTATTTTTATATTATAGATGTAAGCCCTTTAGTGAAAGTAAAAAGTGGAAGTGTTAGTTCTCAGTCATGTCTGACTCTTTTTGACTTCATGGACTGTAGCTCCTCTGTCCCTGGGGATTCTGGAGGCAAGAATACTGGAGTGGGTAGCCATCCCCTTCTCCAGGGGATCTTCCCAACCCAGGGATCAAACCCAGATCTCCTACACTGCAGGCAGATTCTTTACTGTCTAGCCACCAGGGAAGCCCCAAGCCCTTTAGTTATATGTGATACAAATATTTCCGCCCCCACCCCCTCATCGTGGCTTGCTTTTTTACTCTCTCAGTGGTATGTTTTGATGAGCAGAAGTTCTTAATTTTTATACAGTCCTCTTTTCCCTGCTTTTCAATGGTCTGTGCTTTTTGTCTGCTGTTTAAGAAATCTTTCTACACCCTGTGAATTTAGATATTCTCATATAATACTTCCTTGAAGTGTCCTTGTTTTGTCTTTTACACTTTGACCTTTCCCTCCCTGGAATCCATTCTATATAGAGTGTGAGGTAGCGGTTCTATTTTTTCCTTTCCACATGGATTTTCATTTGTGTTCTCACTATCATATAACTAAAATATTTGTTGTAATTCAAGTGCCCATTTGTGAGTAGGGCTACTTCTGGGCTCTCAGTTCTGTTCCTTCGGTGTATTTATGTCTCTTGTCGTGAAAGCCACACTGTCATCATTTACTCTATAAGTCTTGCTATCTAGTAGAGAATTTTCTCTCCTTAGTCTTCCAGGAGAGTGCTTTGGTTATTCTTTCCCTTTGCATTTCCATGTATGCTTAAGTGTAAAAACATGTCAGTTTTCAAAAAAAAGTTGTTGCAGTTGTGATTCAGAGATAATTAGGTGGAGAACTGAGTCTATTGTTCCATGTATATGGAATAATAGTCCTCCATTTGTTTAGGTCATCTTTAATTCCCCTCACTGATGTTTTACAATTTCTGAACAAAAGTCTTTTACATTTTTAGTTAGGTTCATTTCTAGTTATTTGATACTTTTTAATGCTATTGTAAGGGCTTCCTGGATTGCTCAGTGGATAAAGAATCAGCCTGCTAATGCAGGAGACAGAGGAGACACAGATTTGATCCCTGGGGGGGAGAAGAGCCCCTGGAGGAGGAAATGGCAACCTAAGCCAGTATTCTTGCCTGGAGAATTCCATGGACAGAGGAACTTGGTGGGCTACAGTCCATGGCGTCACAAAGAGCTGGACACGACTAAGCGACTAATCACACAGCACAATACTATTCTAAGTGATACAGTTGTAAAAAAATTATTTTCTACGTGTTGCAGGTATGTTCATGTATCTATAGAGGTAAAAAGTGAGTGGTGTAGGAATTCTGTAGAGGTAACAAAAAGACCTGTAGGAGTAGAGAATGTCTGCTTCTACATATTCAAGATTTTCCAAAGGAGTAAGCTTTCGTGCCAGTCTAAACACCTCTTTGTGCTTATGCCTTGAACATCCTTTATATTCATTTTTGGTCCCAGATTAGTAAAAGAACATATAAAGCACCAGTTATACTACCTGGAGATAAACGTTGCATGAGTGGTGTAATACTAACAAGTATCATTCTTTGCATGAATGTTCCCTGTCAGGACTCTGCATGAGTTATCTCATTTGATGCCTATAAGAAAGACTCTGAGGTAGGTGATGTTATTCTTATTTTATGAAGCTTAGAGATTTGCCTAAGGTCACGCAAGTGGTAAGTGGATGGATTAAACCCAAGTTTGTTACTCTAAAACTCATGCTTTCAACTACACCATCTCCTTATTTATAGGGAACATAGCTAATTTTTGGATCAGTTCAGTTCAGTTCAGTTGCTCAGTCATGTCTGACTCTTGGTGACCCCATGGACTGTAGCACACCCTGCTTCCCTGTCCATCACCAACTCCTGGAGCTTGCTCAAACTCATGTCCATTGAGTCGGTGATGCCATCCTGCCATCTCATCCTCTGTCGTCCCCTTCTCCTCCTGCCTTTAATCTTGCCCAGCATCAGGGTCTTTTCCAGTGAGTCTGTTCAGATATATATGTATCTACTGCAGATATAAGTAGATCTGGGGCTTACATTTATGATTAAATTCGTGATTACCTTCTCTCTGTCTTTCACTTCAACTTTTGTTTGTGGCCCTCATTCACTCCTGTTACGTGGCTGCTGACAGTTGTGAGGTCATGTCCTTTTAGTTTGTTTTACAGAAGGAAAGAATGAGCTGGCCTTCTTTAAGTTGGCAAATTCTAGGGCAGAGCTCAGTAGTTGGCTTGTCTTTGGTCACATGCTTACCCCCAGGATCAGTGGGTGATGATTAGCCCATTTAAATTTACATTTTTATCCCTGGAACAGAGGGGCATTTGGATCAGTAATTTTTATCAGAACTACACACAAAAAAAGGAATGTAACTGCTTCTCAGTAGAGAGGGAATGAATATTGTTGCAAGGAAAATGGAGATGAAAGAGTGTGAAGAGGCAAGAGCACCAGCTTTACAGCAGAGACCCCCGACATGTGGGACTTTATCTGAATCAGTGGTTCTCCATGTGTGCTCCTTGAACCAGTGCATCCGGGAGCTTGTTAGATACACAGATTCTCAAGCTCCATTCCAGTTCCTCTGAATCAGAAACCCTCAGGGTGGGGCCCAGCAATCTATATAAGCATTCCTGGTGTCTTGACGGGCTTCCCTTGTGGCTCAGCTGGTGAAGAATCCGTCTTCAATGCGGGAGACCTGGTTTTGATCCCTGGATTGGGAAGATCCCCTGGAGAAGGGAAAGGCTGCCCACTCCAGTATTCTGGCCTAGAGGATCCCATGGACTATACAGTCCATGGGGTCGCAAAGAGTCTTATGGGTAAAAGTTTGAGAACTAATCATCTAAAGTAATCCAGGTTCCTTTCTTGCTAGTAAATGGGGTCGGGTAGAATAGTTAGGCCACATAGTTTTTGGTCCCATTTAAGTAGGGCCCAGACCAAAAAACCAGCCTAATGCCTTACACAGAGCAGATGTTCGGTGATTCCTTGATAATATAATGAATGAAATAAAATTAAACTCTACCTCTGTTATAAAGATCCCTGAATTTTGATAATCAAATTTAAGAGTTTTAAGTCATAGAATGTCAGATTTGGAAATCCTTAGAAATCACCTGATCCAAGCTCCTTGTTTTTTCTTCCCTTACTAAAAATGAACAGAGTTGTAAGTGATTTACCCAAGAATATACAAATATACAGCTAGTAAATGACAGAGCCCTATATGTGGCTAAATCCTGTTCCCTGTGTAACATGCTATATATGTATCTCAGATTGTCTATAGACTTAATCTATCACGTAGGATTAGTGATAGCCACCCATCCATCTAAAAGAAATACAAGTAAACTGAGCTAATACCTTTGGACTTTCCAGTAGTTCCTAGGTAAATTTATACTTAGAATATTATTGGAAGCTGATGGCTACAAAACCCCAAGATCTTTTGTATTTTATGAAGACGGTATTATTGGAATGCTGAAAAATCTTCTTTTGAAATCAACCATAGTATGACTCTCAAGTATTCCTTAATTACTATGCTGCTAAGGCAGTTTGTGTATGTTTCAGAATTCAGATAGAATGATGCACTGACCCTGGAATTCTGAGTAACACTGTTTTTCTGATGTATAAAGTAGAGAGATCAGAGAGGAAAGGGATAGTGTGTTGAAGTTTTGTGGGTTAAATACCAGTGTGTTTTGAAAAGTGCAAAGAGAAGGTAAGAGGACAGTATCAGTGTTAGATTAATTTTTTGTCATCAGTTTCTTGTTTCGCAAAGCTAGGGACATCACGTTTGTCCCTCCTTACAAGGTACAGCTGTAGTTTTAAGAGTTTGTATTAAAGATAAAATTCCTCTTTTAACATAACCGTGACCTGAGGAAGGCACTAACACGCTGATGTAATGTTTCTGGTTTGTACTTCAAAAATAATAAATGTAATTCTACTTCTGGGAAGGTGCAGTAAATATACTTTCACTTTTCCTCCCATTAAGTACCCCCCAAACCCCAGAAACTTTATATAAAACACACATAAGAAGACTCTGAAAGAAAGAAGGAGGCTGGCAAGGCCCCTTAGGGCTCAAGGAGCAAAACATTAATGAGTTCCCGAGGTTTTCTTTTGCTTCATATATCCCAGAAAGTGAAAGTGTTAGTTGCTCAAGTCATGTTTGACTTTTTGTGACCCCACGGATGGTAGCCCTCCAGGCTCCTCTGTCCATGGAATTCTCCAGGCAAGAATACTGAAGTGGGTAGCCATTCCCTTCTCAAGGGGAGCTTCCCAACCCAGGAATCAAACCTGAGTCACCTGCATTGCGGGCAGATTCTTTAGTGTCTGAGCCACCAGGGAAGCCCACATTTATCCCAGATTTGGAGCTAAAAAAGCCGGCAGCAGAGATATGCAAACAACCTCAGACAAAGCCAAACCCACCTAAGTCTGGTCTTTGTAGCTGCAGGACTAGGAAAGGAACGCCCTAACAAGACAGAAAAGTTTTAGACAATAACTGCTCTACTCTAGCCAAACACTACAGAGAAAACTGTGGCCCCACCCACAGCCACCTCAGCAGAGCCCCAGTGGGGCGCCTGGAGGGCATTCTGCTAAGTAAAATAAAATAGAGAAAGACAAATAATGCATGGTATCTCTTATCAAAGAAAAGTCAAAGTCATAAAAACTGAGAGTAGAGCAGTAATTGCCAGGGCCTGAGGGGGTGAAGGAAACAGGGAGAAGTTGGTAGAAGGGTACAGACTTTCGCTTATAAGCTAAGTGTGTTCTGAGGATCTACTGTATAGCATGTTGACTGTAGTTGATAACACTGAATTGCATACTCAATATTTGCTAAGAGAATAGGTCTTAAGCATTCACACTGAAAAAAGAAAAAGTAACTGTGAGGTGATGAATATATTAGTTAACTTTTTGGTGGAATTGCTTTCGTAATGTGTATGTATTTTAAGTCATCCTGCTTTACCCTTTAATATATTACAGTTCTGTTTGTCAGTTAGACTTCAGTAAAGCTGGGGGCCGGGGTGGGGTGAAGGAGGCTGAAATGAGGTGCTGTAGTACTTTAGCCAAGATGGTATAAGAGAAGGGCAAGTAGAGTGCTGGGAATTTCATCTTGTCCACTGATAATGAGAGGGCCCCAAGAGACCTGGAAAGAGAAATAGAAAAATCCACAGTTACAGTTGGAGACTTCAACACTCTTCTCTCGGTAATTGATAGAAAACTAGACAGTAGATGAGTAGGGATGTAGAAGAATCTGACAACAGCACCAATCAACAAGATCTAACTGACGTTTATAGAACACTCCACCCAAAAAACAGCAGAATGCCATTCTGCTCAAGCTCTTACTGATCATATTTAGAGATAGTCCATATCCTGAGCCATCACAGAAACCCCAACAAATTCAAAATATTGAAATCAGAGTATGTTCTTCGACCACAGTGTAATCAAACTGGAAAGCAGTAACAGCAAAATCTTCAGAGATGAAACAGCATACTTTCAGAGAATCCATTGGTGAAAGAGGAAGTCTCAAGAAAAATAAAAAACAAAACAAAACATTGAACTGGGTGAAAATGAAAGTACAATATCAAAATTTGTGAGTCACAGGTGCAGTGGTCCAGAGATAGAAATTTGTAGACCTGAATGCATACCTCAGAATGAAAAAAATCTCAAATCCATCATCTAAGCTCCCATCTCAGACTTAGAAAAAATGAATAGAATATACCAAAAACAAGCAGAAGAAAGGAAATAATAAATATAAAAGCAAAACTCAATGACATTGAAAGCAGGAAGATAATAGAAAAAAAATCAGTGAAACAAGCATTTGATTCTTGGAAAAGATCAATAAAACTGACAATTTGTAGCAGACTGACAATGAAAAAAAAGAGAGAAGACATTACCAGTATCAGAACAACATAGGGGATATCACTACAGATTCTGTAGACATCAAAAGGGTAATAAAGAAATGCTATAAATGACTCTGCACACATAAATTTTACAACTTAAACTATAAACGCAGTTACCACATTTCACCCAAAATGAAGTGGGTATTTTGAATAGCTCTTATTCACTAAGGAATTTGAATTCATACTTTTAGAAACTCCCCAAAAAGAAATCTTCAGACACAGATAGTTTCACCCAAAAATTCTACCAAATATTTAAAGCAGAATCAACACTAATTCTACACAAGCTTTTCTGGAAAATTGATAAGGAAGGAACACTTACCAATTCACTTCAAGAAGCTAGTATTACCCAGATACCAAACCAAAGACAATGCAAAACACAAACAAACAAACCCAACCCCGTCTCCCCAAACCCACAGACCAATAGTTATCCTGCTACTGCTGCTGCTGCTAAGTAGCTTCAGTCATGTCCTACCCTGTGTGACCCCATAGACGGCAGCCAACCAGGCTCCACCGTCCCTGGGATTCTCCAGGCAAGAACACTGGAGTGGGTTGCCATAAATGTAGACAAAAAAATCCTTAACAAAACATTGGCAGATAGAATTTAGCAACATATTATGAATTATACACCATGGAAAATGAAGTTTATTCCAGGGATGAAAGTCTTGTTCGCAATTTGAAAATCACTGTAATTCACCATATAAACGGGCTAAAGAAGAAAATCACATGACTGTTATCAACTGATACAGAAAAAGCAGTTGACAAAATCCAACATGCATTCATGATTAAAAAAAAAAAAAAACCAAATAGGAACAGAGTAGAACTTCATCAACCTTGTACTTAATGGTGAAATACTGATTGCTTTTCTCCTAAGAACAGGTTCAAAGCAAGGATGTCCACACTCATTACCTTTATTCACCATAATGCAATAATTTAAGAAAAGGAAATAAAGTC
>NW_011494899.1:4585756-4597919 GCF_000754665.1 Bison bison bison
ATAAAAGACATACAGGTTGGAAAGGAGGAAATAAAACTTCCTATTTGCAGATGACATCATGGTCTACTTAGAAAATCTCAAGGAATCTACCAAAATCAAAACAAAAACTCTGAGAACTGATAAATGAGCTCAGCAAGGCCATGGATACCCGATATGTACAAAAAAAGAAATTCAGATTCTAGCAATGAGTATGTTGAAATTAAAAAATAACTGTCAACTGAAAAAAAATGTACAATGTGAGAGTTGTGAGTTAAGTTTTGAGAGACTGCTCCAGAGAAGCAGGGGGAAAGGACAGTATATATGTGATTTTGGTAAAGGGGGTGCACATGCAATCAAGCATATATTTTTTTGTAGGAAGTTTCTGCTGGTCTCGTGAAGCTTCTGCTAGTCATGAGAAACAGTCATCACCATGAAGGATTTTAGTGTTTTTCTAGATATGAGGAGATAGAAGAATTGGGCTCATAAAATCAGCTCCTGAGAATATCTGACTATCTGAAGACCTGTCCTGCCAGTTTTCCTGGAGCACAGAGTACCTCATTTCTGCTCTCCACCCTGAAGTCCTTCAGGGGGTGTTGGAGGTCAACGGCTGCAGCAACACCTGATTTAATCCTTGTAGATGGCAATTACCCATGGCAAGTTCCAGTTTGTGGTTGATGACAATAACATTTACTCAAAAAATTAATACCTGGATGTAAATCTTATAAAACGTGTACAGGACTTATATGCTGAAAGCTATAAAACACCAATGAAAGAATCAAGGAACATCTAAATAAATGGAGAGACTTGTATTCATAGCTTAGAAGATTTGACATAGTAAAGATGTCAGTTCTCCCCAAATTGATGTAGTGTATAACAGAACTTTTAAAATCTCCATAAGATTTCTTTATAGAATAAATAATATTCTAAAATGTACACACAAAGGGACAGAATGTAGAATTTTCTTTTTTGAAAATAAGAATAAAGTGGAAAGGATCTGTCTCCTTGATTCCAAGTTTATTAAGATGACCACAGTAATCAAGACTGTGGTATCGGTGGAGGGGTGAACATGCCTAGACTTGACACCAAGAGGATGATCCACAAAAGGAAAAATGGATAAACTGGACTTCATCAAATACAATTTTTGTTCTGTGAGTGACTTCATTAAAGGGAGGAAAACACAGGCTACCAAGTGGAAGAAAATATTTGCAAACCACACATCTGACAAAAGACTAGAATAAAGAACTCTCAAAAACTCAACAATAAAAACAAAAACAGCCCAGTTGGAAAACTGGCAAAAAACCATAAAGGCATTTTGCTGAAGAATGTGTAGGGATTGTAAATAAGCTTGAAAAGATATTCAGTATCTTTCGCCATTAGAGAATACACATGAAAACCACAATGAGCTATCACTATG
Organism: Bison bison bison; assembly: GCF_000754665.1. Taxonomy (NCBI): domain Eukaryota; kingdom Metazoa; phylum Chordata; class Mammalia; order Artiodactyla; family Bovidae; genus Bison; species Bison bison. Next base: position 4,587,150 of record NW_011494899.1, read on the forward strand.
TATCTATCAGCATGGTTATAATAAACAACAGTAGTAGTATCAAGTGCCATTGAGAATGCAGAGAAGTGGCGTCATTCATATATTGCTGGTGGGAATTTAAAATGATACAGTCACTCTGGAAAACACTTCAATAGTTTCTTTAAAAACAAAACAAAACCTAGATATTAACTGTCTTGCAACCTATATATTGCATTCCTGGGCATTTATTGCAGAGAATGAGGACTTATGCTTATACAGCTCCTGTATGTGAATGTTTACAGCTGCTTTACTTATAATAGCCAAGAACTGGATACACGCCAGATGTCCTTCAATAACTGAATGGTTAAACTTTGGTGAATCTGTATGCTGGAATACTGCTCAGCAACAAAAAGGAATGAGCTATTGACACATGCAGCAATCTAGATGAATCTCCAGAGAATTATGCTGAGCGGAAAAAGCAAATCTCAAAAGGTTATACATACTACATTCATTTATAAAAATTCTTGAGTTGACATTTTATAGACATAAAGAGCTGATTAGTGTTTGCCAGGGACTAAGAAGAGATTGGAAGTGAAGAAAAGTGGACATGGCTATAATAGGGAAACCTTGTGGTGATAGAAATGTGCTGTATTTTGACTATCAATGTCATTATCCTGGTTGTGAGATTGTCCTAGAGTTTTGAGAGATGTTAGCATTGGGGTAAATTTGATACAGGGTACATGGGAATCTCTCTGTATTACTTTTTATAATTGCATGTGAATCTATAATTATTTCAAAAAGTTTAATGAAAAACGTGTATCTGGTTGAGCATATCTAAGCTGTATGAAAGAATATGTAATGGAGAAAAGAGTCTTCTGCATGCCCTTGCCCTATTCTCTTCTTTAGAATTTAGTGGTATAATTTTTTTTGTCTCCTTCAACTGAAGTTAAATGCATGAAGATGCATACATACATGTTAATATGTGTGTGTATTCACTAAAAAACAGAAGCAAAAAACATCCTATAATGCTGCCCTTTACCTTGCTCTTCTTAATTTATATTGGAGCTTCCTTATAGATACACACAGATTTACCAGATTCTTCTCCAGCTATGCAAAGATGTATCATTGTTTTTCTACCAAGTTATCTAATGAAGGAGATTTAAAGTGCCTCAGATCTTTTGTGATTCTGAACAATGATGAAGTTGACTCATTATATGTACGTGTTTGAACTCATGTTCAAGTTTATTTGTAAGGTAACTTTCCTTGAAGTAGAGTTTTTAGTCGACAATTATGTGCATTTTACATTTGATACGTATTGCTGAATTCCACGCCCCGCCCGCCCCCCCCCGCCGGCAAAGTTAAACCTTTACATTTATGTTCTCACCAAAAGTATAATAGAGTGCCTGTTTCCTTATATTAATACTCTTACCAGCAGAGTATTATTCAAGTTGTTAAAAATTTAAGTTTTTATTTTTTAAAACTTTTTATTTTGTATTGGAATAGAGCTGATTAACAGTGTTTTAATAGTTTCAGGTGGACAGCTGAGGGACTTACATGTACATGTATCCGTTCTCCCCCAGACTCCCCTGTCATCCAGGCTGACACATAACATTGAGCAGAGTTTCATGTGCTATACAGTAGGTCCTTGTTGGTTATCCATTTTAAATATAGCAGTGCATACATGTCCATTCCAAACTCTCAAACTTTATCCAATTTTTTGACCTGTACCAGTCTCACAGAAGAAAGTTGATCATCTTTTAATTTGCATTTTATAATTATGAATGAGGTTGGTCATTGAGTCATATGTTTAAAAGTGAATGGGTTTAACTTTTTAAAACTAAGTTAAAATGAGAAACAATTCTCTGTTATATGTTTTAAAATTACATAAGCATGTTTTACCAATCAGATATTTTTTAACCTTTTCTATTTATTTTTAAGACTCTATTTATGTATTCCCCAGCAGCAGCAGCAGCTTATGTTATTTGTTTTTTTCTTAAGTTTCATATTTGTTTGTCCTTTGGGGCACTAATGGATAGGTTTCAAATGTAGTACATTTGTAAGCAATCCAACATTACATTTGAGAAGTGGGTTCTTGCCCAAGATTCTGGTTATTGACAGGTGTCCAAAATTAGGTAAGATTAAAAACCGATTTCTGTAGGGCAGAGTCTTGTGGAAGCTTGCACTGCATAATAATTTGCCTCAGAGGACATGTCTGTATCATGGCAAAATTTGTAAGTAGGTGAAATTTACTGGGGGTGTTGCAGGAAGGGGGACCCCTTCCAGGGCCCAAACCTGGGCTCTTGTCTAACACTCGGAAACGAATTGTCCGAGGAGACATATGTGCTGACAAAGCAAGAGAGTTTACTGGGAAAGGGCACTCGGGTGGAGAGCAGTAGGGTCAGGGAACCCAAGAGAACAGCTGTGTCACATGGCTTGCATCTCAGGTTTTATGGTGATGGCATTAGTTTCCTGGTTGTCTTTAGCCAATCATCTGACTCAGGAGTCCTTCCTGGTGGTGCACGCCTTGTTTGGCCAAGATGGATGCCAGAGAGAAGGATTCTGGAAGGTTGTCAGACATGTGGTGTCTCCTTTTGACCTTTCCTGAACTCTTCCAGTTGGTGGTGGCTTATTAGTTCCGTATTCCTTACCAGGACCTCCTGTCAGAAAACAATTCATGCAGATGGTTACTATGGTGCATGGCCAGGGTGGGCGGTTTCAGTCAGTGTGCTTCCCCTAACAGGGTCACTAGCTGTATCAGCATTCCATGTCTGGATATTTTTTTTCATTACTTCCTCCTTACAGGAAGATTTACTGATAATATGTTTCGGTGTTAGAACTAATAAAGTCTCAATATTGTTATTTATTACAATGTACAGAAATGGTCCTGAACACAATCGTATGAGGTAGGTACAATTATGATTCTATTTTAGGTGGAGAAAGTAAAGCATAGTTTTACATAGCATACTCAAGGCATACAGTAAAAATAGTGAAAGGTTGTTGCTGAGCCACTAAAGACACCAGGATTCTTGGCCTCCAGATGAGAAGAATTCAATTTGGGACCAGTGACAAGGCTTGATCGCTCAGAGCTTTTGTGTAATAAAGTTTTATTAAAGTATAAAGTATAAAAGAGATATAGAAAGCTTCTGACATAGATATCAGAAGACAGCAGAAAGAGTGCCCCCCCGCTAGTCTTTAGCTGGATGTTATATAGCTACTACTGCTGCTGCTAAGTCATTTCAGTCGTGTCTGTCTCTGTGCAACCCCATAGACGGCAGCCCACCAGGCTCCCCCGTCCCTGCGATTCTCCAGGCAAGAATACTGGAGTGGGTTGCCATTTCCTTCTCCAATGCATGAAAGTGAAAAGAGAAAGTGAAGTTGCTCAGTTGTGTCCGACTCTTTGCAACCCCATGGACTGCAGCCTACCAGGCTCCTCCATCCATGGGACTTTCCAGGCCAGAATACTGGAGTGGGCAGTCTGCTAATTAGAGGAAAGGAAATGTCTCAAAACTCAGAGACTGGCACCAGGCCCCTTACCCACAACATGCATTTTGAGATAAAATTGGCACAAAGTGAGTTGTCTCGGGCCATAAAATGATTGACATGACAAGAAAGGCAGGTTTCCAAGCAAATACAGTCTCATTAACATAGTTTAAGAGAATATTTGCATGAGTGAAATATACTGGCTTGTCAAGTCAGTTCTGAGTCTTAGGCAGAACCCACTTGAAGACAGAGTCTAGGGTAAATACATAGTTCATTAACATAGCTTAAGACTAACATTTCCATAGGAAAAATGCATTGGGTGGGAGAGGGAGAGGGTGGGGAGATTTGGGAGAATGGCATTGAAACATGTATAATATCATGTATGAAACGAGTCGCCAGTCCAGGTTCGATGCACAATACTGGATGCTTGGGGCTGGTGCACTGGGATGACCCAGAGGGGGGGTATGGGGAGGGAGGAGGGAGGAAGGTTCAGGATGGGGAACACAGGTATACCTGTGGCGGATTCATTTCGGTATTTGGCAAAACTAATACAATATTGTAAAGTTTAAAAATAAAATAAAATTAAAAAAAGAAAAAGAAAAGATAAAAAAAAAAAAGAAATGAATCGCCAGTCCAGGTTTGATGCAGGATACAGGATGCTTGGGGCTGGTGCACTGGGATGACCCAGAGGGATGGTATGGGGAGGGAGGTGGGAGGGGGGTTCAGGACGGGGAACACGTGTATACCCGTGGCAGATTCATGTTGATTTATGGCAAAACCAATACAATATTGTAAAGTAAAATAATAATAATAATAATAAATAAAAATAAATAAATAAATTTTAAAAAAAAGAAAAATGCATTGGTTAACTCAAGGTTTGAGAAAAGTTCAGTTCAGGTGGGCAATACAAAGAATGCTCAAATTACCCCACAATTGCTCTCATCTCACATGCTAGTAAAGTAATGCTCAAAATTCTCCAAGCCAGGCTCCAACAGTACATGAACTGGGAACTTCCAGATGTTCAAGCTGGATTTAGAAAAGGCAGAGGAACCAGAGACCAAATTGCCAACATCTGTTGGATCATCGAAAAAGCAAGAGAGTTCCAGAAAAACATCTATTTCTGCTTCATTGACTATGCCCAAGCCTTTGACTGTATTGATCACAATAAACTGTGGAAAATTCTTACAGAAATGGGAATAGCAGACCACCTGACCTGCCTCTTGAGAATTCTGTATGCAGGTCAGGAAGCAACAGTTAGAACTGGACATGAAACAATGGACTGGTTCCAAACTGGGATAGGAGTATGTCAAGGCTGTATATTGTCACCCTACTTATTTAACTTCTATGCAGAGCTGCTGCTGCTGCTAAGTTGCTTCAGTTGTGTCCAACTCTGTGTGACCCCATAGATGGCAGCCCACCAGGCTCCCCCATCCCTGGGATTCTCCAGGCAAGAACACTGGAGTGGGTTGCCATTTCCTTCTGCAATGCATCATGCAAAATGCCAGGCTAGATGAAGCACAAGCTGGAATCAAGATTGCCAGGAGAAATATCAATAACTTCAAATATGCAGATGACACCACCTTTATGGCAGAAAGTGAAGAAGAAGAACTCCTCCTGATGAAAGTGAAAGAAAGTGGAAAAGCTGGCTTCAAACTCAACATTCAAAAAATGAAGATCATGGCATCTGGTCCCATCACTTCATGGCAAATAGATGGGGAAACAGTGGAAACAGTGAGAGACTTTATTTTCTTGGGCTCCAAAATCACTGCAGATGGTGACCAGCCATGAAATTAAAAGATGTTTACTCCTTGGAAGAAAAGTTATGACCAACCTAGACAGCTTATTTAAAAGCAGAGACATTACTTTGCCGACAAAGGTCCATCTAGTCAAAGCTATGGTTTTTCCAGTAGTCATGTATGGATGTGAGAGTTGGACTAAAAAGAAAGCTGAGCACCAAAGAATTGATGCTTTTGAACTGTGGTGTTGGAGAAGCCTCTTGAGAGTCCCTTGGACTGAAAGGAGATCCAGCCAGTCCATCCTAAAGGAAATCAGTCCTGAATATTCGTTGGAAGGACTGATGCTGAAGCTGAAACTCCAATACTTAGGCCACCTGATGTGAAGAACTGACTCATTGGAAAAGACCCTGATGCTGGAAAAGACTGAAGGCAGGAGAAGAAGGGGACGACAGAGGATGAGATGGTTGGATGGCATCACCGACTCAGTGGAGATGAGTTTGAGGAGGCTCCGGGAGTTGGTGATGGACAGGGCGGCCTGGCGTGCTACAGTCCATGGGGTTGCAAAGAGTCGGACACGACTGAGTGACTGAAATCATTAACTAAGTTCAGGTGAAACCAGGTGTTGTCATGGCAACACAGAATTTTAAAAGAAACCTCTTTTTAAATTTTTATAGAGAAGGGGAAAAAATATAACATAGTAGTTTGTTTCCTCTTGCCGCTAAAGAGAGAGAAAAAATGTCTGACACTTGCAGCCTATTTCCTCTGTTAGGATACCGCTGGCCTTCCTGCCTGGGAATTAGTATCAGAATTCCAACCCAGATAATCTGATTGCAGAATCCCTCCCTTTGGCTACTGTACCATAGTGTTCCTCACTATTCTCATATTTCCCAATCTGTGTGGCTGGACCTTAGAGGCGCTGTGGTGTATATTAAATTTTTGAGGGAAACACGGTGACATCTCTTGGACATCGCTGCAGACCACTGGCTCGAGGTGGTTTAGCATTCAGCATTAGATCATACTGCATTTCTCTTGATGACATACCTCTGCAAAGCTAGATTTTCAACAGTGCTGGGAAAAAAAAGCAGGTGTCACACAAAAGTCAACATGGAACAAGAAATGAAGGCAGTGGTTTCCGGTTACAAGGTTTGAGAAGTTATGCAGTACCCAAGAGATACACACATCCCATTAGGAATTAATGTTGTTAGAGGACATAAAAATACAATATTTTCCTTCCAGTGTTTGTGTTATTTCTTTAGAAGGCTAAAGAATTGTTAGGGAATAAATACCTATTAAATTGTTTGGACCTAGCTGCTTGGCAGGACTGTTAGGTATTTCTTTTGACCAAAGGAAGCCATGAAAACATTTCTGAGATGCTTCGGGTGCTGTGAGCTGAGAAAGTTTGAGAACTTCAATAAAGCACATGTGTGCAGGCTATAGAGAGAAGAACGCAGAGTCTATTGGGCACAAGGTAGGAAAGCAGTATGTGAAAGTTCTTATTGTTATATCAGTGCTAAGGTGTAAGTGTTTTCATAGGAATTCTCACAGGAGCATTTGATTTTAATTACACTCGGAAAGGATGTTAGGAACCCAATGGACTGCATCCCAACAGATCCACAGATGGAGTGCATGTGACTGATAGAGAAATTTAAAATCATTGTATAGATAGGTGTCTTAAAATTATGACCTAGGTAAAACATATTCCTGAATTATGTCTAATCTGATAAAAATGCTATCTCATAAGTTTGTTGTGAAAATTAAATGATGAAGGCTAGAACAGTGACTGGCACATAACCAGCAATCAGTGAATGTTGACTGCTGTTCGTATTTATTATTATTATTGTCTGTTCTTGTTCGTCGTCATCATCACCGTCATCTCGGAAGGATGCATATCCCACTAGGACAGCAGAATTCTTACCCAACATAAAACACAGGCAAAATTGTTTGGTAGTTTCTTTCATAGGTTAAGGAATCTGAGAGGTTTCTGGACCTCCAGTGCCTCTTTTAGCTCCATCCTTAATTGAATCCCTGGATGGATTCACTTGTGAATCCTTTGAACCAGGTTTTTACCAGAGACTGGTCTGACAAATATTTCCTGAACTCTCTTTAGTCCCTAGTTCAACATCTATTTGGAACAGCCTCTAGGGAAACTTTGGAGACAAATTAAAATTTCCTTTCACTTATCTGATAGATTTAAGTCTTTTCTCAACTGTATTGGTGTTAGTGACAGGACTGTATTCTTGATATGTTTTGGCATAAATTAAGATTCTTAGTTACTAAAGTCTCATACTGGGACAATCACCTCTTAATAGCACTTGTGAAGTAGCATTTTGTGTTAGTTATTTGTATGGCATTTCCAGTTTATAAAGTGCTCTAATATCTCTTGTTTTCATTATTATGATATTTCTCCATAGGCTCAACAGGACAGATAGTATCTTCATTTCATGGTTGAAGAAGTTGAAATCAGAAAAGTACATAACTCATCAAAGATCAGACAGCCAGTTTGTGACAGATCCATGCCTTGATTTCCAGTTTCGTGCTCTTTATGATCCTGTGCTTTACAGCCTCTTGCCTCACATCCTAAAGTGGGGAGCAGAACGTGGGACAACTCAGAACTTCTGGGGTCAATTTTAGGTCCCATCTTTTGGTCTTGGGAAAATCACTTTATCTGAATCTCTATTTCTTCATTTGTGAAGCTAGCTAATAATATTACTGTAATTTTTCTGTAGGTTGGTTATAATCAGTGTTGGAACCAAGATTCAAATACAGTTTATCTGGTTCTTGAATCTGTGCTCCTAATCACTAGTTACACTGACTTGGCATCATTAAGAGATAAAGTAGACTTTAAGAGTAACAGAGTTGGACTTAACTTGGTGGTCCAATGGTTAAGAATCTGCTTTACAGAAATGTGGAATTCAATCCCTGATGCAGGAACTAACATCCCACATGATGCTGGGCAATTAAGCTCATATACCAGAGTTAGAGAAAGTCTGTGTGCCACAACGAAGACCTAGGGCAACCAAAAAAAAAAAAAAAGATTGTGTAACAAGCTAGATATACTATGAGATACAATGACCTTATCAACTACTATTCCCAACTGTAACTGAGTCTTCTAAAGTAACTCAAGGCTTCAGAACTCTGGAAGTTGTTGTTCAGTCGTTAAGTCGTGTTTAACTGTTTGCAACCCCACGGACTGCAGCATGCCAAGCTTCCCTGTCCTTCCCTACATCCTGGAGTTTGCTCAAACTCATGTCCTGGGTCTATGATGCCATCCGGCCATCTCGTCCTCTATCGCCCTCTTCTTTTCTTGCCCTCAATCTTTCCCAGCATCAGGGTCTTTTCCAGTGAGTCTGCTCTTTGCATCAGGTGGCCAAACTATTGTAGCATCAGCTTTAGCATCAGTCCTTCCAGTGAATATTCAGGATTGACTTCCCTTAGGATTGACTGGCTGGATCTCCTTGCAGTCCAAGGGACTCTCAAGAGTCTTCTCTAGTACCACAGTTTGAAAGCATCAGTTCTTTGGCACTCAGCCCTCTTTATGATCCAACTCTCACATCCATACATAACTACTGGAAAAACCATAGTTTTGACTATACAGACCTTTTGTCAGCAAAGTAATATCTGCTTTTTAATATGCCATCTAGGTTTGTCATAGCTTTTCTTCCAAGGAGCAAGCATCTTTTTATTTCATGGCTGCAGTCACCATTTGTAGTGATTTTGGAACCCAAGAAAGCAAAATCTGTCACTGTTTCCACTTTTCCCCTATCTATGGGAATGGGTTAAGCTGAATGTTCAATGATTAAATGACCTATGTAGTTACTTAAAACGTAGATGCAACATTGGGGAAAAAAAGCTGAAAATTTTGGAAATCTTTATTCTAAAGTGTTTTTAAAGCGTGTTGAAAATTATTATTTTTTTTTCCTTACAGCACTGGGAGGTGTTCAAAAAAGTAACAGAAGTTTTCATTTTAGTTCCTGCACTTCTTGGTCTCAAAGGGAACTTGGAAATGACACTGGCATCCAGATTATCCACTGCAGTAAGTTCATTCCTACCTCTAAGTATGTATATTTTCTACACATGTGCACACACACATGGATATATATGTGTGTGTGTGTCTGTGTCTCTTTGTGTGTATATATATCACATATGCTGTTCCTCTCTATTGAGGAGAACTTTTATGAGGAAAAAAATTTTCTCCTCTCTCTACTGATAAGTTTCTGAACCTCAGGGCTATGCTAAGTAGTTATGCCTGTTATCATGTCCTGAAAGTTCCCTGGGCTGTCTGATTTGGGAATTACAGGCCCTCCTTTACCCTGAGAAGTAACATTCTTGCCTCCTTTCACTTCAGGGGATTCTGGCAGTCATCATCAGTGCTTAAGACATGGGCAAGTCAGACACTGAGATTCTTTATGGTTTGATGGTTGGTTGATTGGCATTTAGATTTTCTGTGATTGTAAAAGTAATACATGCTTATTGTAAAAACTGAAGGAAAGGGAAAACGTATAAAGAAGAAAATTTAAAACTACCCTCAATTCTTTACCTAGACACAATCTCTATTACTATTCTGTTATAGATCCTTCTATACTTGGATAACTCTACTTACGCATAGGTATGGCATAATGTGATACACACACACACACACACACACACTATATTCTTAAAAAAAAAACTGGAATCATACATATTCTCATTTATAATCTTTGATATCCATTTGAAGAGACATCATGATCATCTTTCCATATCAAGAAATGTGGACCTATGCCATTTTTATTGGCTGTGTGTTTTTCTGTTGTATAGCTCTACTGGGATTTAATCTGTTATTGAATATGTAGGTTCTTTTTAATGTTTACTGTTATGACTATTCTTGTATATACAGTTATATACTCTAATTTCTTTTGGGCAAATTCTAAGATGAAATTATTGTTCAGGGGAGAAAAAAAGCATACTTTTATGGCTTTAGCCACATACTAGAAAACAGTCATCCAGAAACATTAAACACTTTTAAAAATACTGCCACTAGCAGGGTTCTGAGTTTTTTTTTTAGTAGACAAAAAGGATTTTGTTTTCTCACTATAATATTCTTTGGGGGTTCCACCATCGTGGAACCAAATTATCATTAATCCATGTAGCTAGTGAGGCTCACTTCAGTGAACCATCAGCCCATTGAACGTTACTGTTGTTGTTCAGTTGCTAAGTCATGTCTAACTCTTTGTGACCCTGTAGACTGTAGCACCCCGGCTCCTCTGTCCTCCCCTGTATCATGGAGTTTGCTAAAATACATGTCCATTGAGTTGGTGATGCTGTCTAACCATCTCATCCTCTGCCACCCTCTTCTCCTTTGCCTTCAGTCTTTCCCTAGCATCAGGGTCTTTTCTAATGAGTTGGCTCTTTGCATCAGGTGGCCAAAGTATTGGAGCTTCAGCTTCAGCATCAGTCCTTCCAGTGAATATTCAGGGTTGATTTCCTTTAGGATTGACTGGTTTGATCTCCATGCAGTCCAAGGGACTCTCAAGAGTCTTTTCCAGCACCACATTGAATGTTAGCCCCAAATTAACTAAGCTGTCATTACTGATTGCAGTGCTGTTAGTATATGAGGTTT
>NW_011494899.1:4598019-4604411 GCF_000754665.1 Bison bison bison
AAGAAAAAAAAAAATTACTGGAAATTCATTTCAAAGGTTTAGAGTCTTTGAACATCAGGGAAAAAAGGTACAGAGAATAATTTTATTTTCTAATTTTATTCTAAAATACAAACAAGACTCCTTAGAACTATGATCTCCATGCAGTCCAAGGGACTCTCAAGAGTCTTTTCCAGCACCACATTGAATGTTAGCCCCAAATTAACTAAGCTGTCATTACTGATTGCAGTGCTGTTATATATGAGGTTTGTTTTTTCCTTTAAAGAAGATGCAGCCTATGAATCTGTCTGTGAACTAGGAAAAAACATTTGTGTATCTAAGGGTAATGAAGATGTGGAAGCTGAACAACTGTGTTTAGCTAGAAGCCCCCTTTTCCTCCTTCTCCCCTCTCCTCATTTTTCTCCAGGCAGCTGTGAGATCCCTAAGTTTTCTTGAGTGAAACAGATGCTTGGAAAGGAAATGCATTAAGTAATGTTTTATTAACATTATTATTTGCTTTTTCAAGAACTGCTACATATACCCAATGGAAACTTCTAAGCCGTTTGCTTGTATATAAAAGGTCATATAGCCATACTCCGTCCAGGCAATAATGAAGTGCTGGGTATTAGTGAGTTCTCATAATGTGCCGGGCTTCCCAGGTGGCACTAGTGATAAAGAACCCACCTGACAGTGCAGGAGACAGGAGATATGAGTTCGATCCCTGGGTCGGAAAGATCCCCTGGAGAAGAAAGTGGCAACCCAGTCCAGTATTCATGCCTAGAGACTCCCACGGACTGAGGAGCTTGGCAGGCTTATAGAGTTGGAAAGAGTCGGCATGACTAAAGGGACTTAACACGTACGCATAATGTGCCAGCACTGTGCTAACTGCTTTAGGATGTCTTATAACAAACCCTATGAGATAAACACTCTTCCTGTTTTACAGAGGAGGAACTGAGGCTTTGAACAATTGAGTAACTTTCCTGAAGACACAGAGGTAGTATGTGGTGAAATAAGTCATATTCCAGAACTTTTCCTTTTACTTGTACAGGATAACTGTGTCTGAGTTTATAAAACCAGTAAATAAACACAATAGCAAAACCCTAATAATCTCCTTCTCCAGTGGACCACATTTTGTCAGACCTCTCCACCATGACCCGTCCGTCTTGGGTGGCTCCACATGGCATGGCTTAGTTTCATTGAGTTACACAAGACTGTGGTCCATGTGATCAGATTGTCCTGTTGTCTGTGATTGTGGTTTCAGTGTGTCTGCCCTCTGATGCCCTCTCTCAGTGCCTACCATCTTACTTGGGTTTCTCTTACCTTGGATGTGGGGTATCTCTTAACTGCTGCTCCAGCAAAGCTCAGCTGCTGCTCCTTACCTCAGGCCTGGGGTAGCTCCTCTCAGCCGCCGCCCCTGGCCTCGGGCCTGCGGTAGCTCTTCTCAGCACACCAGAAAAACATCTATTTCAGCTTTATTGACTATGCCAAAGCCTTTGACTGTGTGGATCACAATAAACTGTGGGAAATTCTAAAAGAGATCAGAATACCAGACCACCTGACCTGCCTCTTGAGAAACCTGTATTCAGGTCAGGAAGCAACAGTTAGAACTGGACATGGAACAATAGACTGGTTCCAAATAGGAAAAGGAGTATGTCAAGGCTGCATATTGTCACCCTGCTTATTTAACTTATATGCAGAGTACATCATGAGACACTCTGGGCTGGAGGAAACACAAGCTGGAATCAAGATTGCTGGGAGAATTATCAATAACCTCAGATATGCAGATGACACCACCCTTATGGCAGAAAGTGAAGAAGAACCAAAGAGCCTCTTGATGAAAGTGAAAGAGGAGAGTGAAAAAGTTGGCTTAAAGTTCAACATTCAGAAAACTAAGATCATGGCATCTGGTCCCATCACTTCATGGCAAATAGATGGGGAAACAGTGGAAACAGTGGCTGACTTTATTTTTATGGGCTCCAAAAATCACTGCAGATGATGATTGCAGCCATGAAATTAAAAGATGCTTACTCCTTGGAAGGAAAGTTATGACTAACCTAGACAGCATATTAAAAAGCAGAGACATTACTTTGCCAACAAAGGTCCATCTAGTCAGATCAGATCAGTCGCTCAGTCATGTCCGACTCTTTGCGACCCCATGAATTGCAGTTCACCCAGACTCACGTCCATCGAGTCAGTGATGCCATCCAGCCATCTCATCCTCTGTCGTCCCCTTCTCCTCTTTCCCCCAATCCCTCCCAGCATCAGAGTCTTTTCCAGTGAGTCAACTCTTTGCATGAGGTGGCCAGAGTACTGGCGTGTAGTCAAGGCTGTGGTTTTTCCAGTAGTCATGTATGGATGTGAGAGTTGGACTAAAAGAAAGCTGAGCGCCAAAGAATTGATGCTTTTGAACTGTGGTGTTGGAGAAGACTCTTGAGAGTCCCTTGGACTGCAAGGAGATCCAACCAGTCCATCCTAAAGCAGATCAGTCCTGGGTGTTCATTGGAAGGACTGATGTTGAAGCTGAAACTCCAATACTTTGGCCACCTGATGGGAAGAGCTGACTCATTTGAAAAGACCCTGATGCTGGCAAAGATTGAGGGCAGGAGGAGAAGGGACAACAGAGGATGAGATGGTTGGATGGCATCACCAACTCGATGGACATGAGTTTGGGTAGACTCTGGGAGTTGGTGATGGACAGGGAGGCCTGGCGTGCTGCCATTCATGGGGTCGCAAAGAGTCGGACACGACTGAGCAACTGAACTTAACTGAACTGAATAATCTCCTCCTCTACATTGTAAAAATGCTCTCCTATGGTCTTGGTCTTAGTACCACGATACTATATCTGGGGTATGTATGTTTTAAAAGTTAACTTTTTATATTAAAAAAATATTATTTGTAAATATAACCGTGTGGCTTATCTCTGTAGTTAGTTGGAGTTAATATACAGAGGTATCAGTTGGAACCAAACCACATAGAATTATTTTGTAAATTCACTTTAGTCTTTAATTTTACATTATTGAGTAGTAAAAGAACTGGAGAATAATAGAAGCTGGAGTTCCTTAGATTTGAACATAAAAGTTCAAAATGACCCTGGAACATCTTGTGCCATAAAGTAAAGAAATGCTAGAAGAAACAAACAAAGAATGATAGGTGATGATGAAAGGGTAACATACAAACCAGATCTGGGACAATTCGAGCAACAAAATAAATAATGATATTTCCAAATTATAACTCATAGCACTAGATAAGAATCCATGAGTTTGCAGATGAATAACAAGGCAGGCATGGTCTCTGCTATGGTAGAATTTACATAAATAATTTCAGATATTGGTAGAGGCATTAAAGAACATAAAACAGGGTAATGTGATGAAGCATGATTCACAAGAGCTGTTTTATATTAGGTGGTTAGGGACAAATTCTCTCAGGTGGTGTGTAAGCTGGAAAATGGAAAGTGAAAGTCGCTCGGTCGTGTCTGACTCTTTGCGACCCAATGGACTATACAGTCGATGGAATTCTCCAGGCCAGAATACTGAAGTGGGTAGCCTTTCCCTTCTCCAGGGGATCTTCCCACCCCAGGGATCAAATGCAGGTCTCACACATTGTGGGTGGATTCTTTACCAGTTGAGCCACCAGGGAAGCCCAAGAATACTGGAGTGGGTAGTCAATCCCTTCTCCAGGGATCTTCCCAACCCAGGAATCGAACCGGGGTCTCCTGCATTGCAGGCGGATTCTTTACCAGCTGAGCTACCAAGGAACCTGAATGATAAAAGTGAGTCAGGCATATCAAAATCTGGCAAAAGACCATTCCAGTTTACTATTGTATCTGATCAGTATAATGATGTCAGTGTAATAGTATCAGATGTTTAAAGGCATTCTGTACAGATTCACTTTCACAGTTGAGCCTGGGGCAGGAATAAAAACAGAGGCCCATGTAGCCATATGTGTACTTAGTTTAAAATTATACAACAAGCTTACACATTAAAAAAAATCTCCATCTTTCCACCTTTGCAAATGTTTCCTCTGACAATCTGAAAGTCCAACATCAAATTTATACTTCTTGGACTCCTTGGGTTCTGCTTTGGAACACAGTGTTGTGGAAGGAGCCAGTTCCTGGTCTGAGCCCTGCCCCACTTCATTCCCCACCCTTGGCTCTATGGTCTGCACTGTGGGAGACCTCACACATCCCTCAGACCTCACATCCATCTACACCCTCAACAGCCAGCCAGCCTCTGAGCACTCCTGGGTTTGGGCATGCACCAGAGGTGGCATGGCCTGTCTTCAGGAGGATTGGCTTCAGGAAGAGGCCCTGGAATTGGACTCAAGGCTGTTTGGTCATGGACTTCTATGGTCCTAGGTATCTGAAGTGTGGCTCAGAAGGGGATGAGGCACAGGTGTTGAGTGGGCACACTGCTTGGGTCCCATGCACTCTTCACCCTGTTGAAAGGGGCACGGCTAATGGAGGACCAAAGTGGGGCCTTCTAAGCTATGGTTCTCAAAGCTGGAGTCCCTCTTACAGATTCAAAACTTCTGGCCTAAGGAAAATTACATGACATAGAAGGGATTTCAAAGCTGCCTTGTGATGTACTTTAGTAAGATATAAAAACAAGGGGGGAAAGTTATATATTAAGAAGGATTGCTTGGATAAAATAGCCTTACTAGTACACACTGAAGGCAACAGTCTCAGGACTTACTAATAATCAGTGATTGCTTACAGAAAAGCAGTTCTTTTATTGGAAACATCTTAAGTACCCAAATGGATGCACCTTGAGTATACAAATTATTCTTACATGATCTCTATCCTACTATCCTACTCTTGAGAAGGGACTAAAAGTGTCATGAATTCAATAAAAGCTGAGATACCAATGAAATTTCATTACTTTTTTGATGTCTTGGAAGCCAGACACATCACTCCATTGTTACACTTTGAAAAGATCCAAAATTTAAACGCAGAGTTTTCTGAAGTGATCATGTGAAGCAGTAAGTATGTGTAAAATATTAAAATTTAAAAATGTGTTAAGGCAACATTCCTTTGACTCTGAAAATATTTAGAAAGCATCATCATGAAGCAATATACAAAATTTCAGTTTATGGAATTATTTCAATGAAAATGCATCATTACTATTAACCAAAACATCAAACCTGGAAATTAAAGAGTATAGAAGTCCTTTATCAATTATATTTCTTTTCCTGTTTAGGAGAGAAAGCCTAATAATTTGATAACACCATCATTCTCAGCAGTATCTAGACTGGCAAAACTAGCCAAAAACAATCTTGATTCTCTAATGACTTCATTTGAAAGTGGGCATCTGCATAGTATTACAGCTATGAAGTATAATGGCCACAAGATCAGTCTAGCAGCCCTCAGTGCTAAGAAATTATTTCTAAAAAATTTAGAAATAAAATGGTAATAAGATTTTTGGGCTCCCCAGTTGGTGGCTCAGTGGTAAAGAATCTGCCTGCAGTGTAAGAGACACAGGTTCAGTCTCTGGGCTGGGAAGATCCTCTGGAGAAGGAAATGGCAACCCACTCCAGTATTCTTGCCTGGAAAATCCCATGGACAGAGGAGTCTGATGGGCTACAGTCCATGGGGTGCAAAAGAGTAGGACACAGCTGAGTGACTAAACAACAACAGCAGCAATAAGATTTTTAAAATTTCATTAAATTTCACATTTGTTCTAATATTCCAGAAGTTCATCGTGTAATGGTGACATTGCTGTCAGCTGAATATTGTTTTTTAACATTTGGCATCCAACTGGAATGTGTGGCATGTGTGTAAAAGCTACTATACCTTGAACTTTTGTCTTAAAAAACAACAGTATGTTTATGTAGTTTTACTAGTTATGTAGTTTTACTAGTTTATGTAGTTTTCCGAGTTAGTGAAATTACATGTGTTTAATCTTCCATCTTTTCCCAGTGATCCACACTTGTAACTGTCTTAAGAGCTGGTAGGTTACCTAGATAGAACTCATTCCAAAAGGGTTTTTGGCAGGAGATGTGAATAAAGAAGAGTTCTTGAAAAACAAGAGTGTCAACATTTAAGGGAAAAGAAAGTTATTAGAATGAGAGTTAAAAGATGGTTTTACTTTCATTTTGCTAGAAAATGAACTTTGTTCTGATGAATATAGTTAGGCATACAAACATTTAAGCAGCTTGATAAGTTTGCCAGGAAAATTGAAATTTTGACTAACTTACCACAAAAAATATATTTCTAAAAGTGACATTATTGAGCATTACCCAGCATTTGTTTAGATTCAAATAATAGATTAAACATGCCAATCCATTTTAAAATAGGCCATGCTGTAGGGAATCTGATTAAAAAAGAATATGCTGCAAGTTAAATTGTTTAATTTGATCATGTATTACCATTAAGGGGCTTCCCAGGTGGTGCTAGTGGTAAAGAACCCACCTGCCAATGT
>NW_011494899.1:4604511-4606304 GCF_000754665.1 Bison bison bison
GAGACATAAGAGACGTGGGTTTGATGCCTGGGTGAGGAAGATCCCCTGAAGGAGGGCATGGCAACCCACTCCAGTATTCTTGCCTGGAGAGTCCCATGGACAGAGGAGCCTGGCAGGCTGCAGCCCATGGCGTCACGAAGAGTCAGACACGACTAAGTGAAGTGACTTAGCACACATACACCCATTACCATTAAAGCTGAATTTCATCTTTTTATTTGAACTTTATTTGTTGTGACTATATTTTATATTAGAACGTTTTATCATATGTCTAGTTATATTTATTTTTCTGTTCATATTTAAGACAGGAGAACTCCAAAGCTGAATAGAAGCTCAGCACAAGGTCGTTACTGCAGGGTCATTTAGCTGGGCCTTTCATTGGGAAGATTAGGGTGGAGTTGCTGTCTTCCATAGGTCAAGAATTGTGTCACTGATTATAAGATATCTGAGTCATAAACTAAAGAAATTATTCAGTTCTCTAAGCAATTAAAATAGCGTAAAGAGATGAATAAACCATGTTATTAAAGCTTGATGTCATGAATTACTACTTTTCCATCTACTAATTTGTTTAGTTTTATTTTTTGAGGCTATTAGAGGTAAGATGACATGTCCCAGGGCCCGAGGCAGGGCCACTGTTGGATCAGTAGTTCTCAAAATGCGGTCTTCAGAACATTAGTGTTAGCATCTTGTTAGAATAGCAAGTTCTCAGCCCCACTCCAAAGCTACTGAGTCAGAAATTCTGGGGTGTGGCTTACCATCTGTATTTGAACAGTCTTTCCAGATGATTCTGATACACATCGGAGTTTGAGAACCACCCTGTTAAATGAATGGCGTGGAGGCCGATAGGGTTGGGACCAAGTGAGAGAAGGGGGAAATCACAGGATGCGAGACCACCTGGTAGGTCACTGTGGGGACTTTGGCTATTGTGTGAATGGGAAGCCTTTGGAAGATTTTAAGCAGTTGAGTGGTGTGATCTGACAGGTATTTTTAAGAGATTATTTTGACTGTTGTGTTGCAACAGAGCAGTAGGAAGCCAAGAATTAAAGCAGGGAGACAAGTTGAGAGTCTATTGCAATAGTACTGCAGACTAGAAATGAGGTTGGCTTGGATCAGTGTGGGTGCAAGCAGAGGATGTAGTGAGACATAGTTGGAGTCCAAAACTCATTTTCTAGGGGGAGTTGACAGAATTGGCTGATGGATTAACTAAATTAAAGACTTGAAATATTCTCTAAATTTGAGAGGGTTAAGAATAGCCAAGTTAGAAGAGGGAAAAGTAGTCACTTGTGGCATCAAGCTTAGATGACATGGCTGACATGACTAGAAGATATTCATCTAGCTTGTGATATTTTAATTGCTTAGAGAATCTGACTTCAGGTTTTCTAGGTAGAATACTGCCATTCTGGTAGAGTACTGGAGAATCTTTATCAACTTGTAGTCCAGCTCCAAAGCTCTGTGTGTGTGTGTTAGTTCCTCAGTTGTGTCTGACTCTTTGTGACCCCATGGACTGTAGCCCACCAGGCTCCTCTGTCCATGGAATTCCTCAGGCAAGAATACTGGAGTGGGTTGCCACCGCCTTCTCCAGGGGATCTTCCCAACCCAGGGATCAAACCTGGGTCTCCTGCATTGCAGGCGGATTGTTTTACCATCTGAGCCACCAGGGAAGCCCTATTTGCTGTTAAAGCAATTCTAAGTTAATCACTTCTTAACAACAAAACCCCCAAAGCCTCACCTTCTAGAGACTCTTCACTGACTGTTCTGAAACAGACTACCTGAAATTTTTATTACTCTTGACTTTG
>NW_011494899.1:4606404-4619469 GCF_000754665.1 Bison bison bison
ACTTTGAGACCCCACACTGTTCTACCCTCTCACCTCTTTCACCGCTTCTTACTTCTTCTTTGCTCGTTCTCTGCATGTGAGATTTTCTTGAAGTTTCAGTACCTTGTCTTCCGTGTTCTCCATCAATAATTGTAGTCCACCACCGCTAACACATTACTGATTCTCAGATTTGCATCTCCAGTCTCTGCTGACTCCCCAGCTGAAATTTTCAACTATCTGCACCACTCACTGCAGTGTAGTTTCAAGGCTAAACTCATCGTCTTCTCTTACTCTAACAAGTAAGACAGCTTTCTGTCTGCCTTGTCAGTTTATTTTCGTTACAATCACTTACCCTCCCTCTATCTAGTTATTGACTAGTCTGTCAGTTCCACCTATGAAATCCTCATCATTTTCTCTTATGCCCGACCTGCCACCACCTTAATTTGGTTGCCTGTTTATAATTGGGATGCTGTAGCAGACTGCTGACTGTACTCCCTGGTTCCAGGAAGAAGGTTGGACGAATATAATTTTTTTTAACTTTAAACAAGCACTATTTGAAAGTCACCTCTTCCATCTATGGTCAAAATATAATTCTTCTATACATTTTCTGATTTTTCGATGATCTATTTATTTTCATTTGTGAAAGTAGGAGTAAAAATCATTATAGCTGTAGAAGGCTAGTCCATGATTACTTTAATCTTTTGCTCCATGAAGTAGTCTTTTCTCATTTTTATGATTGTCTGCAATAGAAATAGGTTAAATGAACTTATAGGATTTTAAGAAAGGCCTATAAAGATAGAGAATTTAAAACACAAGATATCAGATATAGCCTGCTTACCCCATCTGTCAAAGGTCAGTTGTATATAAAATTTGTTGTTTTATAAAGCTAAAGATTCAATGTTCACAGATAAAAAAGATATTCCAATAAAACAGATTTCCTGTTTCAACAAGGGAGATTTCATAACAGTGAATCCAAATTGACTTTATCTCACCCTCCTTACTTTAGTCAAAATTTATCTCTAAAGGTATAATGATTAACTTGAAAATTTTTTCCTAGATTTTTATCTTTTCAACAGTAGATATATGTTAGAGTAGATATTCTTATAAATATATAGCAGTAGTCTATAATTGAAAAATAAACCAAATACAGTGGTTCTATAAATTGCTGAGTTTAAGTTCTGTTATCTGAGGTCTAAAATTTTCTGCTTCTGAATGCTAAAGAGTCAGGAATGATATTCACTGTCCTAATGATAGTAGGCGGAGAAGGCAATGGCAACCCACTCCAGTACTCTTGCCTGGCAAATCCCGTGGACGGAGGACCCTGGTAGGCTGCAGTCCATGGGGTCGCTAGGAGTTGGACACGACTGAGCGACTTCACTTTTACTTTTCACTTTCATGCATTGGAGAAGGCAATGGCAAC
This sequence comes from Bison bison bison, assembly GCF_000754665.1. Lineage (NCBI taxonomy): Eukaryota > Metazoa > Chordata > Mammalia > Artiodactyla > Bovidae > Bison > Bison bison. Next base: position 4,607,804 of record NW_011494899.1, read on the forward strand.
CCACTCCAGTGTTTTTGCCTGGAGAATCCCAGGGACGGGGCTGCTGTCTCTGGGGTTGCACAGAGTCGGACACGACTGAAGCGACTTAGCAGCAGCAATGATAGTAGGATTTTTTTTTTTTAAGCTTTTAAAACTATTTTCTGGGAGCAAATTGCTATTTTTGTTGCCTCAAACCTTGGTTCTCTGAAGTTATGTTGAAAAATTCTACCTTTTAAATTCATTAATTGAAAAAATATTTTTGAGCCTTTTCTATATGCCAAATGGTGGTCCTTGTGCTAGGGAATCTGTAATAAACAAACTGGAAAATGTTCCTGCTTTCTTTGAGCTTACATTCCAGTGGAGGCATATAAAGTTGGAAAAAACCTCTTTCCATAATAATTTTACATTAGACTTTCCATTCAAACTGTAAAACTTCTAAATTAAAAAAAGAAAGTCCCCAATAATGACATTAATAACTCTGACATAATGTAGGTACTGTTACAGTCTCAGTATTTTTTCCTAAATTTGGCATAATTCTAAATTTTATGTTATTGTCTTACCCTCGCTGTTAGATACAATTAAGAGTGCAAATTCCTATTATTAATCTTAATTTTAAGATATATTTCTTAAGTTATAACTACTAACCCATAGTCATAATTTTGTGGAGTGGAACTGCTAAAGTTTAATCAAGAATTGTTTTAATCAACTAGATTTTTAAGCTCTCTCCTCTTCTTTATAGCTTTTTTGAGGTATAATCAATCTACAAGAAACCAGACAAATTCAGTCTTCAGTTTGATGAGTTTCAATACATAGTATGTACCTGTGAAACCATCATTACAATCAGGATTATAAGCATATGCTTCACCCCTGACAATTCAGAAAGATATTAGGGTGTGTGTGTATTTTAGCATATTAAGTTTTATTATCAAATATTTCAAGCATGTAACATTGTAATAGTGTTCCCAATTCAGTTGTGAACCTTCTCAGAGAATAACAGTTATAAAATCAGGATAATAGATTATTTGTAGATTATTGAAAGCCTACAAAACCAACTAGAAACTAGAGTTTACCCTTCAGTTCAGTTGCTCAGTCGTGTCCGACTCTTTGCAACCTCATGAACCACAGCACGCCAGGCCTCCCTGTCCAACACCAACTCCCGGAGTCCACCCAAACCCATGTCCATTGTGTCGGTGATGCCATCCAACGATCTTATCCTCTGTCGTCCTCTTCTCCTCCTGCCCTCAGTCTATCCCAGCATCAGGGTCTTTTCAAATGAGTCAGTTCTCTGCATCAGGTGGCCAAAGTATCGGAGTTTCAGCTTCAACATCAGTCCCTCCAATGAACACCCAGGACTAATCTCCTTTAGGATGGACTGGCTGGATCTCCTTGCAGTCCAAGGGACTCTCAAGAGTCTTCTCCAACACCACAGTTCAAAAGCATCAATTCTTCGGCGCTCAGCTTTCTTTATAGTCCAACTCTCACATCCATACATGACTACTGGAAAAACCATAGCCTCGACTAGAAGGACCTTTGTTAGCAAAGTAATGTCTCTGCTTTTTAATATGCTGTCTAGGTTGGTCATAACTTTCCTTCCAAGGAGCAACCGTCTTTTAATTTCATGGCTGCAATCACCATCTGCAGTGATTTTGGAGCCCATAAAAATAAAGTCAGCCACCGTTCCACTGTTTCCCCATCTATTTGCCATGAAGTGATGGGACCGGATGCCATGATCTTCGTTTTCTAAATGTTGAGCTTTAAGCCGACTTTTTCACTCTCTTCTTTCACTTTCATTAAGAAGCTCTTTAGTTCTTCTTCACTTTCTGCCATAAGAATGGTGTCATCTGCATATCTGAGGTTATTGATATTTCTCCCCACAATTTTGATTCTAGCTTGTGCTTCCTCCAGCCCACAGCTTCTCATGATGTACTCTGCATATAAGTTAAATAATCAGGGTGACAATATGCAGCCTTGATGTACTCCTTTTCCTATTTGGAACCAATCTGTTGTTCCATATCCAGTTCTAACTGTTGCTTCCTGACCTGCATACATGTTTCTCAAGAGGCAGGTCGGGTGGTCTGGTATTCTGATCTCTTTTAGAATTTCCCACAATTTATTGTGATCCACACAGTCAAAGGCTTTGGCATAGTCAATAAAGCAGAAATAGATGTTTTTCTGGAACTCTCTTGCTCTTTCAATGATCCAGTGGATGTTGGCAATTTGATCTCTGATTCCTCTGCCTTTTCTAAAACTAGCTTGAACATCTGGAAGTTCATGGTTCACGTATTGCTGAAGCCTGGCTTGGAGAAATTTGAGCATTTCTTTACTAGCATGTGAGATAAGTGCAATTGTGCGGTTGTCGAGCATTCTTTGGCATTACCTTTCTTTGGGATTGGAATGAAAATTGACCTTTTCCAGTCCTGTGGCCAGTGCTGAGTTTTCCAAATTTGCTGACATATTGAGTGCAGCACTTTCACAGTATCATCTTTTAGAATTTGAAATAGCTCAACTGGAATTTCATCACCTCCACTAGCTTTGTTCGTAGTGATGCTTCCTAAGGCCCACTTGACTTCACATTCCAGGATGTCTGGCTCTAGGTAAGTGTGAGTGATCACACCTTTGTGATTATCTGGGTCATGAAGATCTTTTTTGTACAGTTCTTTCTTCTGTGTATTCTTGCCACCTCTTCTTAGTATCTTCTGCTTCTGTTAGGTCCCTACCATTTCTGTCATTTATTGAGCCCATCTTTGCATGAAATGTTCCCTTGGTATCTCCCTTAAGAGACCATAACTGCAGTGGGTAAGAATGGCAAAATTTGTGGCTTCTTTTTCTTGATGGAATTCCCCAATCTCATGTGGTAGAAAACCCATAGTCTTCCCAACTTGAGGTGACAAAGTTCAAGGAGTCTGGCAAAAGAAAAAAAAGAACAAAAGTAGGCAAAAATGTGAAGCATCCTATACTTGAAAGACAAATACACTGGCTACAATTTGAGTTTTTGCGTTTTTTGACTAAGTGCCTTCTGTTATTATGCATACCCATAGTGGCAGAAAATTGAAGTTTTGGTGGCATGAATTATCAGATAACAGAGCTTGAAGCTGACAGAGCAGGTAGAAATTTATGGGGAAATCCCAGCAGCAAGAGAACTGCAAAGAGGATAAGCCCCAAAATCTGAGCATTAATTCTGTCCAAATCTTTGGCTGACCATTAAACTACATAGGTGAGGAGAGATCCTCCCCAAAAGCTGAGCTGAAAAGCAGTATTTGGTAGCTGGAAGAACCAAGCAGAGATATGAACTGCTGCACCTTGTGGGAGAGACAGTGGTTTGCAGTTTGAGTCTAGACCAATTAACTGCCTATTAGAAGGAAAATCCAGTTATCCTCAGCAGAACATAACATTATCCAGAGTTATTATAACACATTATTATAATGTCTAGTTTTTGACTGAAATCACTGGTGGAAAGAAACCAAACCCAAAAGTGTGATTCATATTCAGTCAACAGGAAGTGACTCAAAGTGGGCCCAGATGTCGAGTTTAACAAAATCTTCCAAAGCAGCTAATATAAATGTGTTCAAAGAAGTAAAGGAAAAAATGTTCAAAGAATTAAACAAATGTGTCTTAATGAGTGAATGTATCAGATTGGTGAGAGCAGAAGAAAGAATTCATGAACTTGAAGATAAATCAGTAGAAATTATTCAATCGGAAAAAATAAGAGGAAAAGGTTGAAGACATCATAAATTGAGTCTTGGATATCTGACTGTATAATGATGTTGAACATTGTTGTTGTCATTGTTGTTCAGTTGCTCAGTCATGTCTGACTCTTTGCGACCCCGTGAACTGAAGCATGCCAGGCTTCCCTGTCCTTCACCATCTCCCAGAGCTTGCTCAAACTCATGTCCCTTAAGTCGATGAGGCCATCCATCCATCTCGTCCTCTGTCATCCCCTTCTCCTCCCGCCTTCAATCTTTCCCAGCATCAGGGTCTTTTCCAGTGAGTCAGTTCTTTGCATCAGGTGGCCAAAGTATTGGAGTTTCAGCTTCAGCATCAGTCCTTCCAATGAATATTCAAAGTTGATTTCCTTTAGGATTGACTGGTTTGATCTTACAGTCCACAGGATTCTCAAGAGTCTTCTCTAACACCACAGTTCAGAAGCATCAATTCTTTGGTGCTCAGCCTTCTTTGTGATGCAACTCACATCCATACATGACTACTGGGAAAACCATAGCTTTGACTAGACAGACCTTTCTTGGCAAAGTAATATCCCTGCTTTTTAATATGCTGTCTAGGTTTGTCATAGCTTTTCTTCCAAGGAGCAAGCGTCTTTTAATTTCATGGCTGCAGTCACCATCTGCAGTGATTTTGGAGCCCAAGAAATAAAATCTGTCACTGTTTTCATTGTTTCCCCATCTATTTGCCATGGAGTGATGAGACCAGATGCCATGATCTTTGTTTTTTGGAATGTTGAGTTTCAAACCAGCTTTTTCACTCTCCTCTTTCACCTTCATCAAGAGGCTCTTTAGTTCCTCTTTGCTTTCTGCCATTAGGATGGGGTCTTCAGCATATCTGAGGTTATTGATATTTCTCCCAGCAATCTTGGTTCCAGCTTGTGCTTCATCCAGCCTGGCATTCCGCATGATGTATTCTCCATATAAGTTAATTAAGCAGGGTGACAATATACAGCCTTGATATACTCCTTTCCCAGTTTGGAAGCAGTCCATTGTTTCATGTCAATTTCTAATTGTTCCTTCTTGACCTGAATGCAGGTTTCTCAGGAGGCAGGTGAGATGGTCTGGTATTCCTGTCTCTTTAAGAATTTTCCACAGTTTTCCACAGTTTGTGCTCCACATGGTCAAAGGCTTTAGTGTAGTCAATGAGGCAGAAGTCACTATTTTTCTGGAATTCTCTTGCTATTTCCATGATCCAACAGATGTTGGCAATTTGAGCTCTGGTTCCTGTGCCTTTTCTAAATCCAGCTTGAATATCTGGAAGTTCTTGGTTCACCTACTATTGAATCCTGGCTTGGAGAATTTTGAGCATTACTTTGCTAGCACGTGAAATGAGTGCACTTGTGTGGTTTGAACATTCTTTGGCATTGCCTTTCTTTGGGATTGGAATGAAAGCTGACCTTTTCCAGTCCTGTGGCCACTGCTGAGTTTTCCAAATTTGCTGGTATATTGAGCGCAACACTTTCACAGCATCATCTTTTAGGATTTGAAATAACTCAGCTGGAATTCCATCACCTCCAGTAGCTTTGCTCATAGTGATGCTTCCTAATGCCCACTTGACTTCACGTTCTAGGATGTCTGACTCTAGGTGAGTGATCACACCATCGTGGTTATCTGAGTCATTAAGATCTTTTTTGTTAAACATATGTGTGATATATTCATATACTACATATGGTAAAAGTTTTAATACTTGACCAAACCAGGTAGTGGGAATATAAATGTTATTGAAGAGCATAAAAGCAATTGCTGTTGTATGAAATTATCTTTATAAAAGTTAAATTCATTGAAGTATAGTTTACATTTAATAATATATGTACATATTAACTGTATAATTTGATGAGTTTTGACAAATATATTAAATGTGTATCTATCACCATCAACAAGGTACAGAACATTTTTCTCACCCTGATGCACTTTTGCTGTTAATTCAGCTGCCAGGTAATCCCTCTGACCTCAAGTAATCTCTGCTCTTTCAGTTACTTTTTTAGAATTTCGTATAAATAGAATCATAATTTTTCTCATTGTTTATTCATATTCTTTTCCATTATGGCTTATTATAGGATATTGAATATAGTTCTGTTGTTGTTTATCCATTCTGTATGTAATAGTTTGTACCTATTAGTTCCAATCTCCAAATCCATCCCCCACCCTGTACTCCTTTCCCCTTGGCAACTGCACGTCTGTTCTCTAGGTCTATGAGTCTCTGTTTCATAGATATGTTCATTTGTATTATATTTTAGATTCAACATATAAGTGATATTATAGTATTTATCTTTGTCTGTCTGACTTACTTCACTTAGTAGGATAATCTCTAGTTGCATCCATGTTGCTGCAGACGGCATTAGTTCATTCTTTTTCATGGCTAAGTAGTGTTCGGTTAGATCTTCTTTATCCATTCAACTATCAATAGACATATATTTAGATTGTTTCCCTGTCTTGGCTATTGTAAATAGTGCTGCTATAAACATAATGGTGCATGTATCTTTTCAAATTATAATTTTTCCTGGATATATGCTCAGGAATGGGATTGCTAGATCATATGGTAATCATATTTAGTTTTTTGAGGTACCTCCATCCTATTCTCCATGGTGACTGTACCAACTTACATTCTTACCAACAGTGTAAGAGGGTTCCCTTTTCTCCACACCCTCTCCAGCATTTGTTATTGGTTGACTTTTTAGTGATGGCCATTCTGACCAGTGTGAGAACTCTCACCTCCCGATCTTTTCCTGTGCTCAGTTGCTCAGTCATGTCTTAGCAGCTACATGGACTGTAGCCCACCAGGCTCCTCTGTGTATGGAAGAATACTGAAGTGGGGTGCCATTTCCTACTCCAGAGTATCTTCCTATCCCAAGGATCAAGTCTCTTACATCCCCTGTATTGGCAGGTGGATTATATTACTATCGCCACCTGGGAAGTCCACCCTTAACTTTAGTTTTCACTGGGATCCAGTCAACAATCTTTGATCTTAGAGGAGGAGTTTAAAAGTTTTTCTTTTGTTTCTTGTCCATTTTACCTACTTAAGAGTTCTGGAATCCCCAGAGTGGGGTTAAGCCGAGGAGGTCATGCTCTTTGGCCTAACTGTTGCCGCAAATAATTGCTAGTCATATTTCTCAGGGTAAATTTTTCTAGCCCCTTAAATATATATATTTTAAAACTGGGGTAAGTAGAAAAGACTTGTTTGGCTTTTAATATTAGGGACTAGTGGGAGGGGTCCCTTTTGGCCCATTTAACCTGAGGGTAGTATAGTAAGGGGCTTCCCCAGTGGCTCAGCAGTAAAGAATCTACCTGCAATGCAGGAGATACAGGAAGACCTGGGTTCCATCCCTAGGTTGGGAAGATCCGCTGGAGCAGAGCATGGCCACCCACTCCAGTATTCTTGCCTGAAAAGTCCCATGGACAGAGGAGCCTGGTGGGCTACAATCCATAGGATCACCAAGAGTCAGATACGACTGAAGGGACTGAGCACAGCACAGCACAGTGTAGTAATATCAAATCTTGTTTTCATTACATAAATGTCCATTTTATTTTTCCCATTTTAAATAACCATCTAAATATTTCTTAACTCCTTTTAAAATTTACCTTGTAGAAAGTAATAGCTAGACTTTCCTTACAAGTTTTTTGTTAACATTAATTACTCTAATACTCTTGTTAGCATCTGTAAGACCCATTGAGGGGAAGCAAAGAATACAAATGAAGCTTCTCAAACCAGTTTTTCTTATTTGTTTACTTATTTTGTTTTCCTAGACTGTAATGATTGTGTCTCCATTGATCATCAAGGGGTTCTGAAGTCTTGACATCTTGTACTTTTTCATGGAATCATTTTAGATTGATTCCTATACCTGTAGACATCTTTCTAAAAGTTATTACAAATAACATGAGTTTCCCTTATACCTGTTTCTTAAACACTAAACCTGAGATAGGTTTAGTGTTTAAACATAGGTTTAGTGTTTAAAGTATAAGCCACTCTTTAAACATGGCTTATACTTTATAAAGGAGAAGGCAATGGCAACCCACTCCAGTACTCTTGCCTGGAAAATCCCATGGACAGAGGAATCTGGTGGGCTACAGTCCATGGGGTCGCAAAGAGTCAGACATGATGGAGCAACTTCACTTTCACTTCACTTATACTTTATTCACTAGAGCAGAGACTCAGAGCTACAAACACAAGTTTTATGAATAATTCAGACTTTTGGGCTTAGGAAGCAAATAATACAAGTGAAGAGAACAAGAATAATTATTCTGAAACACTGAAAAATCTTAATATGTGCATTTGCTTGATACTTTGAGACAACAGTCAAGAGTGAAGTTAGAGAACAGAATTTGTTTTCCAGATTGAAACAGGGAATGTTGATGTGGCACTTAACCTGTTGGTTTGAAACCAGTGAGCTAACCTATGGTTTGTCCATGGTTAACTACCCATAAATAATTACCCTTATGTATCTGTTACTTTACCCGTTCATCTGTCTTCAATAACCAACCATATAATGAATAATTGAAACTTGGCTCAGTGAATTTTAATAATGATTGCTTATTGCTTTCCAAATGACTGCATTAGAAAAACTGTCAGGTTTGGATATATGTTTTTTGAATCCTAAGTTGTTGAAAAGTATGATTTAGCTTACAGAGCAGTTGAATGTGTGAATAAAATATTAATTTTTGAAGAATATTCTTCCATTTAGCCAACAGATATATACATTTTAATAGTGAGATACATTATCAACATTCATATGTGAACAATATGAATTTTTTATTGATAATTTTGACTCAGTTATGACTCAAATATAAATTATGTAATATGAATTATTTATTTACATCTGGTTTTTTGGTCAATGCATAAGTTTTATGATGTGGAATTAAATGCTAGCATCTCAAAATTATGTAATTATTTATGTTGGGCCTCAGTAGACAAAATTTAACATATTAGGATGATGCTTGATGTTAGTTGTAAGATAACGGAGGGCAGGTGAACAATACTAACTAGTCCACTGGTTCTTTTGAGCTAGTAATTAAGTTAAAAAGTTTTTTTTTCTAAACATCTCAGGCAAGCTAAATATGAGATGCAAGACTTGTAGTGAATTTAGAATTATAGTTAATATGCAGTATAAGCTCATCAAATATACTAAAGGATTGTTTTTGGCTTTAATACTTAATATGCTATTTAAGCAGAATAGAGGGCATATAGCTTACTCAGTGATACATGAAAATATTCATTTTAACAGGTAAACATTGGGAAAATGGATTCACCCATTGAAAAGTGGAACCTAATAATTGGCAACTTGGCTTTAAAACAGGTAAGTTATATGTATATGGGTATACACACACATATATTTATGAACAAATGATAGAATAAATGGGTAACTTCTGAAAGTTTTCTTTTTCTAGAAACATCATATTTTTCTAAATATGGAAAATGTATAACATACAACATATAGAGTAAATATAAAAAATATTTTCTCCCATATGTAATAGAGCCAGAATTTGAGTTAATATGTGTACAAATAAATATGTAGCACTTCATTGTTTAGATGCTATTTTTCTTTGACTTTTTAAAAGTAAATCTTCTAATTAAACTTTGCTCATTTTTATATGATAGGATGTGTAAGCTGAATTTTCCTTAATTTGTTAATATTATCAGTGTTAATACAAATGAGCACATTAAATTGTCAATTATATATAGATCATCTACAGGTTTTTCTAATCTCAGGGGAATATCTCTTTCTCTCCCACTACCTGCTGCTATCCGCAAGACACAAGACTGCAGGTCCCAGTACCTCTTTAGCAAATCTGAGTTTATGAAGTGCTCGCTAATTAAAAAAAAATTTTTTTTTAATTTGGCTGTGCTGTGCAGCATGTGGGTTCTTAGTTCCCCTGCTAGGGATCAAACCTGTGCCCCCTGCATTGGAAGTACAGAGTTTTAACCACTAGACCATTGGAGAAGTCTGGCTCAACTAATTTTAATGTTAGGTCAACTCAGACGTAATGTTGAGAACGTGGTTGCAGAAAAGAAATTTCATGTTATGTTCAAAGACAAAGAAAGAAAGGCAGTTTTGGGATATAGGCTTTTAAAAGGTATCTGTGTTTCTAAGATCACAGGCTTAGAAACAAAATTTGAAATCTAGTCTCAGCTCTAGCAATCACCAGCTATATAATGTTTGTTAATTTAGCCTTTCTTCTATGTTTCATTTTCCTCTTCATTTCCATAGTGTTGCACTAGGGATACCCAAGATCCTTTTCAGCTTGAAACGGTAGGAATCTATACTGGAGTAATAAGCAGTATATCCAACAACCAGTAGGCTACTTATAAACTAATAAATGAAAATTTGAAAATATATCCTATTTTATTCTTTAAATACTGTAAACTCTTACTGAGTAATATGAGTTAGACTATAAATTATTCTAATAATTTTCCACCTCTGCTTTTATTTTCTTAAGAAGCGCTCATCCTTTTTAAAAGATTTTTATTTATTTATGGCTGTGCTGGGTCCTCATTGCTGTGTGGGCTTTCTTTATTTACAGCAAGTAGGGGCTCCTCTCTAGTTGCGATACGCGGGCTTTGCATTGCAGTGGCTTCTCTTGTTGCAGAGCACAGGCTCTAGGTGTGCAGACGTCAGTAGTCGTGACTCATGGGCTTAGTCGCTCGTCAGCATGTGGGATCTTCCCAGACCAGGGATGGAGCCCCTGTCCCCTGCATTGGCAGGCGGATTCTTAACCACTGGACCACCAGGGAAGTCCCCATCTCCGCTTTTAACTTTGCCTTTCACTCTTAGTCTCCGCCCTTCCCCTGCCATCCTCTCTTTCCATAACTGTTGGTCAGGATGAGAGCTAGAGATGGCTGGGGTTTCACTGATCCTATCATAATAGTGCCACAGCCTGAAGTCTGTGTCTGGGTCTCACTCCACCAAGGATGCATGAGAAACGGGGAACCCCACACGGGCTCATCAGGACCCAGTTGGTATAAGCCAGTGAGGCAGCAACTAGTTGGAGCCTAGTTACCTGTAGACAAAAGCAGAGGGGAGAAGAAAATAAGGTCAGGTGGGGGTGACATTGGTGCCATCTCTGAAGCTTTATCTGCTCCAGCTTGTGAGGGAGTAGACGGCTGGCTGGGGGAGTAGGGCGGGCTGGCAGAGCTCCTCTGACTTGAGGCTGGCTGTGGAGGGGATGGGTGGGGAGGGATGAGAAGGACAGAGGCACCTCATGCTGGCATTAGCTGGCGTTCGTGTTCTTCTGACTATTAAATGGGATCCCAAGCAGATGACCATCATAGAATTTCTTCACAATTGTACACAGTGGCCATCTCAACCTGTCCATAAATTGTCAAATAAGTAGGTATTTATTTATTTTTGGGGGGGGAACCCCAGAGTTCCCAATCTCATTGAAGAGTCATTCCCTCGCCAGGATAGATGTATCATGTGTTCACGTCTATTTAGGCCCATGCCTCCTGTTAACCTCCACAGCTCCTCCTTAACCTGGAGTTTGCTCTTCTCTTGGGTACAATTGGGTCTTTCCTTTGCAGGTTTACACAATAGGACTTCTTTATCTCAGCTGTGTGTGTGTTATAATGTCTTCCATAGGCTCCCTAGTTCTGTATTTCATTTCCAAGAAACAAAAACTCTGCATTTTATTTACAAGAAAAACCTTGGAGTCACAGTATTAGAATTTAAATTATTAATTTTATTGCTTTTACATATATTATTTACTAACCAGGATCAGGACTGCAGGTCAGGAAGCAACAGTTAGAACTGTACATGGAACAACAAACTGGTTCCAAATAGGAAAAGGAGTACGTCAAGGCTCCATATTGTCACCCTGCTTATTTAACTTATATGCAGAGTACATCATGAGAAACACTGGACTGGAAGAAACACAAGCTGGAATCAAGATTGCCGGGAGAAATATCAATCACCTCAGATATGCAGATGACACCACCCTTATGGCAGAAAGTGAAGAGAAACTAAAAAGCCTCTT
>NW_011494899.1:4619569-4620258 GCF_000754665.1 Bison bison bison
ACCTCAGATATGCAGATGACACCACCCTTATGGCAGAAAGTGAAGAGAAACTAAAAAGCCTCTTGATGAAGGTGAAAGTGGAGAGTGAAAAAGTTGGCTTAAAGTTCAACATTCAGAAAACGAAGATCGTGGCATCTGGTCCCATCACTGTATGGCAAATAGATGGGAAAACAGGCTCCAAAATCACTGCAGATGGTGACTGCAGCCATGAAATTAAAAGACGCTTACTCCCTGGAAGGAAAGTTATGACCAACCTAGATAGCATATTAAAAAGCAGAGACATTACTTTGTCAACAAAGGTCCCTCTAATCAAGGCTATGGTTTTTCCAATGGTCATGTATGGATGTGAGAGTTGGACTGTGAAGAAGGCTGAGCACTGAAGAATTGGTGCTTTTGAACTGTGGTGTTGGAGAAGACTCTTGAGAGTCCCTTGGACTGCAAGGAGATCCAACCAGTCCATTCTCAAGGAGATCAGCCCTGGGATTTCTTTAGAAGGAATGATGCTAAAGCTGAAACTCCAGTACTTTGGCCACCTCATGAGAAGCTTGACTCATTGGAGAAGACTCTGATGCTGGGAGGGATTGGGGGCAGGACGAGAAGGGGACGACAGAGGATGAGATGGCTGGATGGCATCACTGACTCGATGGACGTGAGTCTGAGTGAACTCCAGGAGTTGGTGATGGACAGGG
>NW_011494899.1:4620358-4630680 GCF_000754665.1 Bison bison bison
GAGTCTGAGTGAACTCCAGGAGTTGGTGATGGACAGGGAGGCCTGGCGTGCTGCAGTTCATGGGGTCGCGAAGAGTCGGACATGACTGAGCAACTAAACTGAACTGAACTGAACCAGGATCAGACATTTCTTTGTCCACAAAGGTCTGTCTAGTCAAGACTATGGTTTTTCCAGTAGTCATGTATGAATATGAGGGTTGGACTATAAAGAAAGCTGAGCACTGAAGAATTGATGCTTTTGAACTGTGGTGTTGGAGAAGACTCTTGAGAGTCCCTTGGACTGCAAGGAGGTCCAGCCAGTCCATCCTGAAGGAGATCAGCCCTGGGATTTCTTTAGAAGGAATGATGCTAAAGCTGAAACTCCAGTACTTTGGCCACCTCATGAGAAGCTTGACTCATTGGAGAAGACTCTGATGCTGGGAGGGATTGGGGGCAGGACGAGAAGGGGACGACAGAGGATGAGATGGCTGGATGGCATCACTGACTCAATGGACATGGGTTTGGGCGGACTCTGGGAGTTGGAGATGGACAGGGAGGCCTGCTGTGCTGCAGTTCATGGGGTCACAAAGAGTCGGATATGACTGAGCAACTGAACTGAACTGAACCAGGATCAGAATGCCGAAGTATCTTAACAACTGGTACTAGCATAGTGATGCTTGTAGCTCCGCACTAAATCTGCTGCAGTGAAAGATCTGGGGCTGGAATCCAGACTATCTGAACTTGCTAGCCTGGCTTTTCCATTAATTTACTCTATGACAAAATCAGAATACTTGGGTTTTTCATCTGGAGCCCTGGATTTCAGTACATGGATTAGCTTCAGAGAGTCTCTGAGCACACAGAAATTCTGCTCAAAATTTTGACTGCATGGTGTTTTCATGAAGAGAAGAATCTATAAAACTTTCACCAGATTGTCAAAGGAGTCCATGACACAAACACAAAAAGAATAAGTGAACTAGAGGTACCTTTAGGGTTTCTTTTGGTTCTAGCATTCGTCTAATGTGATTCTAAGAGTTCACAGTGTGACTTTTTTTAGTTGCTTTTTTTTTTTTTTTTTTGAGGGTTGCTTTGTGCTTTCCACTTTCACTGTGGAAAGTACTTTATATATTCATGTAATTCATTTAAATACAAAATAACCCTTCCATGTTCAATATTACCATTTTTCAGATTCGGAGCTGAAGTTTTTAATAGCTGTTTGTGAGGTTATTTTTTAATGTCTGCCTCTCCCATTGACCAGGAGCTCTATGAGAGCAGGGAATAAATTTGTTTTGACTACTGCTGTAGCCTAACACCAGGCATAGCACCTTGTATATAGTAGACCCTAAATTAATGCTTGTTGAATAACTTACCACAAGATTAAGTGTATAGCTAGGAATGAAACCCTTATCATTTGATTATAGAATTCAGTCTCCTGCCAATACTGCCTCAAGAGTCAGACTTAAGCTACGTGGATTGGGTACTTTTCAGTCTTAAGGTTGGTATTTTCTTAGATGATCTATGGATTTCACCACCAAAGTCACTTAAGATGCTTGTTAAAAATACATTCCTAAACCCCATTCCATACCTACTGCTACCAGATCAGGACATTTTGAGAACCCACTAGCTTAGGGAATAGTAAAACTAAAATGTAGTAGCCTCTTCAAAAGGTAAGGCAACTTAGTTACCATATATAATACTTTCTTTTGACTCCTTATATGCCTATTGACATCATCAAATAAAAAAATGTGTTTTCTCAATGAATAATTCAGTTGGGTTTTATTAAATATTTTTTTAAGGTTCAAGCAACAGTAGTTGGCTTCCTAGCAGCTGTGGCAGCAATTATATTGGGCTGGATTCCAGAGGGAAAATACTATCTTGATCATTCCATACTTCTGTGCTCTAGCAGTGTAGCAACTGCCTTCATTGCATCGCTCCTGCAGGGTAAGTAAATTTCAGTGTCTACTCTGCAATCTCTACTTTCTAATTATTCATTTTCCATGTTAGCTATTTTTACTTAACTGATATTTTTTCATTATTTTAAAAAAACAGAGAAAAGTTATCTACAACTTTTCAAATAGCTTATTTCAGATATATTTATATGTATCACATGTAAACCTTAGCATACAGAGCAATCTTCCTAAGGTTGTGTCCAGGCTTTAGGTCCCCTGGTACAGCTCCCAAACAAGACCAGGAAAACAGCCTAGAGATTTTATTTGTCTCTGTAAGTTAAATTAATTGAGAAGCTCCTTTCTGGAAATCATGCAGAAGATTTGCTAGCTTGTCATTTGAGTAACAAGTATTCCAGGAATTCTAGATTTCAAAAGCTGTCCCTCCGTTAAAATTTTTTGAAGTTTCAGATTTCAGAAAAAATTCCTTTACTGTCTGTGGCAGTAGAAGTATAACCATATGCTTAACATAGCATATTGTTGGCTATAGAATGTTAAATAGCCAGAAGGTTTTTTAGTTGGGATACCATTTTTATATTGATTTATTTATATGAACTTCACACTAGAGAACTAGATTATGGAATCATAATCATAAAGACTTGTTAATTTTTATTTATAATTGCCATCTTCTCATTTTATATCACCAGCAAGGTTAAAAATGGAATACTCTCATATCAGGTGATCTCATACAATGAAGGTAACTTTTGGGGCTAGATTCTGATAATTTGGTGGCTCAGACTGTAAAGAGTCTGCCTGCAATGCAGGAGACCCGGGTTCGATCCCTGGGTTGGGAAGATTCCCCTGGAGAAGGAAATGGCAACCCTCTGCAGTATTCTTGCCTAGAAAATACTGTGGGTGGAGGAGCCTGGCAGGCTACAGTCCATGGGGTTGGAAAGAGTCAGACACAACTGAGCGACTTCACTTTCTTTCTTTTCTAATAATTTAGAAGCTCTTATTAAAATTAAGACCTGACTACAAAAATATTTTCAAGCATTTTGTTTTAGTACTCAAATTATACCAAGGGTAGTATCTTGTCTTTATATAGAATTACTGGAATTGACTGATGTTAACACGGGTAAAGCAGAGTGAAGTTATGCTATTGGAAAATTGATTTCTGGTAAGAAAAAGTGTTAAAGCATTAACACTATTACTTTAGACTCAATTGCTTCTGTTTTCTCTCTAGTTTCATTTAGAAAGAATTGTTTGAAAAATTTCAGACTAACAAGTATCTGTATTGCCTGGGATTTTTAAAACTTTAAAATTCAGATTTAAAAAATATATGTCTACACCTTTATTTTGAATAATGTATATTCCAATTTTTTAGTAACTTGACCTTTATATATGTAGAGCAGATGGTATTGAACCACCTTTTGTAGGTGAGAAAACTGACTTAGGTAAGTAGGCTTATATAATTTCATAAGCTTATGAACATAAAAATCAGATTTAAAACCTGTTTCTTGACTCCCAACTCTTTTCACTGGTCCATGATGGCAAAATAACTTGTTTTCAGCTGAAAAGTTAAATAGCATTCTGTCATAGGAGAACTTTCCACATTGATTTTTAAATGTACTAATTTTGAAAAAAAAAATTATATGATTACATCTTATATAATTATTGTAATATACATTTAAATGTTTCCCTGCTATGTTTTTTTTTTCCTATTTACAATGATATTATGGGAAAGGTAGGTCCATAGATTGAAAAAGCCTCCAGAATATAAGATGTGAGGCATTGAACCAAGACAAAATTTATACTTTTAATAATTTTGGCCTTATGGGTAGTAGGAAAAACACTGTTACAAGCTGTGTGACCTTAAGCAAGGATTTAATTTATGCTTAGCATGTAAATTAACTAATCTTAAATTTTCTCTGCACTGCATCCTCTTAAAATGTTGGCATGAGAAAATCTGTCCAGTATGGTGTAGATATGATGTTACCATTTTTCTCCCATTTCTATATTCGAGAATATGAGGATTTAAATGTACAAGAACCCAGTCACATTTTCATCTTCTGTTGTTGTAGGTTTATAGACAGAAACTTTGGGGTTTAAGAATATCCTGTACAAACACTGCTTCTTGTATTCTGACCTCCAGTGTTCAAAATTTAATTACTCTTCTCTTCCTAATACTTCAACACTTTTTAATAAAAAATGGGGCAAGCATTTCTGGCTACCTCTGTGTAAACAAATCTGGTTTTGTTGGCCTCCTTCTCAGTTGCTATATGTGTAAATATAACTCACCTTTCTTTGACATTTTCATACTTTATTTGAGGGTTAAAATAAAATCTTTGGCTTTGTACACATGAATACATTACATCCAAGACATGCGTGTTACTAAATTGGAAACTTTAATGTTATTTTACAGTAGCCTTTCAGGTCTCTAAATGCAACACTGAACTTCTCACATCTTTTGTGATCCCTACTTGGAATTTGTTGAAAGACACTTTACCAAAACATTCAAGTAAAATGTTTTGTTTGCTTCAGTCAGCTTATCTAAGCAGCCTAACGGGAACTGATGCGCTGTTTGTCTAGTGTGTGTACTTCAGTGTTTAGGGGAATGGATTTTCTTTAAACCATAGCACAAAAAGTAATTAACTTTTTTTTTTCCCCTAGGAATAATAATGGTTGGGGTTATCGTTGGCTCAAAGAAGACCGGTATAAACCCTGATAATGTTGCTACACCCATTGCTGCTAGTTTTGGTGACCTTATAACTCTTGCCATATTAGCTTGGATAAGTCAGGGTTTGTACTCCTGTCTTGGTAAGTTGACCTGAAATTAAATATAATGCGTTATTCAGAGTCTCTTTAAATAAATATTGTTGCAGCAATATCATGACTCACAGTGGCCTTCATCTGTGTTGGAACTGTGGTTGAGGCTGATTAGAACAATCACTGCTACTTGCTGTACACCTACTATATGTTGAGGTTATCACATACTTCTTCTCTTCATAAAGAATCTAACACTCTAAAAGATAAGGAATATCATCTCTGATTTCAGATGAGAAAACTGAGGGTCATAGAGGTTATGTGAAGTCTTTGAATTCTCTCCTCTGAATGTGCAGCGCTGAGGCATCAACCCACAGGATTCTGAAACATGTTGCACTGTTGTCTCAGAGCATAAGGTTGTGCTTGAAATTTAGTGATTTGCCCCCATATCAGAAACCAGTGTGGCAATTAATAATAGCAGCTGAAAAATCACCATGAAAATTAGCCTGAGTGTTGTGGGTATTTGAAGTTATATATGCAATTCCTGATAATAGTTATTGGGTATTTATAGAATCTAATGAATTGTTTTAATGCAAATTTATACTCCGGAACTATTGTCAATGTAAATGTATATGATTTGTGAACATACGTTTAGTGCTAAAAGTTGATTGTAGTTTCGTTTTTTTAGATGCCAAATTTTTAAAAAAATTTAAAGAAAATATAAAACCACAGTAATACAAAAAGAGAGAAAGGTAGTTTATCAGCCAAACCAGAAGCAAACATATAGTCACATATCCTCATATATTTTCATGGATTCTAGACAGATTTATGGTATACTTTAGAATAAGTCTAAAAGTACATTTGGTTTGAAGAAGTCAGAATCTCAGATAAATGTTTTTGAACTAAAGAAAGAGCTTTAACCTAACCAAGGCAGTGATTTTCTGCTACCTTTGGGGATATCAAGAGAAGCTTCATTTAGTATATAAAATTACCTTACATTATTTAATGAGTGATATAAAAAGCAGTACTCATTAAGACGATGTATATATTCAAGGAAAATTCTCTTTTGGAAGATAAGATGTGTCTACGTGTTGTAAGGTAGAAGACAATAAATGATCAAGGACCCAAATATAAGATCTTGTTCCCATAACAGATAAAGGTATAGTATTTGTACCCTTGAGTATTCAGATTACTGTGAAGTAATTTGTAACACATTTCTCAGCTGCCTGCTAAATACCAGGGTGTCTCCCCAGTTAAAGCCATTGAAGAATGTTACTATAACTGTGACAGTTATTATGAGACAGACTAAATATTATGATATTTCATATGAGGAAAATCTTACTTTTTAAATTTATTTCTAAAAATTATACAAGTGGTAAACTCTCCTTACAAAAGACTTAATAAAAGTGTGTTATTCTCTAAAAATTTTAGTATCTTGAGTGTTATAGATGATACAATAGTGTTTAAGTCAGGAAATAAAAAGTGAAATATAATGATAATAGTATAGATCATAATTTTGTGAAAAATAGTTTTATTATCAAATATTGCTTAGACTTTTCTAGGCCTGTGTTCTGAAAGTTGACGCATCATTATTCAAGATGAATTCATTAAAACAGAATCTTTTATGCTTCGTCAGTATCATTTTGATTCCTTAAAATGATATGGTTTTAATGGGCTGCTGATTGATTCTGGTTAATTTGAAGGTGTTTCTGAAGTCACTGTTTGCATTATGAGCACTAGGGGGCCTCGTAGCACCAGCATTTGGAATCCTAGTACTGAGGGTGTTCTGAACAGAGGTTAGAAATGGGCACAGACAGTGGGGACACATGTACACCCATGGCTGATTCATGTCAGTGTATGGCAAAAACCACCACAATATTGTAAAGTGATTAGCATCCAATTAAAATAAATTAATTTTAAAAAATTCCAAGATCCCCTCATGTTGCCGAGTGGGATGCCTACCTCTAGGAAACAAAGGTTTAATTCCTGAACTATTATATATTGGAAACACTTAGCAGTCTTTAGAGATAAAAAGAGGGTTTCATGGCAACCATAGGCTTTGGTTGTAAATAGAGGCCGTGAATTGTGTGGCTATGAAAGAACCGAACACCGAGAAGTCTCACTTGACTCCCCACTTAAGAGTTTTGGATATTCGGAAATGATTTTGACTAGCTCCCCTGGTGGTCTGTGGGCTTTGGCATGTGTACGAAGACTCACTCCACAGTCATTCAATGCGCAACCTTTCTTTCGCTCCCAATAAAATGTGCTGATTTCTGATGCCTGAAGTAAATATGAAATTTCCCCCCTTCCCGCCTATCCAGTCCTCCAAAACAAACAAGACAAAAGAAACTAAGCTTTGTTTACTCTTCCTGAGTTTATTTTGTCACAGCCCTGGGGAAGCCTCCATTGCTTAGTGAACAGAGTTGGAGTTTAAGCCTGGTGTTCAGGCCTCTTGGAGACTTAACCTTCTCAAGCTCCCAGCCGCCCCTCCCTTTCTTATATTCCAGCCAAACTCCAACATTTACTGATTCTCATACATGCTGGTGTTTTTTGTCGTTTCTTTCTTATGTTATCCCCCTCCTCTCCCTGAAGGTCAATCAGAATCGTCATTTTGCAGTACTAAATTAATAGATTTCCCTAATCTTAGGTAAACTTTTCTCCCCTGAATTCCTATAGCATGTTATTGACATTTCTCTTAAGACATTCTTTACACTTGGCCAGTCATTATAGCTTTTAAAGTAAATGTGTCTTCCCTTATAAAGGTATAAAGGAAGGACAAAACTGTCTTTATTTTATGTATTTGTTTTGTAGACCCCATATATTGTATACATAATGAGTCTTAAATAAATAGCACTTCATCACATGCTTTATTCTTTTTGAAAGCTATCCAGTTAATGTGTGTAGAAATTATTAAGGAAGTGGTGTTATATATGGAAAACGGAGGACAGATATCCCTCTGAATGACTTTGCCACAGTACCTACCCAATAACATAATAGATTGTAATGAAAAAAAAAATGATCCTTTTAGAGAAGACATAGTATACGGAAGTTATTGGAAGGGTATACTGCCTTAGCAGAAAGTACAGTGTAATCTAAGCTCTAGATTATGATATGCTTAGATTTGACTTGCAGAGAAAATATAAAGGCATTTATTCATTCATACAGTAATGTTTAAACATATAGTAACCTTTTTTATTGGGATATAATTGCTTTACAAAATTGTGTTAGTTTGTGCTGTACAACAGAGTGGATCAGCTATATGTGTCTGTATGTATATATAGCAGGTCTTCCCTCTTAACTCAGACAGGAAAGAATCTGCCCGCAATGCAGGAGACATGGGTTCAATCCCTGGGTTGGGAAGATCTCCTAGAGAAGAGAATGGCTATGTATACAAGTATTTTGCCTGGAGAATTCTATGGACAGAGGAGTCTGGTGGGCTACACTCCATGGGGTCGCAAAGAGTCGGACATGACTGAGCAACTAACAAACGTGTATCCTGTCCCTCTTGAGCCCCCATCCCATTCCTCTAGGTCATCAGAGAGCACTGAGCTGAGCTCCCTCTGCTATACAGCAGCTTCCCACTAGCTATCTATTTTACACCTGGTAGTGTATATATCAGGGGCTTCCCAGGTGGCACTAGTGTAAAGAATCTGTCTGCCAGTGCAGGAGATGTAAGAGACATGGGTTTGATCCCTGGGTTGGAAAGATCCCCAGGAGAAGGGGATGGCAAACCACTGCAGTATTCTTGCCTGGAGAATCCCATAGACAGAGGAGCCTGGCAGGCTATAATCCATGGGGTCACAGAGTCGGACATGATTGAGAAGCTAATACTTTTCAGTGTGTATAAAAATATGTAGCAGTCTTTAAAAGCTATTGTGTGCTAAGTCACTTCATCCTTTAAAAAGCTATTAAAAGCGTCTAAAGTTGGGCCAGTAACAGAAATAGCTGTACACAATGATTGTTGCCTTTTCTTTTTCTTGACTGCATAATTTTTAAAGGATTTTAAACACTCTTTTTTTCTGCTACTGCTGCTAAGTCACTTCAGTCGTGTCCGTGACCCCAGAGACGGCAGCCCAGCAGGCTCACCCATCCCTGGGATTCTCCAGGCAAGAACACTGGAGTGGGTTGCCATTTCCTTCTCCAAACTATGTGGTTATATAATTCTTGTATGCACAATGTGTATACTGATTGGAAAAATTATCAGCTTTTCTCTTTTCAGGCAAGATCTGAGCAGCAAAATGTTGGCTCATTTTAACTTTAGAAAGATGGCTTAAGAAGAAATAAGCTCTAAGAACAGTAATAGCCTCAGGTTGTTACTTGGGTCCTGTGGAGACTAATGGGGAGGCCACCTGTAATGTATTTACAAAACATTCTAGAGTATCACTGCCTTGATGTGGTGGTGTGAGTAGAATCTAATATCATTGTGCATGTCACTCTTATACAGAGTTCTTTAGTCCTGAACATCCCCAGTTTAGAGTGACTCCTATAAGGGCCGTTTAGTGAGAAAATTCTGATGACTATTATAAAGGGCATTTAAAAAATTATTTCCAACTTTCCATGCCCATTTATTTGTTATTCACACACAAACATCTAACATATAAAAATGTCACTCATAGCAGCTACATATTTAGGAAGGATTTAGGGTGAAAATAAGGAGTGCTGTTAATGAAACTGGGCTTCCCTTGTGGCTCTGCTGGTAAAGAATCAGCCTGTAATGCAAGAGACCTGGGTTCGATCCCTGGGTTGGAAAGATCCCCTGGAGAAGGGAAAGGCTACCCACTCAGTATTTTGGCCTGGAGAATTCCATGGACTGTATTGTCCATGGAGTTGCAGAGTCAGACATGACTGAGTAAATTTAACTTCATTTCATTAATGAAACTATGTAATAATAGTTGCAAAACACCACCAGTTCAGTTCAGTCACTCAGTTGTGTCCAGCTCTTTGCGACCCCATGGACTGCAGCACGCCAGGTATCCCTGTCCATCACCAACTCCCAGAGTTTACCCAAACTCATGTCCATTGAGTCGGTAATGCCATCCAACCATCTCATCCTCTGTTGTCCCCTTCTCCTCCTGCCTTCAATCTTTCCCAGCATCAGGGTCTTTTCAAATGAGTCAATTCTTCGCATCAGGTGGCCAATGTATTGGAGTTTCAGCTTCAGCATCAGTCCTTCCAATGAATATTCAGGACTGATTTCCTTTAGGATTGAATGGTTGGATCTCCTTGCAGTCCAAGGGACTCTCAAAAGTCTTCTCCAACACCACAGTTCAAAAGCATCAATTCTTCAGCGCTCAGCTTTCCTTATAATCCAACTCTCACATCCATACATGACTGCTGGAAGAACCATAGCTTTGACTAGACGGACCTTTGTTGGCAAGTTTCTGCTTTTTAAAATGCTGTCTAGGTTGATCTTAACTTTTCTTCCAAGGAGTAAGTGTCTTTTAATTTCATGGCTGCAGTCACCATCTGCAGTGATTTTGGAGCCCAAGAAAATAAAGTCTGTCACTGTTTCCACTGTTTCCCCATCTATTTGCCATAAAGTGATGGGACCAGATGCCATGATCTTAGTTTTCTGAATGTTGA
Source organism: Bison bison bison (assembly GCF_000754665.1). Lineage (NCBI taxonomy): Eukaryota > Metazoa > Chordata > Mammalia > Artiodactyla > Bovidae > Bison > Bison bison. The sequence continues at coordinate 4,630,566 of NW_011494899.1, forward strand.
GTTTTAAGCCAACCTTTTCACTCTCCTCTTTCACTTTCATCAAGAGGCTCTTTAGTTCTTCTTCACTTTCTGCCATAAGGGTGGTGTCATCTGCATATCTGAGGTTATTGATATT
>NW_011494899.1:4630780-4633744 GCF_000754665.1 Bison bison bison
CACATGTCATGTGACATGGCCAGAAAAAAAAAAAAAAAGATGGCAGTTATGTGTGACAGTTAAATGGAATTATAGCAATTTGGACTACTTTAGCTATGTTAATCATTACCTTTCTGTAGTTTATCATGGGATCAGTATTAATGTATACAAATACTTTTTAGGCTTAAAATTTCACATTTTTTCTATAGGCCTGTGTTCAGTTCCATTGTTGCTGTAAGAAATTACCACAACCTGTGGCTTAAAACAATAGAAATTAATTTTCTTACTGCTCTGGTGGCCAAAGTTCAAGATACTTGTTTTTCAGGGCTAAAATCAAGGCATCAGCAGGGTTTGTTCCTTCTGAAAGTTTCAAAGGGAAATCTGTCCCTTAAATATTCCATCTTCTGGTAGCTACTAACATTCCTTGGCTTGCAGCCATGTTACTGATCTCTGCTTCTGTGGTCACATTGTGTCTTCTGTAGTCAAATTCCTCTCTACTTCCTGCCTTAAAGGACACCTGTGATTACATTAGGGCTCCCTATTTCAAAATGCTTGATTTAGTCACATCTGCAGAGCCCCCTTTGCCTTATTCTAAATATAATTCTTTAATATTATGACATCCGGATTTATTTGGTGTTTTACAAATGTCATAATATTAAAGAATTACTGGTGGCTGAGACGGTAAAGCATCTGTCTACAATGCAGGAGACCCAGGTTCGAGCCCTGGGTTCGGAAGATCCCCTGGAGAAGGAAATGGCAATCCACTCCAGTACTATTGCCTGGAAAATCCCAGGGACAGAGGAGCCTGGTAGGCTACAGTCTATGGGGTCGCAAAGAGTCAGACACGACTTAGAGACTTCACTAATGACACAAGCAGCAAGAGAAACTGATTAAGAGCCAAACAGGCACTTCTGCATTAATATCAAAATCTAAAAGTGTCTAGCTTTCAAAATCAAATACATCTAAATGATCCTGCTCAAAAATAATATTTTGCCTTGATTTCTGGGTATATCATAAATGGGTAGTATGGTAGGCTGAATAATGATTGTCCTCAAAGACATCTACATGCTAATCTCTAGAAACAGTAAAGCTGTGAATAAAAAACATGGCAATTTTGGGGCTTCCTTGGTAGTGCAATGGTTGAGACTCTGAGCTTCCACTGTAGGGGCACGGGTTTGATCCCTGGTTGGGGAACTAAGATCCCACATGTCCTGTGACATGGCCAGAAAAAAAAAGATGGCAATTATGTGTGACAATTAAGTGGAATTATAGCAATTTGGACTACTTTAGCTATGTTACTTTATCTTTTATTCTGTCCATCTTCCTCTATGACTATGTGTATGTTCTTTGTCTTTTATAACATTGACATTTTTAAAGAATATAGCCTTCACCTGCTTTTTTTTTTCATTGTTGGAATTTTAAAAACGAGATATAATTCAATCATATCATACAATTCATCTTTAAAAGTATACAATTCAGTAGTTTTGTCATATTTATAAGATTATGAAACCTATTATCTCATTCTGGAACATTTTCATCACCCTCCCCCAAAAAATACCTTTAGCAGTCACTTCCTATTCCACCCCACCCGTCCCCAGCACTGGCAACCACTAATATAGTTTCAGTCTCTATGGATTTGCCTATTCTAGACATTTCAAAAAATGGAATCATACAATATGTGACCTTTTATATTCTATTTCCTTCTGTTAGTATGTTTCTAAGGTTCATGCTTTATCATGAAGCAGTACTGAATACCAAGTAGTACTAGATAACATTTCATTATATGGACTAGTAATATGGCTGAATAATACTCCATTGTATGGATATATCACATTTTGTTTATCCATTTACCATTAGATGAACATCTGGGCTGCATCCACTTTTTGGCTATTATGAATAATGCTACTTTGAACATTGTTGTACACATTTTTGTGTGAACATATGTTTGCTGTTCTATTGGTATATACCTAGGAGTGGAAATTCTAGGTCATATGATAGGTCTTTAACTTTTTGAGAAACTGCTCACTCATTTTTTATTTCTTTCCTGAAAAATTCTTTCCCCTCTTTGAAAATTCAGGGCAGTGATTCTGGGGTTAGGATGGTGAGTGTTTTTTTCAACTTCAGATGTCCTTCCAGAGATCTGTTATTGAGAATAAATTGAAACCCTGGCATGGTGCTCCTCTCTTGACCTGAAAATGAAATACAAAGATGATCTGACCTAGCAGGATAGTTCTTTTCATTTGTAGTTAGTGGGTTTTAATGCTTTTAGTTTTCTGTTTAAGTCTATAAAGAGATTGTTGGCAACCTTAGTTGTTTTAGGAAGTAACAATGCTTCTTAATTTGAATGTTATTTATCTCTTCTAATGGCTTAGCAAGGAGAACTGGGAATGCATCCAATAAAGGTTTTTCATCTTTTAAAAAACTATGGAGAAAATTGCTCTATATGTAGCATTAGTCATATCCTTTCAAGTGGAAGAAAATATTTAATATTTAATGAATTTTGTTAGCATAATTATTTTGAAGATGTGATGGCAAATCCAGCTAAAACCATGGGTATAAAATTTGTTTGGGCTTTACTTTAATATTTATAGTAATTGTTCCTACCTGATTGGAAAAAAGTGAATTTCTAATTCAAACACTTAATCATAGGTGAGGAGATCTTTAAATATCTTAAGAAGATGATAAAATATAAGATTTAATCCAAGATAAGGGTATGAATAACAGTTGAAGAATGCCAGAAAAGGGCTGCTACTGCTGCTAGGTCGCTTCAGTCGTGTCCGACTCTGTGCGACCCCATAGACAGAAGCCCACCAGGCTCCCCCATCCCTGGGATTCTCCAGGCAAGAACACTGGAGTGGGTTGCCATTTCCTTCTCCAATGAAAGTGAAAAGTGAAAGGGAAGTCGCTCAGTCATGTCCAACTCTTAGCGACCCCATGGACTACAGCCTACCAGGCTCCTCCATCCATGGGATTTTCCAGGCAAGA
>NW_011494899.1:4633844-4634579 GCF_000754665.1 Bison bison bison
TTTGGACTACTTTAGCTATGTTACTTTATCTTTTATTCTGTCCATCTTCCTCTATGACTATGTGTATGTTCTTTGTCTTTCATAACATTGACATTTTTATTTTTTTTTTATTTTTATTTTTTTTTACTTTTTTTTGTGAACTTGCGGAAGGTCCGCTTCTTCTTCTGTTCCACTTCCGCCATCTTGCCGATTCTTCAGAAAAACTGACATTTTTAAAGAATATAGCCTTCACCTGCTTTTTTTTTTCATTGTTGGAATTTTAAAAACGAGATATAATTCAATCATATCATACAATTCATCTTTAAAAGTATACAATTCAGTAGTTTTGTCATATTTATAAGATTATGAAACCTATTATCTCATTCTGGAACATTTTCATCACCCTCCCCCAAAAAATACCTTTAGCAGTCACTTCCTATTCCACCCCACCCGTCCCCAGCACTGGCAACCACTAATATAGTTTCAGTCTCTATGGATTTGCCTATTCTAGACATTTCAAAAAATGGAATCATACAATATGTGACCTTTTATATTCTATTTCCTTCTGTTAGTATGTTTCTAAGGTTCATGCTTTATCATGAAGCAGTACTGAATACCAAGTAGTACTAGATAACATTTCATTATATGGACTAGTAATATGGCTGAATAATACTCCATTGTATGGATATATCACATTTTGTTTATCCATTTACCATTAGATGAACATCTGGGCTGCATCCACTTTTTGGCTATTAT
>NW_011494899.1:4634679-4641605 GCF_000754665.1 Bison bison bison
TTCAGTCGTGTCCGACTCTGCGTGACCCCATAGACAGAAGCCCACCAGGCTCCCCCATCCCTGGGATTCTCCAGGCAAGAACACTGGAGTGGGTTGCCATTTCCTTCTCCAATGAAAGTGAAAAGTGAAAGGGAAGTCGCTCAGTCATGTCCAACTCTTAGCGACCCCATGGACTACAGCCTACCAGGCTCCTCCATCCATGGGATTTTCCAGGCAAGAGTACTGGAGTGCGGTGCCATTGCCTTGACCATGAGATCAGCTCTGTCTTTAAGTTATGAAGTCTCTACTATACAAAATAAGTATTAGAATCCTTGAGAAAAATCCAGGAATGTCTTAGCTAAAATCTCTGATAATAATAAAAGCTTTATCAGCTAGAATGATATTACCAAAAATGTCTTGAGATGATGCAACTGTTTCAAGAATGGGTAGGCAAACTTTTAACCCTAAGGAGATTTAGAACTCAGTTTAAAAATATTTGAGAATCAAAATTATGGTATGAATGATTTTATGCTAACAAAGCAGTTGCTGCTGCTGCTAAGTCACTTCAGTCGTGTCCGATTCTGTGTGACCCCATAGACGGCAGCCCACCAGGCTCCCCCGTCCCTGGGATTCTCCAAGCAAGAACACTGGAGTGGGTTGCCATTTCCTTCTCCAAAGAAAGCAGTACTTATTTTTAAATATACTTGTTTCTTAAGCCATTACAGTAACATGTCAGTCTTTTGATTCCATTTTAAAATTTATAATTATGTTATTAATTTATCCTTATAATTGTCAAATAGAAATCTTACCAAGTTTATATACATTGTATGAATATTTATGAAAACATAAGACTCAGCATATTTATACATTTGTTCGATTTAGCAAGATTACTTTAAGTACTAGGAATCCTGTGTGAGATAAATGAAATGCCTAAGTAGAATATCTCAGGGTATTTGACTAAGTTTGTAAATGTAACCAAATATAATTTCAAACTCTTAAAAATAATCTTTGGTTGGATGTTAGACATTATTAATGTAATGTTAAGTGCTTGACTTTTTTCCTACCAAGTATTAGACTTTGTTCTTTTTTTTTTTTTTTGCTTTAAAAAAACTGTAGTTAATTTACAATGTTATGTTAGTTTCAAGTGTACAGCAAAGTGATTCAGTTATACATATATATGTATACAGATGTTCTTTTTCAGATTCTTCTCCATTAGAGGTTATTACAAGATGCTGAATATAGTTCCCTGTGCTATATAGTAGGTCTTTCTTGTTTTCCTGTTTTATGCACAGCAGTGTGTGTACGGGAGAAGGAAATGGCAACCCACTCCAGTATTCTTGCCTAGAGAATCCCGTGAACAGAGGAGCCTAGTGGGCTGCTGTTCATGGGGCTGCACAGAGTCGGACACAACCGAAGCAACTTAGCAGCAGTAGCAGCAGCAGCAGTGTGTGTATATTGATATCAAGCTCCTAATTTATCTCTCTCCTCTATCCCCCATCCCCTGTCTTTGGTAAACATGTTTGTTTCATATGTGTGTCAGTCTGTTTCTGTAAATAAGTTCATTTGTGTCATTTCTTTGGATTCCACATATAAGTGATATCATGTGACATTTGTCTTTCTGTATCTCAACTTAATATGATAATCTCTAGGTCCATCCATGTTGCTGCAAATGACATCATTTCATTCTTTTTATGGCTGAGTAATAGTCCATTGTGTATATGTATCACATCTTCTTTATCCATTCATCTGTTGATGGACATTTAGGTTGTTTCCATGTCTTGACTGTTATAAATAGTGCTGCTGTGAACACTGGGTTGCATGTATCTTTTTGAATTAGAATTTTCTCTGGGTATATGTCTAGGAGTGGAATTGCAGGATCATATGGTAGTTCTATTTCTAGTTTTTTTTTTTAAGGAAACACCATACAGTTCTGCATAGTGGCCATACCAATTTAACATTCCCACCAGTGTAGAAAGATTCCTTTTTCTCCACATTCTCTCCAGCATTAATTGTTTATAATTTTTTTTGATAATGGCCATTCTGATTGGTATGAGGTGATACCTCATTGCAGTTTTGATTTGCATTTCTGTAATAATTAGTATGTGGTCATATGTATGTCAGAGAAGGCAATGGCAACCCACTCCAGCACTCTTGCCTGGAGAATCCCATGGACAGAGGAGCCTGTTGGGCTGCGGTCCATGGGGTTGCACAGAGTCAGACACGACTGAAGTGACTTAGCAGTAGCAGCAGCAGCAGCATCTGTATGTCATCTCTTTGAAGAAATGTCTATTAGGTCTTTTGTCCATTTTTTGATTACATTGTGTGTGTTTTGGATATTAAGCTGTATGAGCTGTTTGTATATTTTAGAAATTAATCCCTTGTCAGTTGCATCAGTTTCAAATATTTTCTTCCATTCTGAAGATTGTCTTTTCATTTTCTTTATGATTTCCTTTGTTGTGTAAAAGCTTTTAAGTTTATAATAGGGCCCATTTGTTTATTTTTGTTTTTATTTCATTACTCTGGGAGACAGATCCAAAAAAATATTGCTGCAATATATGTCAAAGAGTGTTCTGCCTGTTTTCTTCTAGGAGTTTTATAGTATCCAGTCTTCCATTTAGGTCTTTATTCATTTTGAGTTTGTTTTTGTGCCTGATGTTAGAGAATGTTCTAATTTCATTCTTTTACATGTAGCTGTCCAGTCTTCCAAGCACCACTTTATTGGAGAGACTGTTCTCCATTATTTATTCTTGCCTCCTTTCTTGTAAATTAATTGGCCATAAATGCGTGAGCTTATTTCTGGGCTTTCTATTCTGTTCTATTGATCTATATGTCTGTTTTTGTGCCAGTAACATACTTTTTTGATTACTGTAACATTGTGGTATAGTCTGAAGTCTGGGAGTGTGATTCTTTCAGCTTCGTTCTGCTGTCAGGATTGCTTTGACTATTCGAGGTCTTTTGTGTTTCCATACAAGTAAAATTTTTTTGTTCTAGTTTTGTGGAAAATGCTATTGGTAATTTGATAGGCATTACTTTGAATCTATAGATTGCCTTGAGTAGTATGGTCCTTTTAACAATATTGGTTCTTCCAGTCCAAGAACACAGTGTATCTTTTCATCTGTTCTATGTTGCCTTCAATTTCTTTCATCAGCATCTTATAGTTTTAATGGACTTTGTTCTTGTAGGCAACTATTTGTGGATTAGTTTGAGCCTTACAAGGCTTGGCTTTAAGCTTCATTGGAATAGATTTATAATAGCCATTACACTATTGTGTAATGAAATAAAAACAAAAATAAACAAATGGGCTTCCCTGGTGGCTCAGATGGTAAAGCGTCTGCCTGCAGTGCGGGAGACCTAGGTTTGATCCCTGGGTTGGGAAGATCCCCTGGAGAAGGAAGTTGCAGCGCACTCCAGTACTCTTGCCTGGAAAATCCCATGGACGGAGGAGCCTGGTAGGCTACAGTCCATGGGGTCGCAAACAGCTGGATACGACTGAGCGACTTCACTCTTTAGTGCTACTAGTGCTACTGCTAAGAAGTGACCTTCTCTGGTCTTCACTAAATGTTTTCAGGGTTCAAATAGGCCCTCTTCTCTAGGGGTTAGATCTCAAATGACTTCTACCCCTTTTTAAACTCGGGAATTTTTCAGTTTACAGCTCTCCTGTTAGTCTAGCCTTGTGGAGTTCGCCCTATGCGTGCATGGCTTGGTGTTCAGTTTGCAAGCTCTTTCTCCAGTAGCTTCCTCTTCTCCAGTGTTCTGCCCTGTTAATTCCTGCTGCTTTAGACCCACTCTGCTAGAGAATTCTCTCTTTCTGAGCTGTGGTCTGAAATGTGTCTTTAGTTAGAAAGTGGCTCAACAGTACAGAATCCACCTGCAATGCAGGAAATGTAGGTTCAATCTCCGGGTCAGGAAGATCCCTTGGAGAAGGAAATGACAGCCCACTCTGGTATTCTTGCCTGGGAAATCCCGTGGACAGAGGAGCCTGGCAGGCGACAGTCCATGGGGTCGCAAAAGAGTCAGACATAACTGAGCGACAGTTCACTACTTCACAGTACAGTGCTTCAGGCTATTGTAGGGCTTATCTCATTTCTTTCCCCTGTCTCAGGGATCACAGAACTGTAATAATAGTCATCAGTGTCCTGAAAGCAGCTTATTATCTATCTATATATATGTAAATCTTACAGTGATTTCTGAAAACACGTTTTAGATTTTGCTCAGAGATAGCATATACGAAGCAAGCCAAGCCAAGCCAAAGTCAGTAAGCTTTGCTGAACTCTCTAGGAAAGCATAACAAGAACGAGGAGAGGATAATTGTGATCAAGTAAGACAGTCTGCCACGAGAGGTATTAAAAAAATCATGGTAGTCTGTTACCTAAGTATGTCACAAATAAAAGTATGTTAATGGCAGTGATGATTATGATGGTAGTAAGTGTTCAGTAAATGTTAGCTATGTGCCAGGGCACTATTGTAGTTCAATTACGTGAGTTAATTCTCTTAAGACTTATAATAACCTCATGAAATAGTTATAAATTTTGCCATTTTATAGATAAGGAAATAGAAGTGTATAGAAGTTAAATTTCTTGTCCAAGTTAAGTTGTAACATCCAGATATGAAATGAGGAAGTCTGGTCAAACTGTGGTTAATATAGTATACTATATTCTGTCTTGACATAATGAAGGTTCTGAGGAATTTTGCAGTGAAGAAATCCATTTATCTTTATTAGACCTAGTATTTCATTTTTACTTTGGAGCTTGTAACACTATTCAGGATGGGGAGGATATCTGTTATCAATTGATTGGCCAGTGTTCTATGGAATGCATATGCTGTAAGTTGCTGATGGGTAGAAACAATATCCTATTGGTCTGTATAGTTTGGCGATTAGAGCGCTAACTTTGGTGTCAAACAGATGTCCTTTTCTCCCAATTTTTGCTATTTCTTGGGGCTTCCCAGGTGGCTTATTGGTTAAGAATCCACCTGCCAGTACAGGAGATACAGGAGATGAGGGTTCAATCCCTGGGTCAGGAAGATCCCCTGGAGAAGGGACTGGTAACCCATGCCAGTATTCTTGCCTGGGAAATTCCATGGACTGAGGAGCCGGTGGGCTACAGTCCAGGGAGTTGAAAAGAGTTGGACATGACTAAGCAACTGAGCACACACACACGCATGTACTCTTAAACTCCTAAGCCTCATTTCTTTATAAGGTAGGAATGAGTTTCTACCTCATACGTTTAAGGACAAATTAAGTGAGATAATGAGCACAGAGCTTTTAGCACAGTACTTGGTAAATGGTAGGAGCCAAGTAAGTCTTTTAACTGTTGTTTTTCTTCTTCTTGTTCACTTCTAGGTCACGTAACTATTTCAATAAATGTTGAATTAATATATTAGTTTTCAGTTACATTATGTAACATTTTTACCTTATCTATAGTTTTCAGTTTGATTGAAATTTATATAAAGTATATATATAGCATGAGTGTTTGATAATATATCTTCTGGCAAACTTTTAATATTAACATGTGCTACATGGTTAGAAGAGAGATTGAAATGTTGTCTTTTCTAATTTTAGAGACATACTACTACATTCCTCCGTTAGTTGGTGTCGTTTTCTTGGCTCTAACTCCTATCTGGATTATAATAGCTGCCAAACATCCAGCCACAAGGACAGTTCTCCACTCAGGCTGGGAGCCTGTCATAACTGCTATGGTTATAAGTAGGTTAGTATTAAAGTGTGTGTGTTTGTGGGTTATTATATATGCATATATCTGTGTATATATTAAAGCAAACCAATTGCCTATTTTTATTTCTTAGGTCTGTCATTTTGTGTAGCCAGCTCTTTATTATCCCAGGTGATTGAGATATAAGTGACAAGGATTACTGAAATCAGTATATGCATAGAACCTCATGTGCTAGCAGTTTCATACCTTTCCCTAACCAAATCCTAACGAGACTGATGATTAAAATCCAGTGGTGTTTTTATCTTTGTGTGAGTTTTAACCTGACAAGGACATTGCTTATTTTGAACACTAAGTTGCTCAAGTAAATATCAGAAAACCTTAGAAATGTACATACTGTTGGATTACTCCACTTCTAGGACTCTGACAGGACTTAAAAGATATACTTATGGATATATGCAAATGATTGAATTGTTAAGAATATTCATCACAGTGGAATTTTTAATAACAGAAAGAGAAGGAGAATAATTGTGAATAATGATTTCACTGTTCTAATAAAGTGAAACCTAAATATTTCACCAAAAGTTGGAATGCTATCACCAGATTGGCAGGAGAGGGCAAGGAAGGGAATTATGAAGGGACTTCAGTGGGGAGGGAAGAGAAAGAGAGACTAAATGCTCATCCCGCTGTTGGACATCATTAGGTAAATGTCTGAAATTAAAAATCAAGGAATAGCAGTATAAACATACTGTTTAGAAATAGAGGAGTAAATGTCAGAAGAAACAGTTAAAGAAGTTAAAAAGAATTGCTAGTGGAGAGCAGGACGTGGGGTTAGGGCTAGGGACTATGTTATATGTTTTGTGGTACTTTCACCTTTTAAATGATGCATATATGTTTGTTTGATAAAAATACAATTTAATAAAAGTGAAGCACTCTTGCCTGGAAAATCCCATGGATGGAGGAGCCTGGTAGGCTGCAGTCCATGGGGTCGCGAAGAGTCGGACACGACTGAGTGACTGCACTTTCACTTTTCACTTTCATGCATTGGAGAGGGAAATGGCAACCCACTCCAGTGTTCTTGCCTGGAGAATCCCAGGGACGGGGGAGCCTGGTAGGCTGCCGTCTATGGAGTCGCACAGAGTCGGACATGACTGAAGTGACCTAGCAGTAGCAGCAGAAGCACTTTTACAATTTGAGTTTTTATTTTTTTTAAATATACATGTTTAAAAATGTTTCGAAGTCTGTATATCAACATGGTAACAGTATAACTCTGAATGATGT
>NW_011494899.1:4641705-4641950 GCF_000754665.1 Bison bison bison
TTTTTAAGGAAACACCATACAGTTCTGCATAGTGGCCATACCAATTTAACATTCCCACCAGTGTAGAAAAGTTCCTTTTTCTCCACATTCTCTCCAGCATTAATTGTTTGTAATTTTTTTTTATAATGGCCATTCTGATTGGTATGAGGTGATACCTCATTGCAGTTTTGATTTGCATTTCTGTAATAATTAGTATGTGGTCATATGTATGTCAGAGGAGGCAATGGCAACCCACTCCAGCACTC
>NW_011494899.1:4642050-4644182 GCF_000754665.1 Bison bison bison
GTATTTTTTTAAATTAGGGCATAAAATATTTCTAAGGATAACTATTTTTAGACTTTATAGTATACCATTTTATGGGAACTCCTAGAAGAATAAGCATATTAAGCCTTTGAATTATTCAAGAACTAAAATAATAAAGATCTAATAATGAATTTTTAAAAATAATTTCCTAGTATTATCTGGTAGTGGTAAGTATATTGGATCTGATACTTTGACCATCAACCCTGTTCCATGACAACATATGGTTCATTTTTCTGTAATGTGGATTTAAACAACAGGATCCCATGAAATACTGGGACCAACACTGTTTTATATAATACTAGGTAGACCAACAGACTGAAGTTAACCAATTGATAATGGTCTTGGAAACAACAACAAAAATCTCCAAGCTCCATTGAGATATTGATAGTATGTCTTGCCACTATATAAAAAGAAAAAAGTATGTTACTTTTCTGGACCTCTGTTCTCCAGGTCAGCTCCTCCTCTGGCTACAACTCATTACTTTAACTTAGCAATGATAAGATGCTGTCATGTACTATATCTAATGTGAACAGAATAAAAGTCATCCCTTAGTGGCTTGCTTACTTCAAATGTAAAAAAATACTCTTTAAAAAAATTTTAAATTATAAAGATAATAAAATGCACATGATTTAAAAAAAAATCGAATAAGCACAGAAGGATATTAAGTAACCATGAGTCTCCTGTCAGTCTCAGCCCTAGGGATATACATTGTTAGTAATTTCTTATATGCTCTTCCAGACATTTTAGTGCACTGAAAGTATGTTTTTTTTTTTCTTTTTACAAATAGCATATGTAAATACACAGACCAGAAGGAGAGCCCTGAAATGTGGGGCTACATCTTATGCCATGTTTTATTATCAACGTTTTACTTTTGACATTGATTTTTACTGTTAATATCTTTTCTTTTTATTCAATTTTTAAAATAGCTAAATATTTATTTTTAAAACTAGAAGTGTTTATATATAAAAAAATAATTTCAAATTAGTCCATGTCCTTTCCTCTTCCCTAAATTACATGATTTTATATCTTTCAGCATTGGGGGCCTTATTCTGGACACAACTGTATCTGATCCAAACTTGGTTGGGATTGTTGTTTACACACCAGTTATTAATGGTAAGAATTACTGTTTCATAACGATGTAGTATCTCTTGGTATTCTTAGGTATGAACAGGAATCTTTGAATTCAGAGGTCTCTCTTTCATTTTATTTCTATCCATTTAGTAAATAAATAAATGTTGTATCTATTTTGTTTTCAGTACCAGGTTGTTGCTTGTGGTAGAAATTACATTCCATGTTCTCAGTATACAGAACATATTTTTGAAAAAAACTCTTACTTAATCTTATCTCTAGATATTAATTTAAGAGTCAAACATACTTGATTTTTAAAGTTACTGTGCAGAATGGAAAAAAAAAGTGTTAGTCACTCACTTATGTTTGACTCTGTGACCCCATGGACTGTAGCTCCTCTGTCTATGGAATTCTCTAGCCAAGAATATTGGAGCCGGTAGCCACTCCCTTTTCCAGGGGATCTCCCGACCCAGGGATTGAACCTGGGTCTCCTGCACTGCAGGCAGATTCTTTACCATCTGAGCCACATAGGATATTTCCATAGTCTATTATTATTTACTTTGGCCTTATCTTATATGCTGTCTTACATTGTTTTGTTGCTGCCCTCATCAATCTTTGTGGCTAAATTAGAGTTAGCTAGATTTAAGCATTGCTGAAGTCAATTCAGCCCATTAAAATCTATCATTCCTCTGCTGATCCTTTTCAGATCTGCTTTATGTTTTTTCTTATCTATAAAATGGGAATTATAATAGTTAAATTCACAGGGATTTTTTAATAAATTCCATTTAAAATACCATTTAAAAAAGATAATTTTAATCCAGTCCCACTGGCTTTAGGGCTGGCTGTCATTAAACTAGATTTCATGATAACCTAAGCCAATATAATTTAAAATAATTCTTCCTGGAGAAAACTATATCAGAGGATATAACATTTACTATAAATCACTTTATATATTTATAGATAAGAAAATATGTTCTACAGAGGCAAATTCTCTAAAATCTAATTTCATATCTAAATTTTTTTTTTAAATTATTTATTTTCTTTTA
>NW_011494899.1:4647390-4648338 GCF_000754665.1 Bison bison bison
ACAGAAGAACTGTACAAAAAAGATCTTCACGACCAAAATAATCACGATGGTGTGATCACTGACCTAGAGCCAGACATCCTGGAATGTGAAGTCAAGTGGGCCTTAGAAAGCATCACTACGAACAAAGCTAGCGGAGGTGATAGAATTCCAGTTGAGCTATTACAAATCCTGAAAGATGATGCTGTGAAAGTGCTGCACTCAGTATGCCAGCAAATTTGGAAAACTCAGCAGTGGCCACAGGACTGGAAAAGGTCAGTTTTCATTCCAATCCCAAAGAAAGGCAATGCCAAAGAATGCTCAAACTACTGCACAGTTGTACTCATCTCACACGCTGGTAAAGTAATGCTCAAAATTCTCCAAGCCAGGCTTTAGCAATATGTGAACCGTGAACTTCCTGATGTTCAAGCTGGTTTTAGAAAAGGCAGAGGAACCAGAGATCAAATTGCCAACATCCACTGGATCATGGAAAAAGCAAGAGAGTTCCAGAAAAACATCTATTTCTGTTTTATCGACTATGCCAAAGCCTTTGACTGTGTGAGATCACAATAAACTGTGGAAAATTCTGAAAGAGATGGGAATACCAGACCACCTGACCTGCCTCTTGAGAAATTTGTATGCAGGTCAGGAAGCAACAGTTAGAACTGGACATGGAACAACAGACTGGTTCCAAATAGGAAAAGGAGTACGTCAAGGCTGTATATTGTCACCCTGTTTATTTAACTTATATACAGAGTACATCATGAGAAATGCTGGACTGGAAGAAACACAAGCTGGAATCAAGATTGCCAGGAGAAATACCAATAACCTCAGATATGCAGATGACACCACCCTTATGGCAGAAAGTGAAGAGGAACTAAAAAGCCTCTTGATGAAAGTGAAAGTGGAGAGTGAAAAAGTTGGCTTAAAACTCAACATTCAGAAAACGAAGATCATGGCATCCAGTCCCAT
>NW_011494899.1:4648438-4678381 GCF_000754665.1 Bison bison bison
AGACAGCTTTTGAACTGTGGTGTTGGAGAAGACTCTTGAGAGTCCCTTGGACTGCAAGGAGATCCAACCAGTCCATTCTGAAGGAGATCAGCCCTGGGATTTCTTTGGAAGGAATGATGCTAAAGCTGAAACTCCAGTACTTTGGCCACCTCATGCGAAGAGTTGACTCATTGGAAAAGACTCTAATGCTGGGAGGGATTGGGGACAGGAGGAGAAGGGGATGACAGAGGATGATATGGCTGGATGGCATCACTGACTCGATGGACGTGAGTCTGGGTGAACTCCAGGAGTTGGTGGTGGACAGGGAGGCCTGGCGTGCTGCGATTCATGGGGTCGCAAAGAGTCGGACACGACTGAGCAACTGATCTGATCTGATATATTTAACATTTTCAGCACTCTTCTTTACTTTCTGTAGATTCAGATTTCCATCTAGCTTTGTTTTCCACCTGCCAGAAGTTCCTTTAATGTTTGCTGTAGGGCAGCTGTGCAGAGAAGACAGAGGCTTTAGGCCCATACCTCCCAGCTTCCTTCTCCTTCCTCTTCTTTTACCCCTCTTCTTAACCTCTTAACCTTAACTTCTACTCTTAACCTTTTCTACTTGTATCCCAGAAGAAGAGTGGACTCTTTCATCTAAGACTGGCCACTTCACCTTTGAAGTCAAGTTTCTCAGTCATGTCCGACTCTTTGGACCGCATAGACTGTAGCCCACTAGGCTCCTCCATCCATGGAATTTTCTAGGCAAGAGTACTGGAGTGGGTTGCCATTTCCTTCTCCAGGGGATCTTCCCAACCCAGGGATCAAACCCGGGTCTCCCTCATCGAGGGCAGACACTTTACCGTCTGAAGCACCAGGGAATCTTTACTAATTCACAATTCCATTACACCCCCACTGGTATTTTTTTGTTGTTTAATAACTGTCTTATACACCTGTGGCTGATTCATGTCAATGTATGGCAAAAACCACCACAATATTGAAAAGTAATTAGTCTCCAATTATAATAAATAAATTAATTAAAATTATATTTTAAAATATGAAGTAGCTATCCAACAAATTAGATCAGTGTCTGCTATGTACAGCTAGCAGTAAGACAAATTCCCTCTGTTATCATGATGCCTGTAGCTTGATTGAGATAGTGGCTATTTATGTTACAGCATGTAAAGAGCAAACAATTAGTAACTGTTCTGAGCTCTTGGTACCTTATCTGTTGGATGTTACATGACAGGAGAACAACATATATGAAGTGTAATGCTGTGGCTGCCATGAAAACCGTTTACCTGAGTTAAAATGAACTGTTTTACTTAGAGCTTTTACGATAGAGTAATTATAAGACTTCCATTTAATATTAATTTTTGAATTAAAAATATGCAATTAAAAAACACTATTTATTGAAAAATATATATCAGTCTTTATTGATCTGCAGTACCTCTTTTGTATATGACACATTTCATGTGTGTGGATGTGTGTGTGGGGGTGAGTGTATGTGGTTATCAGTTTAAAGAAGTCCCCCTCAATTCCTGGTTTGCTAAGCGTTTTTAATAATAAATAATAAAATGCTGAATTTTATCAACTTTTCTGTTTATTCATATAATACAATCATCTTTTTCCTTCATTTATTTGTTAATGTGCTATATGTATTATTTTCAATTATTAAGTCAGTCTTATATTCCTAAGATAAATCTGATTTTTGGTGATGTATTTTACACATTTAACATTTTGCTGGATTTGGTTTGTCAGCAGATTGATATCTTTTTACATTTATTTTGATTCACAAGATTGGCTTATAATTTTCCTTTTTTATATTGTCATTGTTGGATTTTGAATGCAGAGTTATGCTAGTCTCATTATGTGAGTTTTTAAAAATGTTTTATTGGAGTATAGTTGATTTACAATGTTGTGTTAGTTTCAGGTGTACAGCAAAGTGAATCAGTTACACATACATCCACTCTTTTTTTTTTAACATTCTAGAGTCTTTTCCCAAATAGGCCATTAGAGAGTACTGAGCAGAATTCCCTGTGCTATACAGCAGTTTCTTATTAGTTATTTTATATAGACTAGTACTCTTCTCTTCTAATGTAAGATTTAATGCTGTGAATTTATAAGTACTACTCTAGGTACGTCCCACAAATCTCAATATGTTGTGTTTTCATTTTCATTAAATCCAGAATATTTTAAAATTTCCTATGTGATTTTTTTTTCTTTGATTTGTGGGTTGTTTGGAAGGGTATTGTTTACTTTCCAGCATTTGGGGGAATTCTCAGATATCTATCTTTTCCCTTGTGGCCAGAAAACATACTTTATATGTTGCAATTATTTCAAATTTATTGAAACTTTTATGGCTCACAGTGTGGTCCATCTGTGTGAATGTTCCCATGTGTATACTTGTAAAAATTATGTATTCTGCTATTGTTGGGTGATGTGTCCTATAAATGTCCTTTAGATCAAGTTGATTGATAATATTGTTAAAAAACTTCTTCATAGTTCTGATTTTTTATCAGTGTGGTCTATCAGTTGATGAGAAAAGAGTGGTAAAGTCGCCAAGTTTAAACACAAACTTGCTCATGTCATCATCTCTATGAGACAGGGATTGTTTTCTCTGTTTTACAGGAAGGCAGCCGAGGCTTTGAGAAGCTAAGTAGCTTGGAGGTGGGAGAGGGTGGTTGACTGGGCACTTTACTATTGGAAGATTGGGGTGGGGTTGGTTGGCCATATCATGGGGAGCCCTCCAAGTTTGGAACATCGAACTTCCGCTCTGGGATGTTAGACTCCTGCCTGCCCCGTGGAACAAAATGAAGGTCTGAAGGAATCCCACTGTTAATTATGCAGACTTCCAGTTCATCCTTATTTTCCATCAGTACCACATAGTGTCTGGTATCCTTGAGGCCTGAGTCTCTCTTGTTCAGTTTCTACAGAAAACATTCCTTTATTCTCCCTCTTGAGCAGAACAGTTTTAAGAATGATGAGAGATTGCAGACATTTGCTTACTCCATTCATTCACAGGCTTTTATTTTTTATAGTGAAAACTTTTATATTTAGAATCAGCTGGCTGGACTCAGTTTAGATGATCCCAATTTTATTGTTGTTGTTGTCCAACTCTCCGCGACCCTATGGACTACAGCCTGCGAGGCTCCTCTGTCCATGGGGATTCAGGCAAGAATATTGGGGTGGGTTGCCATTTCCTTCTCCAGGGGATCTTGCCAACCCAGGTCCCCTGCATCGCAGGCAGATTCTTTACCATCTGAGCCACCAGGGAAGCCCTCATATGAGAGAGGGAGTCAGAAATGGATGCAGTTTCTTTCTCTTTTTTAAAAACTTATTTATGTATGCATTTAATTTTTGGCTATGCTGGGTGTTCGTTGCTGGGTGCAGGCTTTCTCTAGTTGTGGTGAGCGGAAGCTACTCTCTAATTGCAGTGTGCAGGCTTCCAGTTGCAGTGGCTTCTCTTGTAGAGCATGGGCTCTAGAGCATGAGGGCTCCGTAGTTGTGACTCACAGGCTTTAGTTGCTCTGTGACATGTGGGATCTTCTCAGACCAGGAGTGGAACCTGTTCTCCCTGCATTGGCAGGCAGATTCTTAACCACTGGACCACCAGGGAAGTCCTGGATATGATTCCTTGCTGTGTGCCACCAAAGTTGGCTCTCTCAAGTGTTCTGTCCTGCCTGAGTCTATCTCACAAGCACTCACAGCATGCTTGCAGAAACAGTTGACAGTGGGTGTAGACTCCCCTTGTGTCCAGGGCTCACAGATATTCTTAATGATTATTTTAGCTCATGCTCAGCATTCAACAATTTGAAATTTTCAGTTGTTTTTTCTTCCTACTTCTTTTTATGGCTACTATCTCCTTCTCTCATAATCTGTCAAAGTAGAAAGAGTCTGGGTGTCCTAATTCACCCTGTGGGTATTTACCACCCTTTGGAATTAATTTTGCTTCTTGGCATTAACTCCTCTTCCTCAGAGTACATGAGAGGATAATCTAGGTTAAAAGATCACTTTCTTGAGTATTTTTTTTACTGTCTTACACCAGTTTCTTTAGTAATCTTGTCAAGGAATGTTTAACAGGAGGATTCCTACGTGCTGTTTCTCATAAATCCTCTGCTCCTTATCAAGTGGAGCAGCAAGCTGTTCCCAGGACTGAGGTCACTGTATGAGACAGGCTTGGGTCTCCCTCAGTAAACATTCTCCTTATGACAAAACTGCTTAGTCTCGATCCTCTTTCTTGAGATATGGATTGTCTCCTGACCTTGTGACCATTATTAATCCCTTGTTCCCTTGGTAACAGTTGCTGTACATTTGGTTTTCTGATCTTTATTATTGTCGAAAGAAATTTCTTGTACAACAGCCAAATACACTCACAGAAAGATCATTAAAGCACCTTTGCTCCATCAGAGCTTAGGTCCCCATGTCTTTTTTGTTTCTCTCTCTCTCTCTTCCCCTGGCTAATTCTCTGGAGCATAGAAACCCGTCATGCTCACTCTCCTGCCTGGGCTTCCAAGACCCCCTCAAGAAGGCGCCCTGTGCCTTCATCCCCTCGAGAGGGCTCCCTGTGCCTTCGTGAGCGATGCAAGCCCTGTGTCAAGGGCTTTATTGGTTCTCTGCATAAACCAGGGAATATCAGCCTCTTTCTCTCTTTCACTTTCTTATCGTCGACTCCGGACCACCAGGTCCCAGTCCATTAAACGACCCCAACAAAATCTGAGAAGACGTGTATCAAGCCTTATCTACTTGAATAAATGTATTAAGATGATAAATGTGAAACATATTTTTACCTAGTTTTATATCTTGATTGCGATAGTAATTTTAAAAAATTACTTACTCTGCTTTCAGACCAAACAGTGAGTTAGATTTGAAAAAGCAATGAATGAGTCTTTCATAGCAGGAATTTTATGCCTTTGGAATATCTACATCAACATCAAATAAATCAACACTTCAGAAGAACTCTTTGTTCTGTTTTATTGGCCCAGAGGGTGACATAGAGACATAAATTCAGTTGAATTTGTGCACATTATTGAAAATGCGAAGCTATCTTATTTGTTTTTTCTTCTGTTTCAGGTATTGGTGGTAATTTGGTGGCCATTCAGGCCAGTCGGATTTCTACCTACCTTCATTTACACAGCATTCCAGGAGAACTGCCTGATGAACCCAAAGGTTGTTACCACCCTTTTAGAACTTTTTTTGGTCCAGGTAGGTGCTTGTGGATTTTTGCATATTTTATTCCTGGAACTCTTCCTCTCTGTGAGTACAGGCAGGCAACATTTGTTGAATACATATTTTGTTTATGAATGTTGCCCAATTTTCTGTTTCTGAGAGCCAGATAGATTTTAAATAGAGTAGATTTTGTTCACTAAATCTCAGTGAACAGCAACAACGAAAGACTGTGGATCAGTTTTGCAATTGTTAAAGAACTTTGTATAGTTTTTCTTTTTTATCTTTCTCTTGGATATCTTGTTTATAAGTTAGGAAAGAAGAACCTTGTGCATATAAGAAAACATTGTTAGGTGATTTAGGGAAGCATACTCTTTCATGGGCTTCCCCAGTGGCTCAGCTGATAAAGAATCTGCCTGCAATGCAGGAGACCTGGGTTCAAGCCTGGGTTGGGAAGATCCCCTGGAGAAGGGCATGGCAACCCACTCCAGTACTGTTGCCTGGACAATCCCCTTGGACAGAGATGCCTGGCGGGCTACAGTCCTTCGGGTTGCAAAAAGTCGGACACAACTGAGCAGCTAACCACATAGCACACACTCTTTCGTACATTAATCTTTTGACCTTTCTAAATGTAGGCATTTGATCCCCAACAAGCAGAATGAGAGGGGATAACCTCAGTTACAAGGACATTGTTATGTACCAGGCATATGATATCCAAAAAACTAAACCACCATTTTATTTTATTTTTGACTGCACTGTGTGGCGGGCATGCAGAACTTATGCAACCAGGGATCAAACCTGTGTCCCTGCCGTGGAAGCCCAGTCTTAACCACTGGACCACCAGGGAAGCCTCTAAACCGCAATTTTAAACCTCACAATTCTTGAAAACTTTTTTTTTCTGATGAAAATAAATGTATTGTAATAAGTGTAACTTTTGAATGAGGTTCGGAAATACCCAGTCTTTTAATAGCAGTGAAAGACTTCTAAAGGAAAAATAAAATTAAAACATCTAATGACCAAAAAACCTCTATTAGAAGATGATTAGGTATCATTTAGTTATTAAAATGATCAATAATAAGGAATTAAATGATGTAGGAAAAAAATATGTTCCAGTACTTTAAGAACTTCATATTTTTTCTTTTGTCTTCCCTCTGTTTTTATAATGTTGTAGTTTGATCAGTGTTCTTCACAGCAAGCTTTGATCAACCACCTTTCATTTAATTAATATATAACATATAGGGAAAATTTCTAAAAATTAAGCAAATTGTAAATAGTTAAAATTTATTTTTAGCAATTGAATTTTATGTGATTCTGTGCACTATAGTAGTAATAACTAGAAGTAATTCTCAAATTTTAATAACTATGATCTATTATTCACCAATACATGATTTTGTTTTAACAACTTTTATATTTTATATTACAGGAGTAAATAATAAGTCTGCTCAAGTTCTACTGCTTTTAGTGATACCTGGACATTTAATTTTCCTCTACACTATTCATTTGATGAAAAGTGGTCACACTTCTTTAACTGTGATCTTTGTAGTAGTATACTTATTTGCTGCTGTGTTACAGGTAAGAGAGAAAACCTCTTGTAATTTCTTTTATGTTCAGATTAATGTTAACGTATAACTAAGTCTAAAAGCACAAGAAATATTTTAACATTTTAAAACTCAGCTGAATGCCTTCATATTGATCTTAAAACCAATAACTTTTAATATGATTTGATCAATAGACCTATTGGATTTCCTATTTTCTGGATTCTGTGTCCTCCCTCTCTCCTCTTTTTTTTTTTATTCTCTTCTTTACTATGAATGTGTCTTGGCAGATAAATTCCTGAGGAAGAGTGCTGCATAGGAGAAAAAATTTTGAGTCTTTGCATGTTGTAAAATGCTTTGAATAGGTTGACTGGATATAAAATTCTGTTTCTTTTAATTTTTCTTTTAAAATTTTGAAAGCAAGGAGAAAGCTTCCTTGCTTTTTAACTTCTGTTACTACTGAAAAGAAGAACAGATGCCATTCTCACTGCTGATCTCGTGGTACAAAACTACTTTTATCTTTCTAGAAGTTTCTAGAAAGAAAATCTTTTCCTTTTCCCTGTTGTTTTTAAATTTCTTCTGGTATTTATCTATGAGTTTTAAAGTAATATACCTAAGTTTCTAGTTCATGTTTAATTCCCTTTAGACTTTTGCTAACAAAAGTTGAGGATTTGAGGGCTGGCATAATGCTGTATCTTTCCCATATGGTTATATCACAGTTTGGGGTTAAATTAGTAGTCAGTGTTTCTGTCATTGGGTCTATCTAAACATCATTTGGGCTTCCTTGGTGGCTCAGATGGTAAAGAATCTGCCTGCAGTGCAGAAGACCTGGGAGATTACTGAGTTGGGAAGATCCCCTGGAGAAAGGCATGGCAACCCTATCGTGATCTCCAGTGTTCTTGCCTGGAGAGTCCCCATGGGTAGAGGAGCCTGGCTAGCTACAGTCCATGGGGTTGCAAAGAGTCGGACATGACCAAGCGACTAACACACACAAGCGTTGTTTACTACAGAGCCAGATAATGTACTATATTTCCTTTTTGTGTATTTTATTTTTCTTAGGGTTAATAATCACTTCTTTTTTCATTTGCCTCATTTTCTAGAAACCCATCCTTAATTTTTTCCAACTGTTCCATCTTTCTTTTGGCTTTTTAGCCATGGCTTCTTGCTAAGCTCTGTAGGATTTAGTACCTCCTACTTTGAGAAATCCTAACTTAAGAGATGCATTCAAACAATTCTTTGAAAAAATATCATATGACTTTGGCCTTCAAGGGGTTTGTAGGAGTGGGACTGGAGGATAAGTATGTGGAATTATTAATTTTCCAGTCAAAAGAAACTGCATTGACAGTAATAATGTTAACTAAATTAACTAACATCTACTACGTTACCTATATGACCAGTGTTGTTCTAAGTGCTTTACATGTAGAGACTTATTTTATTCTCACAAGTACTCTATGGGATTTGTTTTTCTGATGTAAATCATTGATTTTAAAAGTGAAGTACATGCAAAACAATGCATTGTTTACACAAAGGAAAGATTAAAACTTCTGTTTATGTATGTCTACCTCATTTGTTTAAAATATTTCTTCTGTTTTTATGATTGCTTTACAATAAGCATATTATCACAGTGTTAAGTAAAGTATACTTATTTATACTGAAGGACTGCATAAGCTAAAACTTTTGGAGATTACTGAGTAAAAGTATAGAGATGATAGAGCACAGAACTCAAGCCAGAAAATGGAAGTAATTCATACAGTGGATCTAACTAAAAGAAGAGAAGATGAGAAAAGATTAAAAGGATAGATTAGGACCAATGTAAAAAGGCCTTAAATGCTCAACAAGGGAGACAAGAATATACTCATAAAGTAACAAAACCCTTGTGACCTTATTGATGTTTTAACTTTTCTATAATGATTTATAGTGCTCGAGATTTTATTAGATGTCACCTGTCAAATCATTCATTCATTTATTCCTTCAGTAAGCCTTCATTCTATTCATGATACTAGATGAAGGTATGGGCTTTAAATCCCAGAATGCATAAATTCAGGCCCTATACTCAAAGACTCACAGCCTGAAGAGAAGACTACTGAACAAACAACTGTATTATAATGTCACGTAATATAAATAAATGCTGGAAATAGCTATGCATAATTTGCTGTCAGAGGTTGGAAAAAAAAGCAACGGATCCTATCTGGGGAGTAATATTTTTCTACTATTCGGTAGGGACAGAAGTTATTTCAAATGCGTTTTTACTACTGGCTATCTTTATTGCTGTATATGCTATGGTCATTTATTATAATTTATTTTCTCCATGTATGTAAGTATTATGAAAAAGATGCTTTCCTCAATCTGATGGGAAATGTTTAAGAGACCATTCTTTGGTCTATTAAACACACCATTTTTAGAGTAAGTTCCTATTTGTAACTTTACCTCTTTACCTCATGGATGGATTTGACATTTATCTTTATGGTTCTTTGCCAAGATAGTGTCATGCACCATTTCACTTAAGTTAATGAAGGATATAAGACATTTATCTGAATTTATACAAATATTAAATTTCAACCTTATTCTCACAGTACACCTATATGTCTTTTGTTAGCCTCTGATGTAAATTCTGATTGTGGGTACATGCTCAGTCGTGTCCGACTCTGTGACCCCAGGGACTGGGGCCCTCCAGGCTCCTCTGTCCATGGAATTCTCCAGGCTTGAATACTTGAGTGGGTTGCCATTTCCTTCTCCTGGGGATTTTCCTGACCCAGGGATCGACCCCCTATCTCCAGCATTGGCAGATGGGTTTTTTACCACTGAACCACCTGGAAAGCCCAAATTCTGATTGATAAAGTTTGAAAAACTAGAGTTAAAGAAAGAGTAATTACTAATCTCACTGTGTCTTCAAACCTCCTCTGTAAAGTGGGAGGGATATAGACAGTCCAACTTAAATGATTTTTCAACTTTACGATGTGCAAAAGCAATAATGCATTCAGTGGAAACCATACTTCAGTGTTTGAATTTTGATCATTTCCCAGGCTAGTGATACTCAGTATAATCCTGTCCTAAGACACGGGCAGTGACAGCGAGCCACAGTTCCCAGTCGGCTGTACGATCATGAGGGCAACCAACCAATAAACCGATCCACTTAAGACCATTCTGTACCCAGACAACCATTCTGTTTTTCGCTTTCAGTACAGTAGTGAATGAATTATATCAGCTATTCAGTACTTTAGTGTAAAATAGGCTTTGTGTTAGATGATTTTGCCCAGCTGTAGAATAATGTTAGTGTTCTGAGCACATTTAAGGCAGGCTAGGCTAAGCTATGATGTTCAGTAGGATAGTTGTATTAAATGCATTTACAGTGTTTTCAACTTACCATGGCTTTTTTGGATATAACCTTATCATAAGGTAAGGAAGATCTGTAGTAGTACCTGCCTCATAGGCACTTTGGAGGATTAAATGATTTAATTACTTGGCTTCATAGTACATGCTATATGAATGTTGGCTGATGCTGTTGTTATTGTTACGGTTATTAAACATAGAATTATAAATGGTGAATCATTAATCTCTGAGTGACAATTGAAATTTTTTTTAATCTTGTAATATTGATTGAATTTTCTGTGTCTTTTACAACTTTCATTTTTATGAGTTTGTGTTTTTATTCCTCCCCAAGAATTAGATACCTTCCAGAGAAGATCTTTGTTTTTGTACCTGACATTGTATTATTCCAATGGAATAGTTTAGAATCTGCTTGTAAATTCTCAATTCAAATCTTCATGCTCCAGCACTAACGTATCTAACACATACATGAGCACACACGTTCACATATCTCTGTGGAGGCTTGAGGTTTAGATTAAAAATCTTGACCTTTCCCTGCCTACTTCACTTAATCCAAATATGGAAGAATAAATAAAAACTTTTTAAAAATGAAGAATTCTTTACCACTTAAGACATATATTTTAATATTCTTTACTCAGCTGGCTTCCTTTTTTGATCTAGGTTTAAGCGATTCATGGGGTCGCAAAGAGTCAGACACGACTGAGCGACTGAACTGAACTGAACTGAAACTTACATTCAAAATCTTGGTTGAAGTCCCAGCTCTTACTTAAATATTTCAGTCCATACCTGTCTTCCCATCACTAAAATCTGTATTTTGATTAGCTATTCCATAGTAAAATTTTCTAATGCAGGCTTAATTTTTCTCTATATAGATTCCTACCTCCTTGAGGGTAGAGACCAAGCCTTTTGGTATTCTCTCAAGACATGATAGAATGGTTTTGTTTTGTTTTGGGGGAGTATAATTGCTTTACAGTGTTGTGTTAATTTCTGCTGTACAACAAAGTGAACGAGCTATAACATATATCCTCAGCGCCACCCCACCCCTCCAGGTCATCACAGCACCCGGCTGAGCTCCCTGTGCTCGAACAGTTTCCCACTAGCTACTTGTTTTGCGCATGGTAGTGTATATGTGTCCCTGTTACTCTCTCAATTCAATTCTTGATATTTCACTCTCTTCTCAGACTAGTATTCTTTAAGGAAACTTCCCCCTACCACCTAATTCCTCACCCAACAAAATGAAGTAAATCCACTTGAAAGAAACTTGATATCGAACTTATTATAATGACATAGTGACAGTTCTTTGCAGTATTTTTGCACTTACTCAGATGTCATCTTCCTGGAAGTCTTTCTTGAATACCTAATTTGGTCTAAGTGCCTTTATTCTCTGTTCCCATGGTACCCTGTGAATACCATTACCCTAGCTTTTCCACATTATATTGACATTGTCTGTTCGTGTGTCTGTCTCACCCATTCTACAGAAAGGGTCTTTGTTTTACTCTTTTTTTTTTTTGTCTCTGGCACCTTGCCCCATCTCAAGTGCTCAATTAATGTTTGTTAAACTAAATGACTATATCTTGCTAGCTCTGTTTCCCTCTTTGGGAAGAGAAAAGTTTACAACTGTATTTAGGTACCAGAAATTCCAGAAAAACTGAGAAATCTAAATTTTCTCCTTGCTCCAAATTTCCTCTTTCACTGACCTAAGTATTTAAAATAAAAGGCAATGAAAAATAAAACACAAAATACCACAAATTCTGTTG
Organism: Bison bison bison; assembly: GCF_000754665.1. Taxonomy (NCBI): domain Eukaryota; kingdom Metazoa; phylum Chordata; class Mammalia; order Artiodactyla; family Bovidae; genus Bison; species Bison bison. The sequence continues at coordinate 4,660,197 of NW_011494899.1, forward strand.
GCACTCAGTTAGAATTGTAAGGATTTACTGAAATGTTTAGAGATGAAATAACTTAAATGCTTAGAGATTAAATATAGTGCACTTTCAACTTTAAGGGAATGTGCAAGGTTGACTTCAGATAAAGCAGAATTGGAAATGATTGTTGAAAATGGATGCAACTGAGGGAATAGGACATGAGAGTGATGTGGGGACAGTTTGTATTCTACTTTTGTATATGTTTGAATTTTTACATAGTAAGGAATTTTAAAATGTTATTTATTTACTTGTTTTTGGCTGTGCTGGGCCTTCATTACTGCATGCAGTCTTTCCCTAGTTGTGGTGCGTGGGCTTCTCATCGCGGTGACTTCTCTTGTTGCAGAGCACAAGCTCTAGGGCGCTGAGGCTTTAGTACTTAAGGTTCATGGGCTTAGTTGCCATTCAGCATATGGGATCTTCCTAGACTAGGGATCGAACCTATGTCTCCTGATGGATTCTTAGCCACTGGATCACCAGGAAGTCCAGTAAGGAGTTTTTAAACTTAAGGTTTTTCAGAGCATATTGCCTTAGTAATTTTGGTTCTATAGCTGATTATTTCTTAAAGTAAAAAGTAAACTTGAAATTGTTTGGGACTTAGAATGGTTGAGTTCGTGTCTTTTTTTGCCCCAGGTGCACATTGTCCATTTTTTGAAACTGTTTTTTAAATTTAAAAATCTACATACTTGTCACAAATTTCCTTGTTTAGGTATTTATCCTGTGTCTTGAAATTAGAAGGACCCTAATGAATGTGCTTTTGTGATGTGATGTTTAGTCCGCATGGAGTCAGTAGGTATGATGGATTGTGCTCTTACTCTTGTTCCTGCCCAGAGCCCAGGAGCAGCCAGAGTAATTGGAATATGTCAAGGCTGGAGTAATGTGTTGAAGGCATTCAGTTTAGTTCACCACCAGCAACAATGCATTTTGAGGGTTTTTTTGTTTTCTCAACATTAAGAGTGGATCAGCACCAAGCTGACCATGCTGATCACCCATTCTACCTTTTATGCCATCAGTCAGCATTTATGAGACTGCTGGCGATGGCTAAGAGTACAGTTGCCGGCTTTAAACGAGAATTTTTATCTGCATCAAATTAGCTCATGGAACCCACAACTTTGATTTCGTAGAACCAGAGTGTATACTCTCTTCTGCAGACTTAGAGATGATTGAATTCTTTCTCACCAAGCAGTCATTTCCTCTGCCTTCACATCTTATTTATTCAAATGCTCCATTGACTGCTCAGAACCTGTTAATTTGTTAAATCAAAGGCATAATACAGTATTCCAGGCTATGACAGACCTTGTTGGCCTTCCTTCTAAGATGTGCAAAAGGGAATTTTGATACCTCCTCAGGGTTTTCTAATTCACTTATTTGCCTCATTCCCTGCAGTCCTTTTCAAGGATGTAGTACCTGGACAGCATAATAAACCCGAGAAGGTACAAAGATAACTATCAGACAAATAAGCAGACTGATGATCTCTTCATCAAAGAAAGAACAGCATTCATTGCAGCTCATTTCCCTATTTAATTTAAAACCTCTACTAGTTCACTTTAGTGTTTGAAATCCTAAATATGCTTCCTTTGTCTGTGAAGAGATAAAAGCTTAAACTTTGGATGACATAACCTACAAAAGGCAAAAAGATAGGCCCATATGGAGTATATTAGTATTTGTTCTGCTATAAAATAGTTCAGTGGGAAAGAAAAATGAAACTTTTCTAGCCCGAGAGGCCTATTAAATTCCAACAAAGTGTTTGTTAATATAATTCAGAAAGAATGAAGCAAAACCATTTCTAAATGAAAATTTTAATTCCCTCTTTTAGGCACTGATTGTTTCATATTCAAAATTAGTTTGCTAAGAACGTTTCTAAACTCCTAGCAGTACCAAATACCATGGGAAATTCTTGTGAACATTTGTGGAAAACCTGACTGTGTCTGTTCTTTAATGTGGGAGAGGCAAAATGTTTCCCTTCAGTGGTGGAATGATGAATTCTCAACTCGTAAAGGTGAAAATATAAATATCAGGATTTTACCCACTGTATAATGCTAATAATCTTCCAAGCATGGTGCTAGTCACTGTACAAAAGAAATAGAAGATATTGTCCCTGCCCTGCACAGGCTTCTCTTAGCTGTGGGAAATGAGATTTAAATGCATGAAATAATTAGAGAGGAGCTGAAGACTTAACCTCCTTATAACAGTAGGTTATAAGCATCTTCCCATGTACCTTCAGAATCAAACTTTACACTCATGCGTGATTTCATTCTTTAAAAGTGCTTTAGTAGGTTTGGGGTGGTGGGGTGGTTTAAAAGGGAAGATCAGAGTATATACTATATCTGATGAGAAGCTTGAATTAATATCAGTAAGTTTGAAACTTCCCTTAGCAAAACAGTAGTACTTACACTTGTTTCTTTAAAAATATTTATTTATTTGGCTGCACCAGGTCTTAGTTGCAGCATTTGGGATCTAGTTCCCTGACCAGGGATCAAACCCAGGTCCCACCCTGCATTGGGAGCACAGAGTGTTAGCCACTGGACCACCAGGGAAGTCCAATATACTTCTTATTAATATAATTTGAAAGCAGAAGTCTCTTTAGTTTTTATTGCTGCCTTTTCAGTAGGCAGTGTTTCGTTTTGTCTTTTCATTTTATGAAAGTGAAAAGTAAAAGTGAAAGCCACGCAGTAGTGTCCAACTCTTTGTGACCCCATGGACCGTGGTCTGCCAGGCTCCTTTGTCAATGTAATCCTCCAGGCAAGAATACTGGAGTGGGTAGCCATTCCCTTCTCCAGGGAGTCTTCCCAACCCAGGGATCAAACCTGGGTCTCCCACATTGACGGCAGATTCCACCAGGAAAGCCATTTTATACTTACATGCCAATTGCACCATCTTACATTTCCAAGGATGTTCATGTTTTCTAGAAACATGTTCATGTTTTCAAGAAAAAATATTCTCAACAAAGCCCAAGCCCAACTTACATGAGCAAATGAATGACTCTCATAATAAATTTAATAATCTGAATATTGAATAATGAATTTCCTAAGAAGTGTTTCTGTTTCATAAATAATAGTTCATTTGTTTTGAGATCTGTGTTGGTAACATGAATGTGGTCACAGCACAAATGCAGATTAAGAGTAAACATCTTCCATTTTTCATCTAGTAAAACATGCTTGGGGCAGAAATATGGTCCATGGACATCCTAACAGAAACAACATCTTAATTGGCAGTGTCTTAGTTCTGAAGTCACATTCACATGATTCATTGTCATTATTTTAACTACAAAGATAAATGAATAAATGTTTTCACAGAAGGAAAGTATTTATAAACCTTGTAAATCACCACATATGTCACTATGTCACATACAAAGGACAGAGGAAGAAAAGGGAAGATAAGATCAATGTGCAGAACATTATAGAAACATCACAGAGCTCTTCATTGTCAGAGCAGAGTCTGAACTTCTGCTCTGCTGCTTATTTCGTGACTTTAGTCAAGTTCCATAACATCTCTGGCCTTATTTTTTTCCCTCCCTCAAAGGATAGTAAGGAGGACTAAGCTAATAGTATACAGTGCTTGGTAGGATTAGCGTGCGTTCAGTCGTGTCCGACTCTTTGCAGCCCTGTGGATTGTAGCCCACCAGGCTCCTCTGTCCATAGAATTTTCCAGGCAAGAATGCTGGAGCAGGTTGCCATTTCCAATCCAAATTATGATTAGAGAGACAAGCATAATCCCTGACTGTCCTGGGCAAACCAGAAGTAGAGTGGCTGCAGTGATCACTCAGATCCCTTCTTGCATTTCCAGTAGTTGATTTTGTGAATTCCCACCCCTCCAATAAAGATGGTTTGTTACAAAGCACTGTTGTACATAGTTAGTAATGTATATGCTAATATTAAAATTCTCTGGCAACTAAGACAGTATTTGATATTAACGTCCATAATTGCTGCTAAGGTAATATTAAGTTCAGTTGGCTTTTATGGGTTAGCCAGAGAACCCAGGCAACACATAAAGTGTTATTTTCCTAAAAAAAATTGTGTTCTAAGTCCAAATAGCTAATTTTGAATTAGTCTGTTTTTATGTTAGAAAGTATCTGTTTTTGCATTTGTTCAGCCTAAAACAATCTCCTTCAGGTTCCCAGGTGCATTCTGTATTCTAATATCTCTGTATTTTACCTAAAAGTCTGTATTTACCTATTTCTGCCACGGTGTGACTTGTTATTTTACACTGTTCAGCTTTATCTCCTCCTGATCTGTGACTTTTGAGAGGAAAAGAGTACCGATTCTCTTGTGTATAAGCCCGCGTATCTCCTTATCACCTAAGTTGTTCATTCTGAAAATTTTCCTTCTCTGGCAATTCCCTTCATGAGGTTTGGTGCTCTAGCTACTTCATATATATATATATATATATATATATTTATGTTTACAAAATGGTAATAGCAAATACTTATATAACATATATTCTGAGCCAGGCACTCTATGAGGCACTTCAGGTACATGAGCTCACTGAATACTCACCACAACCCAGTGAGGTAGGTTGTAAATAGTTTCCGTTTACAGATGAGGCAGTTGATGTGGAGAATTTGAGCGACTGGTCCAAGTCCACACAGGAAGATGGAGTCTGGATCCAGTGAACACTGCTAACCACTGTATTTTACAAGAATATGTTTGACACTGTTTTGCTGTTAGTGAGGGCCGTAGTTTTTAGGATGTAGTTTTTGAAGATTTACAGCTGCCTCTTCTCTCTGGTTTTGTTAGCTCTTCATACTTCTTCCAGTCCGGTGTTCTGCCTCTAAAGGGCATTCATTCCACTGAGTTTACTTAGGATCTGTGCCTACTGAAGTTAAGTAGGAATCCAGGCCAGGACATAAATATATCCCAAGAGAAGGACTCAGTGCTATGGAATTTCAGTACTGGGAGGTTATTTTTCTAGATGGGGAGGGAACCTTTATTTTATTTTTAATTCTTTTTTTTTTTTTGCCACGCCATGAGTCATATGTGGTCTTAGTTCCCCAACCAGAGATCAAACCCATAACCCCTGTGTTGGAAACTCCAAGTGTTAACCGCTGGACTGCTATGGAAGTTCCAGGGAAGTTTTATAATGGATAAAATTTTGTTTCTTGCAATCCACAGAAAATGCCATTTCAGCAAAAGGGAGTTGTTATTGTTCAGTCGCTAAATTGTATCCAACTCTTTGCAACTGCATGGACTGCAGTTTGCTAGGCTTCCTTGTCCTTGACTGAATAAATGAGAAAACTCGGGATAAGGTGATAGTAATAGTTGTCAGAAATAGTAAGAAAATTTACAGAAAAAGTAAGAATGTTTCTGGAGCAAAGAGTTTATGGATGGGAATTAATAGAAAATAAGGTTGAAAATTTCAGACTTTGATAAGATCATAAAAGGGTCTTGAAGTCCAGACTTAAGAGTTCAGTTTGTTCTACAGAATGAAGATTTTCAACATTTTTCCCATTCCCAACAAACTTGAGAGATCTCATACATTCCTCAGATGCAGCATCATATAATGTGGAAGGGCTTGAGCTTTGGTTTCCCCACTCATTGCCTGTATTAGGTTGATCAAGGTAATTTCTCATCTGTTTTCTCATCTGTAAAAAGAGGCTAAGGATAGACCTCTACCCTTCCCTGTCCCCAGTAGTGTCTTATTTTTATAATATCATCATCTCTTATGGCTGTAGACTACTGGGACAGTAAGTATCAGGTTATCAATGAGAAGATCCGAACTTGGTGGAATCTAGTGCTGAATCTCTTTCATGATTCTAATACCCAACTCATTCCTTGCGCTGATTCTTCTAAGTAAGGACAGTGTAGCCATATGGTGACAATGTGGCCATAATTGAAATCCCAAGATAACCACCCAGTCAGTTCAGTTCAGTGGCTCAGTCGTGTCCGACTCTTTGCGGCCTCATGAACCGCAGCATGCCAGGCCTCCCTGTCCATCACCAATTCCCAGAGTCGACCCAAACTCATGTCTACTGAGTTGGTGATGCCATCCAACCATCTCATCCTCTGTCATCCCCTTCTCCTCCTGCCTCAATCTTTCCCAGCATCAGGGTCTTTTCAAATGAGGGTCTTTCAAACTCTTCACATCAGGTGGCCAAAGTATTGGAGTTTCAGCTTCAATATCAGTCCTTCTAATGAACACCCAGGACTGATCTGCTTTAGGATGGACTGGTTGGATCTCCTTGCAGTCCAAGGGACTCTAAATAGCTGAGCAAGTTAATTGACTTAGCCTTGAGCAAGTTACTTAAGTAATTCCTTGGGGGAGTCTTATTGTTCTTGCCTGTAAAATGAGGGTAATGTTTCTTCTTTTCACAGTAGTTATAATGTTTAAATACCTGGCACATAGTAGGCCCCTATTATATGGTGCAGTTATGTCTTTTTTTAATTATGAAAGTGAAAGTCGCTCAGTTGTGTCCAACTCTCTGCAACCCCATGTAGTGTATAGTCCTTGGAATTCTCTAGGCCAGAATACTGGAATGGGAAGCCTTTCCCTTTTCCAGGGGATTTTCCCCAACCCCGGGATCAAACCCAGATCTCCTGCATTGCAGGTGGATTCTTTATTGGCTGAGCCACAAGGGAAGCCCAAGAATACTGGAGTGGGTAGCCTATCCCTTCTCCAGGGGATCTTCCTGACCCAGGAATCATACCAGGGTCTCCTGCATTGCAGGTGGATTCTTTACCAACTGAGCTATCAGGGAAGCTTTTAATTATGACATTAAGTGAAATCCTATTCCCACATGTCATCTCAAAGGAAAGAGCTAAGCAATGAAGAGATTTTAACAGATTGTCTGATTTCACGCACATTTTTCCTCCTTTATCAGGATTTAAATCCACCAAGTTCCGACTGGGAAGTAAGGATCCCTGAATTCTTTCTGTGTGACTCTTCTGCCCCTGTCTGTTTGTGGGTTTCTGTCTATCAGCTTGGGTTGAGTGGAAACTGTGAAGAGAATGATAAAGGAAGTATAAAGGGAGACCTATAGTTCCATGGAGTTATTTTTTCTAGTTGTAAAAATCTAGTTTAACTTTAGGAGTTGATTAATATAGTGAAAGAAGGAAGTTGAAACAAGTATTTTTTGAGATTCCTTTTTAGCCCTGTGTGCTCAGTCACTCAGTAGTGTCTGATTCTTTGTGACCAACCCCATGAACTGTATCCCTCTAGGCTCCTCTCTCTGTGGAATTTTCCAGGCAAGAATATTGGAGTGGGTTACCATTGCCTACTCCAGGGGATCTTCCTGACCCAGGGATCAAACCTGGGACTTTAGTCCTGGGATTACCTTTTTTGTGATACAATACTGTATTATGCTATTATAGCTCAGGTTCAGTTCAGTTCAGTCGCTTAGTCATGTCCGACTCTTTGTGACCCCATGAATCGCAATACGCCAGGCCTCCCTGTCCATCACCATCTCCCGGAGTTCACTCAAACTCATGTCCATCGAGTCGGTGATGCCATCCAGCCATCTTATCCTCTGTCGTCCCCTTTTCCTCCTGCCCCCAATCCCTCCCAGCATCAGAATCTTTTCCAATGAGTCAAGTCTTCGCGTGAGGTGGCAAAGGACTGGAGTTTCAGCTTTAGCATCATTCCTTCCAAAGAACACCCAGGGCTGATCTCCTTTAGAATGGACTGGTTGGATCTCCTTGCAGTCCAAGGGAGTCTCAAGAGTCTTCTCCAACACCACAGTTCAAAAGCATCAATTCTTCGGCACTAAGCTTTCTTCACAGCTTAGATTACAGGATCTTAAAATTGAGACACTTTCCTAAATCCATATTTATGATTCATTCTCTGGAGAGGTATAATTGGGCTCCAGGCCAGTAAACAAAGAAGGTGAAACAACGGCCTGCCTCATCAGAGGCATGGCATGCCAGAGCCCCGTGGAGCAAGACATTCAGAAAGAGAGCTCTTTTCCATCCTGTTAAGCCTGACGCTGTTAGGACCAGAGAAGCTGAGCCTTCTTTTTCTAGTGTTCTGGTTAAGGATATTACTCCTGTGCTCTGAGTTCTGCTGCAATTGCAGACATGACTTAGAGGAATTTTCACAACATCTGCTTAAAAAAAAAATCTTATAACACAGCTATGTGAAAGCACTGACTTGAAAAGCATAAAAACTATCTTTCAAGAAATTTGTGAGAATAAAATCTTGGTTGGTTGTGACCCTAGGATATTCAGCCAGACAATATTGACCTGAGTGATTCAATCATTAAAATTTTTTTCCTATTTAAAAAAACAGATGTTTAGCACTCTTCTTGTTTTTTATCTTAAAAAGAAGTGTCTGTGTTAGTTCTGCATAACAAAGCTAATGAACTTGTGATTTTTGTACCATGTAGGGAAATATGTAAAAGCAGAAAGTAAAGATTTTTGCATTTTTTAGAAGGGGTGTTTAAAGGAAGTCAAAAAATGATGAGACTGTCATTCAGTATTTGAAGTAAAAAGACAAAATTGATTTTATTGCCCATCATTGTGAAGAAGCTAAGCTGGGAGCAGGCAAAACCTCTGCAAGCAGAGCAACTACGGGTCTTTTATAGGGTTTCAGGGATGCATGGAGTCCAGGGATGGGCAGATGTCCAGAAGCTTGAGTAGACGGATGTCCTCTGTCAAGGTCTGGATACTTGGGTGTGACTACTATTGTTAGTTGGTCCTCAGAGGTGTATTTATTGGACCCAATGTATTCCTAATTGCCTACTTCAGGAGCAAGGACTATCATTGATTGACTTCCTTCTAAATGCTTTCAATAAGGCAAGTTGTTTATTGATTGAATGAACATGAAACCAGTTCTGGTGGCTTCTTGTTACCATAGCCAAAGAACAGTCTTTTCCTGGGAGTGTGGGAACTTTGTGCTTTCTCAGTCTCCACTTTGTTCCTCACTCAGTCAAAGCTGCAGGGTATCATTAAGGATTATCCAGAACTTCACTTTTGTTGTCAATTCTTCCTGAAAGTAGCATATCTGATTTTCAATTTGACTCTGTCAGTATGGGAGGAGGGGTCTTTGAATTATTTATTGAAACATCTGATGGGACGGTGGCTAGGTTGAACCATTTCAGACACTGGATAATAAACATTAAATATGAGATAAACAAGACTAATTAGAAGGAACTTCTAACTGTAAGAAGGAACTTCCCTGGTGAATCATTGGTAAAGAATCCACCTGCCAGTGCAGAGATGCAGGAGATATGGGTTCAGTCCCATATTTCGGAAAGGTCCCATAAGTTGGAAAGATCCCCTGGAGAAGGAAATGGCAAGCTGCTCCAGTATTCTTGCCTGGAAAATTCCATGGACAGAAGAGCCTGGCGGGTTATAATCCATGGGGTCACAAGAGAGTCAGACTTGACTTAGCAACTACACAATAAGAAGGAACTAGAATGTATTTCACTACCACAACCTGAGATGTTTCAGACCTGACCAAGAAAACACGTCCCAGTGATTTCCTTGGTCTCCAGACCGCCTTTTCTTTTAGCTCAGATACAGATTGTTTGATTTCACCTGTAACATTAATTTGGGTATAGTATGAAGTGTCAGCCATCAATCTGCTTGGCCAAAAGAAAGTCCAACACCATTCTTTTATCTGTAACAATAGCTGTTACTTTGCTGGACTTGGTTGGAAGCTGTTTACTCTGTGTGCTCATCTCTTTGCTCTGAGAATCTTGAGTTAATAATCAGCCTCTGTGAGTCATCTGCTTCGGGAAGTGCTCTGGAGAACTTCAGTTGAGGTTCCCTATAGTGTTACTTTCCAGCTCTGTGTAAAGGCCTATTCCATTTTTTCCCCCCAGAGAACAGAAGAGTATGTTGCTAGTTCAGGCTCATTCAGAGATTATGTATTATTCATCATCATGGACTCAGCATCCAGTCCCTGCCTGGTACAGTAAATATTTATCAAATGAATATTCAGCTTTATATTATTCTTGGATTATTTTTGGCATTTCAGTTATGTTTCTTCATTTAGAGTCTGATCTCACTGAAAGCAATAACCATGTCTTATTCTTCTCCTGCTGCTCCAGAAAGCTCATCACAGTGTTTTCTGTGTTAGAGATAGATAAATATTTGTTAAATTGGATTCAGGATGTATTGAGTGTACTTTATTTGGGTAATAAGGCAAATACTTGACAAGATTCCTCATCTAAAAGAGAGAATAAATCCGTTGGAGTGGTGAAATATATACATAAAATTATTTGAAGATGATGCTTTTTTAAAAAAAGTATTAAATGTTTAACAAATACAAATAAAATATTCTGTAATTGACTGCTTAAGTGTTATAACTAGGTTTTTTGGAAATAGCTTAACCACTTAAATAGAATGCTAAACTTTATTGCTTTTAATGGATTTTTAAATTTTATTTTATATTGGAGTATAGTTGATTTACAATATTATGTTAGTTTCTGGTGTACAGCAAAGTGATTCAGTTATACATATATCTATTCTTTTTCAGATTCTTTTCTCATATAGGTTATTAGAGTACTGAGTTGAGTTTGCTGTGCTATACAGTAGGTCCTTGTTAGTTATCTTTTTTATATATACCAGTGTGTATATGTTAATCCCAACCTCCTAATTTATCCCCTCCCCCCTCTTCCCCTTTGGTGTGATGTTTGTTTTCTAATTCTGTGAGTCTGTTTCTGTTTTGTAAATAAGTTCATGTGTATCATCTTTTTGATTCCACATATAAGTGATATATTTGTCTTTCTCTGACTTACTTCACTTAGTTAGATAATCTCTAGTTGTATCCATGTTGCTGCAAATGGCATTATTTCATTATTTTTATGGCTAAGTAGTATTCCGTCATTTATAGGTACTACATCTTCTTTATCTGTTCATCTGTCAGTGGACATTTAGGTTGCTCTCATGTCTTGGCTATTGTAAATAGTGCTGATGTGAATATTGGGGTGCATGTAATCTGTTCAGTTATGGTTTTCTACAGATACATGTCCAGGAATGGGGTTGCAAGGTCATATAGTAGCTCTATTTTTTTGTTTTTAAGGAGTCCCCATACTGTTATCCATAGTGGTTGTACCAGTTTACATTCCCACCAACAGTGTGGGAGGGTTTCCTTTTCACAGATCCTCTCCAGCATTTATTGTTTCTATATTTGTTGATGATGACCATTCTGACTGGTGTAAGGTGAAACCTCATTGTAGTTTTGATTTGCATTTCTCTAATAATTAGCAATGTTGAGCATCTTTCAGGTGTTTCTTGGTCATCTGTATGTCCTCTTTGGAGAAATGTCTATTTAGATCTTCTGTCCATTTTTTTTTTTTTTTTTGAGGTGTATAAGCTGTTTGTATATTGTGGAGATTACCCCCTTGTCAGTTGCATCATTTGCAAGTATTTTCTTCCATTCCATGGGTTGTCTTTTCATTTTGTTTATCGTTTCCTTTGCTGTGCAAAAACATTTAATTAGGTCCCATTGGTATATTTTTGTTTTTATTTCCATTACTGTAGGAGACAGATACAAAAAATATTGCTGCAATTCATATCAAAGAGTGTTCTGCCTGTGTTTTCCTCTAGGAGATTTATATTTGGTCTTATATTTAGGTCTTTAATCCATTTTCAGTTTGTCTTTGTGTATGGTGCTGCAGACTGTTCATTCTTTTACATGTAGCTGTCCACTTTTCACAGCACCACTTTATTGGAAAGACTGTCTTGTTTCCATTGTATATTCTTGCCTTCTGTGCTGTAGATTAAGTGAGCATGGGTACATAGGTTTGTTTCTGGGCTCTCTGTCCTGTTTCATTGATCTATATGTCTGTTTTTGTGCCAGTACCATAATGTTTTGATTACTGTGTCTTTGTCGTATAGTTTGGACTCGGGGAGTCTGACAGTCCAAAATCCCCATACTCTTAGATCACCACCATAAATATTTCGGTGTGCTATTTTAAAAAATTATTTCCCAGACTTGAGTAATGGATTAGAAAGGCATTCAGTAAATATTAATAGTTTTAAGTGATTGAATATTCTTTTTTCCACTGAAATGTTTCTGTGGGCAACAAAGTCTTCCTATTTGAAAAGGGAAGGTATAGAAGCAGAGCCATCTTCAGGCTACAGGCAGAGGGTGAGGAAGGAACACTTGAGGTGTTCAGGACTTAATCTCTGCTGATTGCATATTTTCCTAATATTCTATGGATATTAGCACCTTTAAAATAATTTTATTTAGCATGTAGTTCAGTTCAGTTTAGTCGCTGAGTTGTGTCTGAGTCTGCGACCCCATGGACTGCAGCACGCCAGGCTTCCTTCTCCCTCACCATCTCCCGGAGTTTGCTGAAGTTCATGTCCATTGAGTCGATGATGCCATCCAACCATCTCATCCTCTGCCGTCCCCTTCTCTTCCTGCCTTCAATTATTCCTGACATCAGCATCTTTTCCAGTGAGTCAGCTTTTTGCATCAGGTGGCCAAAGTATTAGAGCTTCAGTGTCAGTCCTTCCAATGAATATTCTAGGTTGATTTCCTTTAGGATGGACTGGTTGGATCTCCTTGCTGTCCAAGGGACTCTCAAAGAATCTTCTCTAGCACCACAGTTCAAAAGTATCAATTCTTCAGCATTTAGACTTCTTTATGGTCCAACTGTTACATCCATACCTGACTACTAGAAAAACCAGAGCTTTGACTATACAGACCTTTGTTGGCAAAGTGATGTCTCTGCTTTTTAATATACTGTCTAGGTTTGTTATTGCTTTTCTTCCAAGGAGCAAGCGTCTTAATTTTGTGGCTGTAGTCACCATCTACAGTGATTTTGGAGCCCAGGAAAATAAATTCTGTCAGTTTCCATTGTTTACTCATCTATTTGCCATGAAGTGATGGAACTGGATGCCATGATCTTAGATTTCTGAATGTTGAGTTTTAAGCCAACTTTGTCACTCACCTCTCTTACCCTCATCAAGAGGCTCTTTAGCGTCTCTCTGCTTTCTCCCATTACAATGGTGCTATTGTCGGCATATCTGAGGCTGTTGATGTTTTTCCCAGCAATCTTGATTCCAGCTTGCAACTCATCCAGCCCGGCATTTCACATGATGTACTCTGCATAGAAATTAAATAAGCAGAGTGACAATATACAGCCTTGACGTACTCTTTTCCCAATTTGGAACCCATCCATTGTTCCATGTCTGGTTCTGACTGTTGCTTCTTGACCTGCATACAGGTTTCTCAGGAGGAAGCATGTAGTAGGCAGTCAATAACTGTTAATTTCCTCTAGCAGTTTGTATGTTTTATTTCTATCTTTTATTATTATTATTATTAAACTAAGAAACATCTTATTTAGTTCGAATTTCTGCGGGATTTTCAGGTTATCATTTCATAATATTAAGTGACCTTGGCTATCACTGGTCTTTGAGTGATTGGAACAGAATAACATGGTCACATGACCAGTGGCAAGACTCACTGGGCTAGGGTTAATGTGCTGTGTGCTGTGTTTAGTCACTCAGTCATGTCCGACTCTTTGCAACCCCATGGATCCCATGTAGCCCACCCAGCTCCTCTGTTCATGGGGATTCTCCAGACAAGAATACTGGAGTGGGTTGCCATGGATCGAGCCCAGGTCTCTGCATTGCAGGCGAATTCTTTACCATCTGAGCCACCAGGGAAGCCTGATGCTTCAGCAAAAATTACTGTATTTTAAAAAAAAAGTTCAACTGTGTATTAATTATTGAATAGATAAACAACAATGACATGCACATGATATAAAAAATAATAATACAGTGACCAGCAGGACACTTACTAGTCAGCTTAAGAATTAGGAACTACCAGTAACCTAGTACCTACACCTTTTAAAGCTACCTCTGTGTTCCTTCCTCCTCTTCAAAGCAAACTCTTCATTCAGAATTGCATAGCTAATGAGTGTTTGCTCTTCCCTATGATTTAATGCATTTATTTGAAAACCTAAAAATACATGTTTTTAGTTTTACATGGTTTTGAAACTTGTAAAAAATAGAATCATAGTGAATTTGTGCTAAATGATTTTCTTCTTTTGCTCAGCATTGTATTTGAGATTCATTCATATGTGTACCTATTATTCACTTATTTTAGTTGGATCAAACCCGTGCCTCTTGCATTAGCAAGCAGATTCTTTACCACTGAGCCACCTGGGAAGCCTTAGATTGTAATTTTTTGCTATTAAAAATCAAGGCTGTGAATATTGTTAACTTGTCTCCTGAACACATTCTAAGGGTTTCTTTTGGATAGAAGAAAGGTCCTTCCATTCTAAGAAGATCTTAACCATTTTTGTGCTATGGACTTCTTGAGAAGTTTGGTGACAATTATGCCCTCCTTCTTAAAATAAGTTTCCTTCATTTCCTGCCTTCCCTCACCTCCCATCTCACAAAAATAATTTAGGCCAAAGAAAAGATGCTTTTATCTGTATATCAGGAGTAGATTGAATTCCTGTTGACTAATAATCCTAAATTAATCTTAGCAGACATTAAAATATTATATTTTAATGAGTAGCATTTCCAGTCTGGAACTGGATTAAGGAAGCACACTTTTATAGGGAAAATGAATTCTGCCTTTGTAAGTTAAGGCTTAGGAAGAAATATACTAATTTGCTGTTCCTTGTGTTTATTTATATAATATTTCTAAGCATTCCTCTCCCAAAGAAATCATCTTTCTTCACATTTTACACAAGGCTGTTACTGGCAATGGGGCATTGAGGGGATGCTCATGGATGAGAATGTTGATTCTAGCTCAGAAAAGAAACTGGCCAAGGAAATCAATTGTCCAAAGCAAATATATAGTCTTGTGCTTTAGATATTTATTTAGATTCCAAATAATACACCTAGAACATGCATAACTAGCTGGAGCTACAGATTTGCCTTTTCAGGAGGTATATTTACCCAAAGAAGTTATGCACATTTCATAAAAACAAACAGACCATGTAAAAATACAGTCAACGCTTGGTTAGGTTTTTGATGTGTTTTCCCAGTAAAAAAGCATACATTCCTTATCATTTAGTTTGAAAGTAAAACATGTTGCATTAAGAAGTATCTGATGCTTACCGTGATTTTAACGATTCATTTATACACATTTCTTCTAAGAAACACTGATATCCTTTGTTAACTTGCCAAAAACAATAAATTTAAACCTGCTTGAACTTTAAGTCATCACAATACCTTTTAAAAGAAACTTTATGGAGCACTGTTACCATTATTTAATAATAGTTCCTTTAGGTATTCAATTATGTGGTATTGATTTTTATTTACCTTAATTATTAATTATTTATTTGCTTTAGAAGGAAATTTGTCTCCAGCTTCAGCAGAGCATTAATAAAATTAGGCATGGTAGAGAGTACGTTCTCAGAGAAAGTAACTTAATGTGAAACAATACTTTTTTTTCTTTTTTAAACAGAGACTTCAGCTTCATTTGTAATAACTTTTAGTTAAAATACAGAAATTTTAAAATTTCATTTCTTCTCTCCATTGCCATCTCCGTTACTGTGCTCTATTTTTCCCATGGTATCTATCATCTTTTAATATACTATGTTATTTATTTGTATTTTAAATTTTTTTATTTGTTTCTTCCCACTGCAATGTTAGCTGTGAAAGGGCAAGAATATTTGTTTATTTGTATGTAGTACCTGACCCATAGTAGATGCTCAGTAAATATTTGTTAACGAACAAACCAATAAATAAATATCAAAAAACTTATGCATTGAAAAAAAAAGAAATTGCATGGGAAAAGAACTTAAATTATGAGACTAAGAATGTGGGAGAGGCGGAGGAAGAAATGCTAAGGTAAGGAGAGCGATCAGTATGTGGTTTATGACCACAGATTTCTTACCTTTGTACTTTAGAACTAAAACAGACCATGGAGACATCAATTCACTCATTTTAAAGGAGTCCAAACTAAGGCTTAGAAAGGTGAGAAGTCGTGCTTCTATGCCAAATTACCTTTTAAATAAAGGTGGTAAATTCTGTAACATTTCTGTAATGTAAATTCTGATCGTGTAACAATTCACGATCAATGATGATGGCATTAATATTTATTGAGTGCTTATTATGTACCAAACATTTGCTTAACCCTTTACATCTCACTTAATTTCTGCAAATAGCCTGCGAGTCTCGTTTTAGAGAGAGGAAACTAATACTTAGAGGCTTTTTCACTTGTTGATAGCAACACAGTTACTCAGTGGTAGAGCTTCTTCAACACCAGCCATTGGTTTCAGGCTCATCATGTACAAGCAAACGCTTAGGGATCAAATAGAAAGAAGATGTGGTTTTCCCCTTCTAGGGAGTTACATATTAGACCCCTGGAATGTAACAGCAAGGGGTACGTATTAGACCAGTAGCTTTCAAATGTTTTTGACCTCAGTAAGAAATATGTTTGTATTTCAATAAATGCACACATATTTATCCTGGAGGAGGGTATGGCAACCCACTCCAGTATTCTTGCCTGGAGAATCCCATGGGCAGAGGAGCCTGAAGGGCTATGGTCCATGGTGTCGCAATGAGTTGGACATGACTGAAGCGACTGAGCATGCACACACACATATTTATATGTTTTTTAAACATATAATTTCATAACTGAAATTAAAGTTTTATGAAATATCCTTACTGTGTGCTGTACATGCTAGTACTTTTTTTTTTACATGCTGATACTTTCTATTCTATTTCATTATATTCATTTTATTCTATTTACTGTCTTAAGACCAGTTACATTAAATTTGCTTCATAGCCCATGCATGCATTACCTATTGAAACAGGATATTTTATGTATATTAACAAAAGATATTTTATGTGTTAAGGGGGATAAAGTGCTCAATACTGATTGTCCTCCAGAGCTCATGTAGCTGTTTCTTCTGTTATTTATCTCTGTATTGTACTTGCATTGCTAATTTTGCTCTATCAATTTAAAAAAGTATTTATGGACCCGCACTTATAGTACTGAGGAATTAGCTCTCTAACTCCATGCTTTATTTCCCCAACTTTCAACCTCCTAATGCAGTAATGCCCAATTTTTATTTTTATATAATAAATGCTATTTATATTCTATGGCTGTAAATATCATTGATCACAAAGCCACATTGTGTATTACAATACATTTCCTTTCTTTTTATCTCTCTTTAATTTTTTCTGGAGATAATTGCCCTGTTTTTTCACTTTCATAGCTTTCTGTATGCGTGATTGCTCGGTTGCTTCAGTCATGTACAACTGTGCAACCCTGTGGACCACAGCCCACCAGGCTCCTCTGTCCAAGGGATTCTCCAGGCAAGAATACTAGAGTAGGTTGCCATGCCCTCCTCAGCTTTCTGTATACCTACCTTTAATTTTTTCCCAAATGTTCCACCTATAATTAGTCCCTTCCCCAAAACTCTGTTATATCAGATAATTTACCAGCTTGCCTTTTTCCTGGAGACTTCACTTCCAGAGGCCTCCAAACCTTAAGCTCTGTCTGGACTCTGTTCCCAGCCTACTGTGTCTGTCTCTCTCTGGAGCTTTCCCTCACTCTCTCTTAGGTTGGCACTGCTATTATTTGGCTCTCAGGTTTTTCTCTCTATTAAAAAATATATATATTTACTTATTTGGCTGCTCCAGGTCTTATTCGCAGCATACAGGATCTTTAGTGTGGCATGTGACATCTGGTTCCCTGACGAGGTACCAAGCCCAGGCCCCCTGCCCTGAGAGCATGGAGTCTCAGCCACTGGACCTCCAGGGAAGCCCCTCGGGTCTTTCTCTTTCTTGGTTCTCTCCCTCATTTTGCATCAACACATTTTCAAGAAAGTTCCAAAGAGAACAGGGGAGAATTTTCCTGAGTGCCAGCATGTCTTACGATACCTCTAGTTTACCCTCAACCCTCGGTCGATAAATTGGGTTCAGGTTTACAGTCAGAAATATTCTCTCAGGATTTTGAAGGTATCACTAGCTTTTTTCCTACTGCAGTTGTTGAAAAGTCAGATTCTTGTTTCTTCATATATGACCTGCTGCTGCTGCTGCTGCTAAGTCACTTCAGTCGTGTCCGACTCTGTGCGACCCCATAGACGGGAGCCCACCAGGCTCCGCCGTCCCTGGGATTCTCCAGGGAAGAACACTGGAGTGGGTTGCCATTCCCTTCTCCAGTGCATGACAGTGAAAAGTGAAAGTGAAGTCGCTCAGTCGTGTCCAACTCTTCACGACCCCATGGACTGCAGCCCACCAGGCTCCTCCGTCCATGGGATTTTCCAGGCAAGAGTACTGGAGTGGGTTGCCATTGCCTTCTCCGTCATATATATG